>NC_086353.1:5462548-5807048 GCF_036324505.1 Eleginops maclovinus
TTTTGGCACTTTCACATTGGTCCTAGAAATAGGACGAGGCTGAAGATTAGTCGACTGGTTGGTTGGCTATATGTCTTGTTAATTGTCAGATCTCCATTTAAAAGTGCAAATCCTTAAATGCTTAAAGGCATATTTCAGAAAATGTAGAACTATTCCTTTAAAAATTGGACGCCTCTTTGATATATTCCGGTCACTGATAGTCATGTTCTCCTTTGCTTTGTCTCCTCCTCTTCTTCCTCTTCCCTTTCCCTCTTTCAGCCAGGTCTCCAGGTGAGCCCTTCTAATCATTTTATCTCTGATCTGCATGCAGCACTGTATCTCTTGCCTCTAGCCTCTGATCTTACTTTTCTTTTTCTTCTCCTTATCTCCAGCCCCGATGGACCAGCCCTGCTGTCGTGCACTGTACGATTTTGACCCAGAGAACCAAGGTGAGCTAGGCTTCAAGGAAGGCGATATCATCACCCTGACCAATAAGATCGATGACAACTGGTACGAGGGGATGCTGCACGGCAACTCCGGCTTCTTCCCCATCAACTATGTGGATATCCTGGTGCCGCTGCCCAACTAAGATTCCACTGCTACCAGCTGTATCTGTAACGATGGCGAAACAGATCCTTGATCTCCAGTCCTCCCCTCTCTAAGTATTCCGGGTAACCTTTTCCCCTTAACATTCCTACCAACAACCTGTACTCCACCTAAAGGAGTCAAAACAGCAACAACACAAAAAACGAACGAAGATTGGCGAAGTATTAAAGCAAGTATGCACCAATTGAGCGTAAAAACTTGAAGTAAGGAAACATCTGCGTGTATGTTGTTGCTTCCCCCCCCCCCCCCCCCGTATCCCAGGAGGTGCGTTCAGGCTCCCGGAGTCGTTTTATCCATTTCTGTCCCGGCTTTTGTCTCGGTTTGAGTTGGCTGTCAGTCCATCATGATTTCCAGAGCAGCGTTACAAAATCACAATTTTCTGTCATTCACTGTACTTTGTGGAAACCTCTTCAGTAGATAGATACTTTTCTCTCACATACTAGAAAAAAAAAAAAAGGGTCCACGTGCTTCATGTTTGTTAGAGACTTTAGGTCAAGCATGGTTTCAAGTGTTTAACGTTTTATCTTACGAACAAATATGTTGAACTCATTTTGTTTTGTTTCTGGTAGTCCTCTTTTTAATGGTAGTTGTCTCTCGGCATCCATATGATGTCCTCCATATTAACCATACAGAGTTTTGACAAAGGTTGTAGACTACATTCATCTAGCTGATAACTAACAACCAAGATTACCTATTGTATTTTTATTTTTGAAAATATTAACATGTGCACGTAATTGGTTATATGTGATTTAGATACCAAAGTTACCTGCAAAAAGCCAGAGTCAACGCCAATGTTAGCTTCAGGATTCCCAGACAGCGAGATGTCGGTGAATCTGTTCGACGCCGCATGGTGAAGCTTCGCAATCTCTAGTTCTTTGGTATTTTTATCAGGAGAGAAAGCTGTTTTCTTGAGTATGTGACATTACCTATCTGAGCCAGTGATTAGTGGAGTGATGACATGATTTGCAAAAACACAAGTTGTGAAGTTTAAACAGTTTGAAGTGATGTAAGAAAACCATGGTGCATAAGTTTCAAATCCTCCAACATGTATTTTATCAGCAGCTTGTGTGAAAAATGGTCGGTGTATTGTGATATAATAATTTATAGGACTTAACTGCTCGTTGGGGTAACTGTTTCTTCTGCAGCTGAAGACGTAGCTCTTTTTACTGCATCCCTACTACTCCCGATAGTAATCTGTAGATTAGCAGTTTATGAGCCAATGATTAGGACTAAACTAGACAGGAGTGCACAAATGTCTGAACGGAATGAGAAGTCATTTCTTTTTCTCTTGGTGGAAATTTTGTATTAATTGGTATGATGAAACTTACACTAAAAACCTCCTTTCTGCAACTGAATAACGACTGACATGTTAGATCTCTGAAAAACTGCAGGATTATATACATCGTGTTTCCCCTCACCGGCTTTACGGGTGTATGCAGTATTGTGTGGGATTTTCTCTCCCTTTCTTTAAGATAATCTAAAACACTCAGTTATTACAGTACATGTTATAGTCAGCTGAGCAGATAGGTGCTGTTGTGCACACATTATCCCCTGGGATTTATTTCCTGCAATATCTACAATGTATTAACCCTTCTGCAAAATAATCTGTGCTGCAGTAAACACTATTTTCTCACCCATCTTGTACTAATGTAGTGCGTGTGCTTCGGGGGAGGGGTTTGGTGAATGTTATGCACAGGGACGGGGTTTCAGAGGACCTCTAAAGCTGAGGTGTTTAAGATATACTGTTTCTGACAGTGTTCCACACTAAAACAAACATGGATGTCTCTTTAAACATTATATTCAGTAGGATTACAATAAACGATGCAAAACCAACTAAAACCCATATTAAGTGTTTTGTTTTTTTAAGGGAAGCACAACAGACAGTTTATTTGTTGGCAGGGGAAGAATAACAGTTTAAAGGTCATGTATTTATTTATTTATTTTGTAAAAGGCGAAACATTCCTTCCTTCTTTTTCTCTTTCACTTTTTTTTAACAATCGTGTGTATCTTTGCCCTCAATGAGGACTGTACAGCTTTTCTGTGTTTTGTTTTCACCTTGTGTGTATAGTCGCGCATCTACAGTAACGTATCTTATTTTTGTAACTGTGACAAAAGTATACACATACAGTATAGATGTATATATACAGTATATTATCCAAAAGCAATGTGAAAGGAGGGATTCTCTGTGCTGCACATGATTGTCTTCGGATTGTTTTTGGTTTTCTTTGTTGGTTTTCTGTTTTGTTTTATTTTATTCTTGCACTGGATTCTAAGACTGTATGCTTGATGTAAAGAAAACAATGTGATAAGTCAATGTAATTTATTCAAATAAATACAAAGAAATGGTTATTGCACCGATCCCTTTCTGTTCACACACCTCTAGATTTTAGCAGAAATCTGTTATGAAAATTACTGATAATTTAACTTATTGCTAAATGTAAAAATAATTTGATTACCATCTATTTTACGTCATCCCTTTCTCTAGCTGTTGTTTTCTCAATATGGAGAACACACAGCAGGGACTTGCTCAGCATGCAGAGGAAGAAGAAGATGCATTATTCATTGTTCTGGTGGATTCTTTCATGTACTCTTGCAAGAATCCACACAGCATAAAAAAATAGGTCAGGTAAGAAAACCTCCTTAGTACCTCAGACGTACCACGTCATATTAATCCTGTTAGTGCAACATTATCAAAGTCAAGTGAAAGGCTCCAAAAGATATCAGACGTACACATGCTGGGATACACATTGCAAACGTTGGAAATGTTCTGTACAAATACAGAATTATAATAGGTAATAGTCTGAAGTGAAAGAAAATACATTGTTAAGACTCTGTAAGAAAAATCACAGTAGAGTTTGGTGTGAAAAAGTAAGATGTAAAAAACATCACATACAAAATGTTGCAGTATACAATAGTATGTCACTAAAAATGTAATAAAGGGAGATCCTATTACAATCTGTCATAGCAAATCATTTATTTCATATAAAGTCACAGTATTGGATGTTATGATTGTCATTAAAGAACTATAGTATATTATCTTAAAACATTGTGTATTATGTCATAAAAAATGGTCATATTAGTATACTTAATTACAAAAACGTTGCATAATATATCTTAAAAAAACTATTGTAAAATGTCTAATAATGGAGTCATACTATACATGTACTAAAAATGTCAAAATATAAAACAAAAAAAGCACTAAAGTCCTCTTAAGGGAGGAGCGTCCTTCTTGTCCTGGGTAGTATAATAATTCTGCATTGATTTGTAGTCATAACATCACCTGATATGGAAATAGTAAAACGAATTAAGAAGTTTTCAACTCAAAAACTTTGGATTTTTGAAGAAAATGTTCATATAAAATAGAAAGCGGATTAAAATCCAATTGTAAGAGGTGTGTCGTGCTCGTCCAGCGTAGTATCAGGCCTACAATGCTGCATTAACTTGGAGTCACTGCGTCACATGACATTGAAGCTTTTGAGACCTTTAAATTAAAAACATCTGAATTTCAAAAACACGAATTATATAAAATTGAAAAAGTCCCAAAATCCCAATATGTGTCTCATTTTTAAAGGGTAGTAATAATATATGGTTTGGATTTGTAGTCACTGGGTCACATAGAAAACTGTTGAAATACAACTTTTCAACGAAAGAATGTTACATGTTTCAACTACAATCCAATAAAGGTCTGCCATCAAATCTTATGAAATGTTTTGTTAAATCAACATCAGTAAGACGTGCCACATAATGAGAAAGTGTATTAATAAGTACCCGTGCACACGGAGGTGGTAAACATAATATTGGTTTTATGTCAGTTGAATATCCAACCCTAAACTAACTTCCCATGGTGTTTTCCAAAAGACATTTGTTGGTGCAGAGCCATATTAAAAAACTGTGATAGTAAAATATATTCTGCCTCTCTTCAATCTGACAGGAGGATGATAGATTATGACTATGTGACAGATAAGATCAGACATAGTGACACCTTTTGATCCCTACCCGTTTTTGTCATTGTGACTACACCTTTTTAACCCCTGCTCTTCCCTGAAACAAACACACACACACACATACACACACACACAGAGAGAGAGAGAGAGAGAGAGAGAGAGAGAGAGAGAGAGAGAGAGAGAGAGAGAGAGAGAGAGAGAGAGAGAGAGAGAGAGAGAGAGAGAGAGAGGGGTCTGCTGTGACATCGTGCAGTGGTGTCAGCTCCGTCTTTTGAACAGCATCAGAGCGTGTCGCTGTGACAGTCACACACCCAGTGGCAGATCGCTCTACTGATAACTGCAAATATGGACACAGCCTGCACTTTTTCGGACATGTTGCAGCTTAGACAAGTCCACAAACACTTATTCCAACCACAAGATACAGTGACAGCTTTTATCGTATGTGTACAGGTGAATATTGTGGATCTAGGGCGTCTCCTTTTTAATGTTAAGACTGAAACAGTGCCAGCTCTCTGCAGGAGACCCACTCACCCTGCTGCTGCGTGAAACAGAAACTAGAAGTAAAGCGCCCTCTGGTGGTCAGACATATGTAGTTGTCAGTGTGGAGCTTTTATGGGAAACTTGTCTTGTTTTGCAGGGTAACACACTGATAATAAGTGGTTACAAGCTTTTTCTGTTACGTACTTATTCAGTATGACTTATCTTATAAATGTATCTGTGTTCTGTCACGGGAAATGCTAAAAATATTACCATGAAATGTCAACAAATCCTAAGCAATTCGATGTACAATAATATGATAATACTTGCATCACAGCTGCTCTATTGCAACAACTCAATAAGGACTTTATTTAAGATACAAGGAAACAGACATTTAACACAACATCACAATCACTGAAGAGGGAGGAACAGGTAAAACAAAAACTATAAGGAATTTCTAATACATAACATCAGAGATCTAAGAAATCACACATTTTACATTTATTATTATAATAATGATAATAATAATAATAATAATACATTTACATGTATTATTATTATTATTATTATTAATAATAATGATAATAATAATAATAATGATAATAATAAACTGTTGTGCTCTTGTGCTTTCCCATAACAACAGAACACCACTAAAATGCACAGAGAAAAAAAGTATATAAAAAACAGCAACAAACATTAAACATTAATAAACCCCTCCTCAATTACCTTTGTGTAAAAGCAACTATACTTGTGATCTGTATTACAATTAAACATCCTTCCTATATATCTCCCTACTTCTTTACCATCTCAATCATCTCCAACTAAAACAAACTTACATGCATCCCACGCACTGCCTCTAAAATACCTCCCTTCCCAAACCCAGTCCATCAGATATGAACTTCATAGCCATCACTAACTGAGTATTAACAAATGACACCAACACGCTTCAGCTGGATTATTGATTTTTCAAATGTCTTAACCATAGACTGTATATTTAAAGGTCTTAACCTGGTGTTTACACTACCCACAATGCAACTCAACCAGCATCAGTTTGGTTGGAGCATCGTGTCTGTTATGCAAGTTGAAGCTAATGTAGAAAGTCTCTTCACTTGAGGCAATTTGTCAGACTCACACAGCTACCTCTGGAGCATAGCTATTTATACAACTAAATAAATGTTTCAAAATGTTATCTATCCTGGAGGATGCAGTCATTTGACAGGCTGTGTCGATGTGTAGAATGGGTGTAATAACAGTGTTATATTGGTGTTGTGTGGGTGTAATATGGGTAAAATGACAGTGTCATTTGGGTGTTATAACAGTGTGGCTTTGGTGTGACGTTGGTTTTAAAACGGTGTAATACGGGTGTAATAATGGAGTGATGTGGGTGTAATAGGAGTATATTAAGATAAGATAAGATATACTGTATTGATCCGAAATAAGGAAATGTTTTCGTTATAGCAGCATGTAAAACAGGGCATTGAACATCATTTGAAAAATCAGTAGAGTAGAGTGGAAAATAAACAAATAGAAAATAGAAACATCTCAAAATATAAGTTAAAGCAGGAGTAAAAATTATACAAGTTACAGTTAAAAATCTGTTACTATCTGACAAATAAAATACTATTGAAAGGCCAAATTACAGCCAACACAATATAAAAGTATCATATTATTTACATTAAGTAAGCAAGGATTGACATATTAAATGAGATACATATTGAATTAAATGTCAAATGTAGGCCTACAGTGTGGAGTATTAATGTGTAATATGAGTGTGATAACATGGCAATATGCGTGTCATAAAGAGAGAAACAAATCTGAAATATGTTTATGTGAATGCCCATTTAAGGGTACAACTACAAGTAATAAATCATCAGATTATTTTGATATGATAATACTTAATTCTCAGATCAAGTCACTATCACCTATCACTCTCTCTGTATCGACTAATGTTATTAGGTTTGTCTCAACAGTAATGAAATAAAAGAGCCCTTCTGTGCTGCCTTTCCTTAAATAGTCTGTCAACGAGATGAAAAAGAAACTCAAAACCACAACACTGGTGGTCACAGCGCGCAGGGAAAATCCATGACAAAACACATTGATTACACACACAAACACACACTCCTCTCTCCCAAGTAATGTATATAATGGGATTTCGAACACATGCCCACACACAAACACTGTAGGTCTGAAGATGGGGTTGAGGCAGAGGGGGGAGGGGGGGTGGTGGACAAGACAAGCAATCCAGTAAAAAGCATTCCTCAGACCCTCTCTCCTGGTGGGTGGCCTGCTTGGACGACACAGAAGCTCGTTTTCCCAAAAAAAAAACCTCACAGCCATTGTGTCTGCCCCCGTGTTTCTGTGTTCCAGCCACTGAGTCACTTACTGCTGAACATCTCTAATCCTTTTGTGTTTAAAGGCCACGCAATCCTTACCCACTAAAACATATAGTAGTTGAACAGATGGTTATCAGCTGCTAGCAGTGGTGGAAGGAGTACTCAGATCTTTAGTACGCTGCAGTGAAGAAATACTCTGTTACAAGGGAAATATGGTAATGAGGTAAAAGTGTGAGCAGAAAATTAGTAACATATCTAAAAATACTTAAAATTCAATGTGGCCATTTTTGAAAGAATATCAATTTTACCTCTGTGTATAAAAACAATTTTACCTCTGTGTATAAAAACAGGATGAAATAAAAACCATAATAATAAAATAGTGCAAAAAAAAGCCATTCTGAGCCATAACGAGTACTTCTACTCTTGGGTATATAGCAAATAATTCTCTTCATGTTATTCTAAAATGGGTAATTGTGCAGAATGAGTACTTTGTACTTTACTTTGAAGCTAATACTTTTGTAGTTTTACTTATATAACATAACCACAGTTTTTACTTTCACTCAATCAAAGGATCTGAGTACTTCTTCCAACACTGCATTCTACTACTGGTTGCTCGAAGGTATTTCTAAATAAATATAATTCAGTGTTTTCAATCGGAGGAGCTATTTTTAAGTTAAGAAGGTCCTTCATTTGTAAACCTCTCCACACTGTACGCCTGTCTGCAGGAGCTGTGTTCAACGTTTCATTTAGTTTGCGTGTAAGGAGGAGCGATGCCGCACACTCAGCCTCCCAGCTAGCCAGCCATGGCAAGCTTAAACTGGCAGGCTAGTCACCCACTCCATCATTTTTGACACTTGAATCAGCAGCAGCTCGTAACGCATGAATGGCAGTCTGCATCGGTTTTTCTGGCCAACCCCAAACCACAGAAGACCGCATGACAACCACACCAGTTACAGACATGTCCCACATATTCACTGACGAGAGAACAATAAATATCACACTCAGGTCAGTCCCACTGTGTTAAAACCTGTTATACTAGTTACTCACACATCTAACATATGATGTATGTTCTGTACACTATTGTATGTTTTCTTGAAAAGCAGTTGGAGAAATAAAACACTTAGAAATGTCCCCAAAATATACATAGTAAAACAAAGTCTCAGTTTCAAAACATATCAAATACACACAGTTCTCTGTTTACTTGGTACAACATGGTAAATTCACTAATGGTGCAATAAACCTTCTTTGATTACAATTATAATGTTGAGGTTTTGGTTAGAGAGCAGGTCATTTATATTGACTGTGATTTTTAATGCTGTAGTTTGTAGCAGAGGCTGTTTTCTGAAACTATGCCAGGTAACACGAGAGGTTTGCGTATTCAACAGTGTTTTCAATACAGTCATTTTAGTTCATATAAAAACATAAGTGATAAAAACCTCATCTTGTAATTTAAATGCATCAAAAATAAATCCTCGTTAGCAGAGGCACCCTCGTTAAATAAAATGTAGACCATAAACCACACTGTCCAAGAACCGAAGACAGAGTTAGATAATCATTTCCCGTCATCTCTTTATGACCAGCAGTAAGCCATGAAATATTAAGTAGGTCTTCAGTAATTGTACATGTAGTCATGTTTTACCACTGTCTTTTTACTTCAGTGGCAGATGTCATATTTTCACACATGTAATAAAACGTTGGCTTTAGGACTTCTCAAAGGCACATTTTAAATAGTATAAAGATTCAAAAGCAAAAAGTACAATAAGACACACATTTTAAACAATGTACAGTACTCTATTTAACATTTTTGACTTCTATTCCACTACCTTTCAGTTATTTACTCACTTCCGACAGCTATCGCACAAAGGAATAAGTTGTAGCAGTGTCACACTGAGGCCTATTCATTCATTTATTTATTAGTGTTTTTAAAAAAATGTTAGATCTGACGGAGCAGGGTGTGCTATTATTATTATAGATTTGTCTGTGTTGATTTTAGAATGTGTGTCAGGATGGATCCCTTGTTTTGTTATCTGCACCCTAAATCTACCAACGGGTACCAATAAATAACCTGAACCTGTACTGAACTACATTTATTCGTCAGCTATAGTTACGAGTTACAAAATAGGATATTTCATGCAAGACCTTAAGTATAATAATTGTTGTAGATTAAGATACATTCAATGTAGATTCACCTTCCATATCGCACACCCATCTATCACTAACGCTGACTGACTCTATGTTGGCCGTCCAGTTTTCTTTAATACAATATATGTTTCTATTTTTTTGTTATAACTTTATTATGTTGTGGTTTCTGTTTGATGTCGCCTAAGAGTAGAGTTAAAAAAAAAGAAAAACTCAAGCTCAACTAAATACGAAAGCTAATTCACTTACACTGATGCATCTGCATTAAATTCAATAATACAATAACAATATTATAACACTGATAGGAGCCATTTCTTTGGCATTCATGTATACTTTCTTAACAGTTTGATAATAGTTAGATACTATAACGTGTTTTAAATTGCAATATTTTCAAGGTATGCCTTTAAATTGTAATTAAAAAACGTTTATGTTATTGCTTCTTTAACTTAAATACAATATTTGAGTACTTCCTTCACTGCTTTCTACGCTTATGTCTTCCTCTTTCACACACTAAACAATACATCACCTGAGAAAATGTAAAATAATAGGTGTATGAAGTGGAAATAAAGAGACAGCAATGTCAGATTTTAGAAAATACAACCACAAAAAGATGTAACACACACACACACACACATACACACAGTCACCTACAGACACTCTGAGGAGCAGCTGTTGGTGGGAGTGTGCCAGTGTGTGTCATTACATGTTTTCCTGTGGCGTTCGTACATAGTTTCTCTATTCAGCAGGAAAGCCCAGCTCTCAACACCAGACAGAGGCAGCTAATACCCCTGTCTGTCAGGGCCGCTCAAAGAGCAAGTGATTGGAGATGACAAACGAGGCAGTAAGACAGGTCCGGCAGCTATACGGCTGCAGAGAGGGAGAGGGAGCAGGGGGGGTCTGAAAGGAGTGTGTAAGTGCCAACAGGGAGGAGGTATTTCAAGTGTGTGTGTGTTCTTGCATATGTCTTAATCATACCGTGAGGGTCTCTGGGGGTCTGACGCCATGCTCGTCCGTCAGTCTGAATGAGAGAAAAAGTTTGCTTCCGGGTCGGGATTCAATTCCAACACCAGCTCGGTCCCCCATGAGGGTCTCTGTCACTCAGGCTTACACACCTGGAATCTGAAAGAGGAAGAAAAATGTTGTGTGTGTGTGTGTGTGTGTGTGTGTGTGTGTGTGTGTGTGTGTGTGTGTGTGTGTGTGTGTGTGTGTGTGTGTGTGTGTGTGTGTGTGTGTGTGTGTGTGTGTGTGTGTGTGTGTGTGTGTGTGAAAATAAAGCCACCAAACCCTTAAAATATTCTGAGTAAAATGTGATAACCCCCCCAGTGTGTGTGTGGACTCACCTCTCCTCATAAGGCTTCATCTTGGGGAATGGTCCTCTTAGGAGGGATGTTGAATTAAAAAAGATTAGAGGCTCCATGAGGACACCAATTCACATTGGTCATTTCATTATCAGAAACAGAATTAAGCACCTTAATCACAGCGGGAAAATACAGTGCTACAGTAAAGGGGACAGTGCAGATAAAAACGCAAAACTAAATGTGGGATAAAATCAAAGAAGTTCACATCCATGGTAAAAATAAAAGCATTATGAAGTATGATTACATTTGAGTAGGCGAGGTAGCAGCCAGTTATATCAATAAACTGAGCAAAGTCTATTGCAAACGATGTTATTATTTGGATAGAGAAGGAGTTATCTTCATAGCCATGGCAAAGGTCAAATATTTGTGCTTTGGGAGCATCATGTTGATGATACACAGATTTTGGCAGATGTGAATGCATTTTCAACTGCAGCTGAGGTTAACTGTAAAAATATATATATTAATATTAGTTAAATGCAGAAGCATGATGTAATGTAACCACAGAAAATAAGGCCTTAAAGGTGAATAGTGATACCATTGTTTAGTTCAAGACATTTATATCTTCCCATTTTGGAGCTCTGGCGCAGTGGGATTGCGCTGATCTCTGAACAGGGAGAGCTGGTTCCAGCCCCACTGCAGCTAGCATGTTGTTGTGTCCCTGGGCAAGACACTTCACTCCAAGTCGCTCCTGTGGGGATTGTCCACAGTCTCGAATGTATGTAAGTCGCTTTTGACAAAAGCGTCAAACAAATGACATTCAATAACACACATCAAACCATCTATTCTCTATGTTTTATACCATACTTAACTAAGGTAAACATTCCATATGCTTATTTCCTTTTAATGAACCTTTACCTTAACCTTTTACCTTTAGCTTAGTTGCATTATGATTTCCAGGACACAAAAGGAACAATTTGTTACAAATGCTCCTGCATTCTCTTTGTGTCACTCAATGCAGCAGTACACAATGACGAACAATGAAGGAAAAATGATTTTGAAATGTCAAAGCAATTCCAAAGTGTAACAGTCGTGATTAATGCTTTGATGTCAATGACTACCACATTGTTCAGTGCATGAAAAAGTCTACAAGCGTGAGGAAAAAACAACCTGCAAACAGGATTATACTGCTGCTCTGTTGATCGGGGGGGAAGTTGATGATGGAGAATTGATTTTCTTATTTACACTCTACTATACCTCAGTTAAAAATTACATTATGCTAATTTATGCTTATACTCCACTACATGTTGTTCTTTTTACTCAATAGGTTTATTTCGCAGCTTTAGTTACTAGCTTTTTTGCAAATTTAGATTATAAATGTAAATAGAAATTAAAAAATACATTATTATATATAATCATAGGTTAAGCAACCCAGTAATGTATAAGTAATTAAAAAAACCTCACCTCTCCCAAATGTAACATTGAAGTGATGAACAGAATAAATAATCAATAATTATAACACACTTATTTAAATATATGGGGCTTAAACGGGCCTTATGGATAATAAGTACTTTTACTTTAGTACAACTTTGAATGCAGGATATTTACCTGTAACAGAGTATTTTCACACTGTAGTATTTCTAAGTAAATACTCTGATTTTGTGCCAGGACTGAACACATTAACTAAAGTGTAGCTTTATTCCTGGTCATCAATTTTCCACAGTGGTTTAGCCTGGGAAAGGTTTTAAAGTGTGAGCAAACAGTGAACCTGAGAGAAGGGCTTTCATGACAAATGGTGCCAGGCTAAGGGCCAGCTGCACAGCATGCAAAACACGACAATGGGAAAACATTTGGTGTGCAAATCCACCACTCCATTCAAATGGTGTCGCAAAGAAAAAGTTGTTACACAAACAAATCAATTAACCCGAGGGGAGGGGGAGAAATCAGGAGGAAGAAAAATGAAAAAAAAGTTGTCAGCTCAGATGTGCTTAAACATGGCAACATCCAAAGTTTAATTTAACGTTTAGTTCAGACTCATTTGATCCATGGCATTAAAGAGTGTGGGGATCTCCCTGCTTGGTGTTAAGGGGGAGGTTTCACAGAGGTGGTGGAACCCGTCCACTTCTGGATCTGCTCTCCTGCTTTAATCCCGGAGATAGTCACACCCATCACTCTGCCATTGTGCAGCTCAAACCTCTCCATGCTTGAAGGAGTCTGGGTCCTTGAGTTCTGCAAACTCAGCTCAAACCACACACACACACACACACACACACACACACACACACACACACACACACACACACACACACACACACACACACACACACACACACACACACACACACACACACACACATGCATACTGTATATGCGTGCAATGTTAATACCACACACATGCAATTAAAGGGGTTGACTTTTAGTATTTTGTGCATTTATTTAGTTGTTTATCTGCAGATTGAGGGCGGCAACCTGCATCCAGGTGTTAAACAGGCTTACTTTGTGTCTGACTCTGGTCCTGTCTTGATCAGTAAATTTAGACAAGTCTATTAATATCTGACAGAATCCAGAATAACTTGTCTATCAACAAAAAGCTTAACCCTGCTCAACAACAATGACATTTACAGATTAATGTTTGGGTTTCTTTAAACGGACAAACTAAATCCTGACTCAGGGATGCAACCCACCTTTGTGCCATCTTCTCTGCACACCTACGGTTTCTTTTTCCATCCTTCAGCTCTGGACTTAGTACTTTAATTTTAATATATTGATTGTAGGGATCTGGAAACAGAGAAAGACCCCTTCATTGTAATGGGGAGGAGGAAAAGACTCTTAGCTTTCAGATGATCAGACAGGAAAAGATTTAGCCAGATTACAGAAGATACATTACTTTATTTGGAGGTAAACCCAAAAGTTAACACACCTTTAACGCATTCGACTTCAGTTTTCTCCTCCAAATGAATGTGGATAAACTGGGGGTTTAATGAAAACCCTTCTGATCATCTGAATTCGAGCGATGTTCCAGATGTGATCATATAAATTAGTGAATAGAATGTTATTATCGCGCAATGGTTTCCAAATCGACAAAAATAATACTGATATCCCTCTCCATATATAACATGTTGATACAGTATTTCGGTTAATTGGCGACTGAATTGCGTGTAGAGTGAATTTTGTCTTCCTCTATGTGTTTGTCCCCAACACAATCTAAAATGAATGGGATTTTCTTATGGTTCGGCAGATGGACTTCTGATCGGGCGTTTAATCTCTGTCAATACAACGTTTCCCACAGACACACCACTGTATTTGTATGAACCTTTCAATGACCTCTCGTCTTCTTTCCTAGTTATTCTATTTATGAATTATCCGTCTGTTTATTATGTCAGTAAATACAAACCCCACCAGCATAGATGGGGAACAGACCATGACACCACCTGTGAAGGCTAAACAAAGAAAAAGAAAAGTATCTGCGCAGGGCCGACTTCCACCTGCACCTGCACAGAGAGAAATCCAGGTGAGTAGGTTTCTGATGAGGGAGATTATCATCATTGTTCCATGATATTTCCTATCCTCCCTCTCTCTGGCTTACTCACTCGCTCATAATGATTCCTCTACAGTTGACCCACCTTTGACCTGAGTTTGCACCTGAGTTCAGCTGCCTCTGCCAAGCGCAAACCCAGGGCACCTCAATCCAAAACCACAAAGACCTTTTGACATTTACCTTGCCAAACACAGGGACATAAATCCATATCGCATAGTGGGTATCAATTTCAAACAGTGATGTAAGACAATAAATGCCTCAGGGTGTCTTTGTGTGTTTCTAAAAATTTGTTTAATTTACAATTGGGAGGGGTTACATTGAAAAAACAATCAATTCCAGGTTTAATTACAGCAATTATACTGGTAGCCGGTCTTTAGAAGATTGTGTTTGAGTGCCTGCGCACAAGATTAGGCTTGCTTTGGCTTTTCCCCTTAAGTACAGATAATCCACATGTGTCAGTGATTGAGGAGGTACAAATCCCACTGTAATAGACACACAGGTGGCACTGCAAAGAAACAGCATACCTGTGTAGATTTCTCTCCCTCTCTCTCTGGCCAACTACCATGTAAAGATGAGTCAGAAGAGCAACCTCCCTCTGCACAACCTATATACAGGAATACGTGAGACTTACACCTAAAACAATGCCACCTCTTAGGATACTTACGAGAGTCCGGCTCTGCACCACATCCTGTTTGTGTGATAATGACCAAGTCTCTCCCTAGACTCGTGCTGCAGCCATTGCCAGCGCATGTGTGTTATCTCTCATTCGAACGGAAACAAGCTTTAATTATCCTATCACTAGATGAATCATCGGCAAATAAAAAATGAATATCTAATTATCTCTAATGAGTAATTAACATCCAACAAAGGCATCAAAAATATATATCTGCACCTTCAAGGAACCGAGGAAGGATCTTATCCAGCTCTGCCAACCACAAAACCTAATTGAGTACATAACAGATTAAACTCTCAAACACAACAAGGAGCACATTTAACAAAGTGGAGCGATCTGTGTGTGCGGTTTGATTATAAAGAAGAACAAATAAAAGGTTTTCTACAAATGGTTTGCTAATTTTCTCTTTATCGTGTGAAATATCAGATATACTAAATTTCCACCAGCCTCTGAAATTAAATAAATTCTCATTCTTTGGTTGAACTGATCTCAGCTCATATGCAGCTTGTGATCACGAGTCTTAGACAGTCCTCGCTTAGCTGCAAAAGTTAACAAGAACACTGACAGTGACATGAGCAGACATTGATGGTCCCTAGATAGTACATCATAATTACTAATGAAAGCCTGTTTGTGTTTTTGTTTGTTTTAAATGTAATGACATACAATTTGGTCCCCTGGATGAATCGCAATATCTTTATTGACTCCTTTTCATCCGGTCAAAATTTTAATTAGTCAAATATTTAACAGGTTGAGAGTATGACCACCTGCACAATTAATCACATTTCCATCTGCCTCAAATATACTTTTTCTAGTGCCAATTAGCCCATGTAAGCACGTAAACACGATAAACTATAGCATTGTCACTGTAAGCACGTTAGCATGCTGATATAAGTATGTTGCTTCTAAGTGCAGTCTCACAGAGGTGTTTGTGTTGCAGTTTTCTAATCATGCATTTCATTGTTACCTTTGCCAAGGAGTTGATGTTTTCGGTTGTTGCATGTTTTGTGTCCTTAAGTATAAATAAAAGTGTCCTTATAGTTTTGCATTTTGTGTTTACATCTGTGCTTGTTGTCTGGGAGAATAAAGGTATGTTGAAGTGTCAAAAACTAAACACTTAGAAAACAGTGTACTTTATGGTTTGTTTTTTCGACAAGGGCTTTTATAATAATTAACAACAACTACAGTTAATGATCATTTGTTTAATTACCAATCCTATAACATTCAACAAAATCAACAGGTACAACATCTTACAATAACAAACACGCGTTTCTCTTTCCACAATCTGCCAAGCTTAAAGAGACATGGCAGTTTGACTGCTGAGAAAACACGACACTGTGCTTAAGGAGATCGGTGGAAGCTGTTTGAATACCTGTATCTTCCTGCTTAGGAATCAGAGGATTTGAGCGGCGGTGAAAGCCTGTCAGCAGTGATACACACAAAAGCCTTTTTGTGCATCACTGAAATATTGCAATACCTTCGAATAAAGCAGCGATTATGATAAAAATGAGATGGAAGATTTAAAAAATGAACTGTCCATTATTGCTGCAATAATCCAGATACAGTTTTGGCAAGAAAAACCAAACATGGAGACCATGCAATGACTCAAGTTAAAACATGTACCTATTGATATCTTTGTCACGTTAGGGTGGGTGTTTACAAACTATTACGTTATATTCTTATCTATCAACATGTATTATAGTTTGAAGTGGGGAAATGTTTGTATCTTTTCACTTATTTCTGAAGATTCGGTGAAACGACATTACCAATGTCATGTCTGTGGGTTAAATATGAAGCTTCATTAGGTAGCTACTTAGCTTAGCTTAGCATATAGACTGAAAAGGGGGGAAAGAAACAGCAACCTGGCTGTGTCCAAAGGTTATAATCCCCTGACCAACACCTCTAAATTACATAAAACACGTTATACATTATATGTTTTTATTTTTTAACTGTATAATCTGCAGGTTGTGGCTTTACTTTGGGTTATGTGGAAGGCTATGCTAGGTGATGCCAAGCTAAGCTAAATTAAGCTAAGCCGACATTTGCTGTAGCTTTGAGTTTTTGTACTGTGATGAGAGTAGTGTCATCCACTCGTTTAACTTTCACTAAATGAGTAAATTAGCTTATTTCATAAATTAAAAACTGAAGTTTTCTTCAGCAAGGAGTCTATCATAACCTGTGTTAAGTTAAATTACTTTGTAGGCTGAATTGCGTGCCAATACTTGCCCACACACAGAAGGCGCTGCATCGCACAATTTAAGAGAGCAAAAGCTTTACTTCTTGGGAAACACTTTGCCAAAGTCACAAGCTGTGTTTGGTAACAACACATCTCCTCGACTATTCCCACCTCCACCCTCCTTACTGCCTCGCTCTCAGACAGCATACATGCAGAGAAATTAATCTTTGTTAATGAAGTAGAACAAAATAAGGAGGATGGTGCTCAATCTTAACGTGCAATCCTGTTGTGCAACTAAGGTTCTTTTCAGGTGCAGGCGCGGGTAAAACGCTCATGTGCAGTCGCCTCGGCCCTGTGCAGGCTGAGACATCTATGAGGTGTTGACACATGGATGCTAACAGAGCCCAACTGACAAAGATGCACTGACACTTGCAACCAGGCATGACTATAATTGTGAGCTCTGTTACAGTAGAGAGATACTGTCTCTATCAGGCAAGGGTGTGTCATTCTGTATGTGAGTCATACAAAGAAAACCTGATCCACAACTAAATATGAAGAGGGGTGTAAACGTGGACATTTTGATTATCTACTGATACATTAATAGACCAAATCTGTTAATCTATAAATAAAGTTTATTCTCATGGTCTTGGTGAAGATATATTGTCAGAGATACATTGTTTGATTTGACAAGTGCTATTTGGTTTGTCATTGGCTGACTCTGAGGTAGCATTTCAAATTTATATAACATGTTTTCTGTCTCTGATGGGTGTGGATTTCTGGCAGTGTTTTTGTTGCATTGTTTTTAAACTGTTTGGTTTATGGGACATATTGGGAGTTTATTCATGCAGGTTTTGCGGCCAATAGAAACCCAATGACTAAATTGTTTAAGCCTTAAAAGTATTTTTGGGTATGAAGGCGTAAAAATATATTTAATTGTTCCAGGGTAACCAGTAAATAAACACAGTGTTGTATTGCTATGCAGCGGCTAAGTAAAGGTTCATCTTTTTTTTAAATAGATTTTTCTTGTGTTTTTGACCTCAATTTGACAGCAGACAAAATAAGAATTAGATGACACAAAACTCATCAAATTGATTTGCATCATTCACATTGAGGCGCAAAATAAAGTAGAACTGCCTCACTTACTTTAATGGCATAAAAGCAAGGTCAGAAGCGTTTAGCCTTAAGGTCTGAACATGGCAAAAGCAAAAGTGTTAATGTTCCAAAATGCCAAACTCAAAAGCCAAAGGGAGATGAAATAATTGTTTGGAAAATATCTCTTGGAAAGCACTCACCGTATTGCAATTAGTTTGGCACTCAAAAGTACTACACAAGTAGTGGGAATATTGACAAAAAGGAGGTTCTTATCTTGTGACCTCTGCACACTTTGCCAATTAAGAAGAAAAATGAGTGTGAATGACAAATTGTCATGTTTGATTTATAGAGTTCGAATTATGTGAGGTCACTCAGGACTTAAAGGACTTGCTCGTTTTTGAGCTTGTCGTTTTTGAGCAAAAATACAGACACATTGAAGTGACAGCAGCATTGTAAACACAAATATTTTCTAAATCAACTCAAACTATCAGTCCATATTAGATCACTTCACTGCATACCTCTGTTGGATTATTAGATTCTCCATCTTTCCTCCAGGAACCCATTAATGGACAGTTTTACAGTTCCCATATTAAACCTATTACTTTTGGCTCCATTTTTGGGCCCTACCTAAGTCTAAGGTAAACATATGGCTTTCCTGTCACGTAATCCACTACTACTTTTACTAGGAAGACGCTAGTAGGGTTTCTTTTCATTGTAAACAGCTGTCTGTTATGCTAAAACGACACTACGAGAGTGACAACATGTAAAGTCTAGGCAAGCAGCTTAACAATAAACAGATTAAGGTGAAAGCTGTCACATTGTTTTAACTTTGTCATTTTATACGTTTTTGTAAAAGAATATTGATGACACCACTATACAGTTCATATGTTGTTGTTTATTTATTGTTGTGCATAAAATTGCTTTATCTGTCTTTCTTATTGTAAGCTTAAATCATTTCCATGGAGGGTTTCCCCCTTTTAAGAAATGTTGTTGTAAGAAGGTGCTTTTGGAATACGAGTCCACTGCTGTTTGTCTGGGTGTGTATGTTTGTGTTTGTGTGTGTGTGTGTGTGTGTGTGTGTGTGTGTGTGTGTGTGTGTGTGTGTGTGTGTGTGTGATGAAAGTGAGAGTTTCTTGTTTGCATTAGCAGCTGCAGGGGCTTGGTGAGGATGCAAAATCCTGACGGTTGACTTGCTCCAAACCTGGGCCAGTTTACATAACTGAAGCACTCCACTGCCCGGGGAGCCTGCCGTTAAATCAGTGTGTGTGTGTGTGTGTGTGTGTGTGTGTGTGTGTGCGGGGGGGGGTGTGGGGGGAGGTGTGAGAGAGAGAGAGAGAGAGAGAGAGAGAGAGAGAGAGAGAGAGAGAGAGAGAGAGAGTGTGTCTTTTGTATACATATTGATACGAGTAAAATTAACAAGTGGATATTTTGGATGTAGTTTAAGAATAGATATTAAGTACATGTATCTAATTTATCAAGTTGGCACAATAAAAGTGTGTCACCTGAAGGAACCTGAAAATTATTTTATTTAATTTATTTAATTAAGTATCACGTGAATCAGCAGCTGCTCTCATATTTATTTTAAAATCAGTTTCATTAAATTGATTAGCTACCTGGTCCTTTTTTTCATATACAGTATGGCTTTCAAAGATACTTGCTAGAATTTGTATCTGGACATGCTACATGTTCCTAAAAATCTTCCATTAACTTATATTACTATCTATTCTTTTACAATGCTGCCCATTTTCCGTTCAAGTCCTTAAGTGATCCCCAGCCTGTAAACATGCAGCCATGAAATGGTTAAAGTCAAGTGTTCAAATTCAAATGTCTAATTTGTTTGTCTTTGTTTGGAGAGAGCCGTTTCCCTGGCACTGCCAGATGTATATGTGAGACACAAAGTGAAGAGTGCTTAATTTGCCTTGGCTGCAGCCCTGCTCCTCTGCAGATGTCCCGGCCACAGCCGTTTATTTGTGTCTCCTCGCTGTGCCATGATGGACAGGTAGAGGCCTCTCATGACGGCATCAATGCATGGCTCCAGGGCCCTTGGCTGTGGAGGCCCTAACTAAACTCAGTGATGCCAAACCAAAGAACACTTGACTGGAAGACTCAGTTTTCTGCATGCAGAGTCTAAGTGAAAGTTCACAAAATCAGGGGAAAATAACTTTAACCTCAAGGTTGTAAAATCTATATTTTAGGAAGAATAACTGCATTTGATTATTAATTCATACCCAGAAATGTAGTGTGTGTTTGTTGACTGAAGCCACTGTAAATGTGGTGTACATCAATTTGTCTACTTGAGTCTTTGACATACTTTACTAATCAAAATGCTGATTTCTAGAGCACTTTTAGAGTGTAGCTATTTGCTATTCTGAGACATTTCCTGTTTGAATGTGTGTCGCCTCAGAGCTACAATAGCTTTTCATCAATATGTGATGTTAATGTTTGTACCTCTGTTTAATTAAGGCTGTAATATAATGTCATCTGCAAACAAAATATGTAAACACTATCACCTCATAAAGTTGACACAACAGATGTGTTAGCTTATTTACACCCTTTATCATTTAATCCATTGTTAATATAAACATTTGAGTTAAAGAAGCCTAAAGTAAAGGATAAAAAACATCAGAAAATGATTATACGATTTGTATTCATTGTTAATATCTTTTTTGAAAAGAGTAGAAGTTTCTTTGCTTTCTAAACAACAACTTTCCCTGTGACACAACACAAACCGTTTTGCATGAACTGAGAATCATCTAAGCCTCTGAAGCGCATCGACACGCCGAAAAACATTCTTAAACACAAATGTTGACACTAGAGTCACCTTTCAGCAGAATAAATCATACATTTAATCCATCAGTACGAACGGTAAGATAAAAGGCTCATGAACAAATATTAACAGTAAATGCCGTGCATGTGCCAGATGGTGATGCATGAGCAAACTATGACAGCTATGAGCCTGTTTGCTTCACTAACAACGAGTACCTGAGAAGTTACTCACCACTAATTGTCCATTGCCATAAAGCATAAGAAGCTGCTTTAAGGAAAGGGTGAGGTCCTCTGAATGTCTATCACACCCGTCAAAGCTGAATTGAAGACATTATACAACCAAACACATTATTATAGTCGTTTTAATGCAATGTTACCAGCATTTACATGGTGTCTTAAAACCACAAATGTACTGTTTAAAAGTGGTTAAGTCCCGGACCAAGTTTGTTTTGATTCTACTTGCAATACAAACACTTAATTCAAATTAAACATGCATGTTAAATATTGAATGTATTGCTGGATGCATCTTTTAACACATGAACTCTATCATATGTTGTACTGCCTGAAGTATATCTGAATTTCTGTGGGAAAATAAAGACGTGTAAACAAGGTCAACACCAGTTTTAGTTATTTTAATTCCAAGAGAGTCTATCATAGTAATTATATTAAAGCTGCAACTCACAAGTGTTTCCTTAATTATTTAAATTAATTTCTCAATCTCAATTATCTCGAAAATGTGAAAAACAACTATTTCAGATCCCCTTGCGACATCTTCAAATTGCTTGTTAAGCTTGGACTAGCAATCCTTATTAGTTTTGCTTTAAGAATGAAATATATCAAAATAGATTTGGCTAATTGGTTTATATAATAATGTTATAACCATTCATTTTCTAATAGGATAATTATGCTCTAAATGTTCACTATGAAAATTAATTAATCCACTATGATGCAGTAGCAGGTGTATGCACACACTTAAAAACAAACACACACACTATCAAACAAAAACACCATTGAACAGTAAACACATCTACAACCTTAGACAATCCCCAGTGTTTTCAGAGATACTAATAAACACATCGCTTGTCAACAATCAATCATTTGTGGTCTAATATATTTCAATATGTAAATCAAGCTCAAACAACAGATATTCGGCCTCTGTGCATCAAAAAGTAATTGCTGGGTTTAACAAACAAAATATCTACAACAACATTAGGATGTGTATCAATCTCAGACGACAAGTAACATCATCGAAATATAAACAGTGCAACCTTAGCTGGTATGTATTGGTTGTGTCTTATCCCAAATATAGATATCACATCAATCATTACACAATGATGTGACTGCACCTTTCTAATGTATATGTCCTTCATTATAAGATAAGTAAATTAATAATTACAATAATGAGAACAAAGTAATTAAGTCTTGCCAAAAACTGAGCGATTGGAGAGACCTTTAAGATATTTGAAATGTAAGATGTTATCTCCTACAGAGTGTAAATTACAATTGTCCTGCAACTAAAGTTTACTAACAGGTATGTGGACTCTCATGTTAATATGGTGTTGACCCATCATGTGCCACATTGTATAACACGGCGCTGCAGGTAGAGCTCACATAGGAGAGCCATGGGACTAGACCTTTCATCGCGCTGTTCGTCTGAACAAACCCACACTCCCGCTCTGACCCAGCCTGGTGATGAGCGGTGGGAGTGTGCTGCCGTGTTTTCCTCTGTTTGTTCAAAAGATTAAGCGGGACCCCAGACTTCATACCACCAGAGTTCTCAAACTTTAGGCATTGTCTCCAACACCGGTGGCGTTGAAATGTGGTACTGTTTAAAGCCTTAGAGCTTTCACAGATTAAACTATCCAAAAATGTGGTTGTTCATTTAAATTGAATAAATATACTGCAGGAATAGACAAATATAAACAAACTTCTATAAGATGGACTTTAAAACATGTCCAGCACATGTTATCACTAATCCCTTAGAGACATTCATAACCAAACCAAACTCAATGACCAATTCTCATGTGGAGAGTTGGTTATTTCCGTCTCTCAGGTTGCGTCCAGGATTTATGATGATAGCCTATATTTTGCATGCTGAAATCACAGGACGGCCTTTGTCTGGAAAACATTTACATCTCTTAACACAGCTGGCTCATCCAACCACTGGCTCAAAACAAACAAGGAAGCAGGATGTAAAAACAACATAAAGGTTAAGTTACCACTAAATAGGTCTTTTAGTGTTAAACGTCAAAACAACATGGATCATTTTGGACTTTTTAAAGTGAACTGAGGTCAGTTTCAAAGGGCTATTTGAATATCAAGAGGAACATAGTTGGACTTTACTGTTCTGCTCTTTGATAATGAAAAAGAGCCCTGCATAGATTAAGTCTGATAGTTACGATAGAGATAATGTAATAGAAGGTAAACGCTGAACATTATAGTATTTATTTTTTCATGACGACCCTTAAAACTTTAAAAACTATATCCTGATTAAGTAGATATTATTTTTGTTATTTCAGAATATTAAAGATTTATTGCAGCTGTATTTAGGAAAGGTCAAAACTCTAGAAATAGAATTTTTTACTAGAAAGAATGCAGACTTTGTCAAACGTGAACAATAGACCCTTATAAAGCTGAGGTATGTCAAGAGCATGTGATGCTTCAGGGGGTGTGGCCCCTCAGGTGCTCTGGGGAGGTATGCCCTTCAGGTAAAGCTGAGTGACTCATTCTCACACACACCTTAACCAACATGCATGGCACTCGTTCAGGGCAACTCTTTAATTGCAACTACAAACTGTGGGAATGAGAACAGCAATTATTGAAACAGGAGCTCTTTGAAGAAAGTGTATTACTTGCACTTGAAGATCTGCTGGATTTGGCCCGAAAGACCGTGAGTTGATTTAAACAAATGTGATCTTTCTAGCAGGATTGCGTGCAGGACTTAAGTCCTGTTTTGATGCCAAGGATTTAATCAAACAGGCGGAACTTCATCTAAACTGTGGAAGTACTAATACTGTGCAGCCTTTGCAGTAAGTTCACTTTAAGATCTGACTTTTAAGGGACATTTCTGAACTGTTCATGACAATGCCGGTGGTAAAAGTGGAGAAAGGCTCTCCAGCAGAAACACAATTGTCTGCGTCCAACACTCAGCAGCCGACAGAAGAGCAGCCCCGAGGCCGGAGGAGGAAGAGACCTCTGCAGCGAGGAAAGCCTCCTTACAGCTACATCGCACTCATTTCCATGGCCATAGCCAACTCTCCTGACCGCAAGCTGACTTTGGGGGGCATCTACAAATTCATCACAGAGCGCTTCCCATTCTACAGAGACAATTCAAAGAAATGGCAGAACTCCATCCGCCATAACTTGACTCTCAATGATTGCTTTATCAAGATCCCTCGAGAGCCGGGGCGGCCAGGGAAGGGCAACTACTGGGCCTTAGACCCGAACGCAGAGGACATGTTTGAGAGCGGCAGCTTCCTGAGGCGCAGGAAGAGGTTTAAGCGCTGTGACATGAGCACCTACACCTCATATGTCCATGAGACACCAGTTTTCTCTCCTGTGCAGATTGCCAGATCAGCCACATATACCAACTCTGTCTACAACAACATGACAGTGAGTCCGGCGTACGGGCAGCAGCTGCACTCTACCTATTATCCCTCTGCATCTCCTCCTGGGTTTGGTCCTGGCCAAACCCGCATGTTCAGCATCAACAACATCATAGGACACCAGACTCCAGCCAGCATGCTCGCAGGTCAAGGGCCAGAGGTGATGCAGCAGCCCTGTCGCAGCTTCAGTCCTGAGGGGCTGCCAAACGGGTCTAGTCCCTGCAGCCTGGGAGCAGCGGCTTATCAGAGTCAACCGTGTGGAGGAGCTGTATCATCACGCTCCTCTACGCACCCGGGGTTCACCTACCCCGTGCCAAATGGTCACCCACACCAACATACACACCAGGCTGTGTATACACAGGGCCACAGCCAGGGGTATGCAGCAACTGGACGCCTCCCCTCCTCAGCACACGGGTCTGTGGAGGCCGGGGACCATTACGGCAGGGTATCCCCCATTCAGCTGGGCTCTTTCTCGCAGTATAACAGTGCTGCAGGGCCTATTGCTAACACTGGGGGTTACCTGAGACACCCAACATATCCAGGGAATATGGACAGGTTTGTGTCTGCTATCTGAGCCACTAAAACCTTCAGTACTTCAGAGACTTGAGACGGCACCCAGTGAGCCAGACCTTAATGTGCACAATCGTGATGGTTTCTCTCTTTGTTAATGACCTTTGTTAAGGGGGCGAAATTGAAAAGACTGATTAACCGCCCCTGACAGAGCTGTGATTTATTACATTAACCCTACACCCCATTTTCCATATTGATGGTAATTGACTTTGAGATGCTATAAATGTGGATTTAGAGATTCAAGGACTCTTTGCAGCATGAGAGTGTAAAGTTGATCTAATGTCAAGTGTGGTTGAAAGCTTATTTTTATGTCAGGAATTGAATGTGCATGTTTAATATTTACAATAACGGTGAAACATGACAGATTTTGAAATATCAGTATAAATTATTTTGGCTTCATGGTCATTGGCTTTGCAATAAGTGACATGAAGAACGTCAGCTTTCGTACATTTGCATGTATTTTGCTGCCAAATGAAAATGCATATTAGGTTGCCTTTTTGGAAATAAACGAATGATATAGCACTTTGGCTCTTCAAGAATAAAATATGGATACTATGGATGTTTTATTGCTATTACAATTTCAGCAATTGTGCCTAAATATCACACCAGAATTATTTGTATATAATACCTAAGGGGGTGCATATGGTTTGACACATACTTAATTAATATTAGTTATATTTCTAATAGTAACACTTCAAGCTTAATATAGTACAAAATAACAAGGACAAACAGGTCCAGACATTTGCCTCTAGGAACAAAAAAACACACTCAAACATGTTTTGTTTTTTTCGGCTCGCGTGTGTTCCTCACCGTTTCAGCTCAGCTGGTTTGTAGTGTTGTCTGGAGCCACAGCGTTTCCAGGCAGCGTGACCGGGCCCCAATTATCGTGTCCAGACGTCAACGCTGCACTTACACAGCCAGACACAGTTAATCTACCACACAGATCCACTAATCAAGAAAATGAATTGACTTGTAACTCGATATTTCAGCCTGAAAAAGTTAAGTAGTTCTGAGGCCTTTATCTCAACAGGAGAAACCTCCCTAACACGAAGTCTGCATGTCGGACAAGATGGGACTCGCTAGGAAACGCTACATTATACTGAAGATATTTGATTTTCCTATCAGAAAAGAAGCTTTGTTGACAGACACAATGTTTTTTTATCCAACAAAGTATTCATTGTTAAAAGAGTCTTAATTTTTCTCGAGTGCCTGCAGAATGTTTATATCTATGTGGATCAACTAAGAATAGCAGTAATCAGCAAGTGTCAAATTTATCTTTCAAAAGAAAAATTGTAATCATGAACTCAAGATACAGGAAACGAGGGATATCCGCAACAGGCTTTATTTGATTAACACTCGCTTCTGATGTGGTCTAATGGTAGCCTAGAATAGCAGTAATTCGTTGATTTTCACATATTTCACCAAGTTGATATTTTAGATAAATAATATATACAAATGATAGGAAAAACAGAGGTTTTAACAAACTCTGGTCCAGCCCGCAATGGCAAACCACACTATCATCAACAATAAACAGAATGATAACATTTACTGTGGACTGTAACATCAAACGTGACAGAAGAGAAACATCTGCAATCTTTGTGAACCCTATCGATCCACATTTTGAATTAAATTCACTTGTAAATGAAAACACTAGTTGTATCATTTACCATTATTACGTTCAACCCATCATCTATGACCTTTCAATAAATACTGGGCTCAGATACTAAACTCATAACTGCTGTGGCTTACAAATACCTTAATTAAAACAAATCAAGGCGTACAGCAAATAGATATAACACATGGCAATTGAAGAGATGTGTCAAATGCATTGCCCAGCAAAACTACTTACAGCAAATTGTGCAAAATGTGTCTGTGTGTTTTTTTATGTTATCACATTTGCCGCCCACACAAAGTACAGTAGGCATACAATTTGAAACCCTTTTTAAATGTTGTCACTGCACTTGAAATAAATAAAAAATATCACAAAAAAGACAATCCGTCAGATTTAACACCTTTATTTTATGTCATTTATCACACTAAAAGTCTGAACAAATACAGCCAGGAGAAGCTGAAACAACATGTATATAAATACAATGAACAAGGGTTACAATAACAAACATGTCAGCCGATATAGTCAATGAGCTTTTGGAGTTGTTCACAATTCTTCACGAACACCGGCAAAGACTTCAAAGTCTGTGTGGAGAAATTAAAGCACTCTTTACTTCCAATACACACACAGAGATGCAGTATTTATTCATGGAAGAAAAAGACACAATCATTATGAAAAGCATCGCTCACCTCTCTGACTTTAGTGATCATTTTGTTCAACATCTGCAGCTCCTTTTCAATTTTCTGCTGGTTGGTCTGATGGATGAATTCCTGAAAGAGACATAACAACATGGTACATAATCACGCCTTATTACACATGATTCCTTTTGCTAGCTGACAAACAAATACGCTTTTATACAGTGAGTTATACAAGTCAATACTTACATGTCTTTTTGCTCTATCGCAGAGTTGAACTCTGCTCTTCTCCATTTCCTGAAGACTCAACTTCAGTCTCTCCACCTTCAGATAAAAAAGGGACCAATGTTACGAGGGCTAATAAACTATTATGTTTCTGGCAATTCACAAAGCATAAGTGACAGGATCATACCTCTCTCAACAATTGGATTTTTTCTTCCATTAGTTGTGCCGGGTTGGCTGATTGGCTACCAGCTTTTCCCAACTCTACCCGCAAGTATTGAGACTCCACCTGTGACTCCTGGAGAGAGCAACGAAGCTCGACCACCTGCTTCCGAAGTTCCTGTGAAAATAAACAAATGAAATTGTTAAATTCAAGAAACTGTATTCAGAGGTGGTTTTTAGCTAGTATCATTCAGGCTTTGGAGTCCCTGTGTGTGTGTGTGTGTGTGTGTGTGTGTGTGTGTGTGTGTGTGTGTGTGTGTGTGTGTGTGTGTGTGTGTGTGTGTGTGTGTGTGTGTGTGTCAGATTGTTGTTTTGGAGACACTGGTAACTGTAGCAGGGAGTACTTAAGAAGTCATTTTGATTAATCAAAAAATATATCATTCATAATATAAAAAGTGTTTGTATTTCCATTTTAAGACTTTGCCATCAAAACAGCATTGCAAGTGTGCAAAGAAAGCAAGGTCCAAGGAAAGGGGCCACGGTGCTGAAACTAATACCAGCATTTCTGTCACAGATAATCAATATACATAGGGATGATGTGCCTTACATTGCTCTCAATCTTGTGTTTATTGAGAATTTCCTGGGTCTCTAGAACTTCTGACATCAACATTTTCATAGTCTTCTCATCCTGTGAAAAAACATTTTCAGGTAAATTACAGTTTTTTTAAGAGGGCAGCGCACTTTAGCATCCCATTTTAAATGTTGTTAGTTATTACAGATAAAGAGCAGTAGTTATTACCTGAGCTTTCTGCTGCAGCGCCTGATTTCCTTTCTCACACAGGCTGTTCAGATGGCTGAGCTTAAGCTTCAGTGCAGATGCCTCAGCCTCATGTCTGTTGTTTGCAGACTGCTGCTCCACCTGCAGGCCAGAGCTGGAACAATGCATCAGATAATGTTGAAGAAAAAGATCTACATGCATGTACCCAATTGTTTGTTTATTTTCTAAAAATGGCAAGAATATGTTCAATCCGAAAGACAATTTGGAAACTCCACCCATACATTTCTAAAGGAAAGTGAATCCAGAAATCTTCATATTTATTACCACTATTACAACCTCTTCACTGTGTGAGGTTGACCACATGCCAAACCTCTGACAAAGATGCTAAATCTCAAAGAAGTGCAGACCTTTAATAAATCAATCGGTTGTTTCCAATTTGTCTTTCACATTTGGTTCAGTAGTTTTGATTGTTTGGTTCATTAATCAAACAATCAAATCCACTGAAACTTCATTTTCTATGGATGCAAAAAATGCCAAACATTTGTTGGATTCCGCAAGTAGATTTGATATTAAAAAAATAAAGATCAGGAAACTTGTGTTCAGCTTTGTTCCTTTACTAACAGAGCAGTGAACAAGGTATAGTTGCGGGCCTAAATGTATTGGTCATAATCTGCACATGATATGAAAAGGCCTTCTTGATCTCCTCAAAACACACACACTGTAAAGAGCTTACATGGTGCTGTGCAGCTCCTCCAGCTGAGCGTCTTTGCGCTGTTGCAGCAGCTTCACGTTGCTGATCAGCTCTGTGACGGTGCTGCCCAGGTCAGCCAGCAGCTCCGCTGCGTTGCTCTGATCCTCCTCGGGGTCAAACTCTGCTGCGTTACTTTGCTTTTTAGGGGTGACGGCATCAATGCGGGTGAAGGCACTCGTCTCACTGAACAAAGCTTCCCACGCAGGGTCGGCCGTGTCTGAAGAGAAAGTGAACTACAGTTTAGATTTCTGATTGCCTTGAGGAATTAGATGACATCTAAGACCTGATTAAACTGAGGTAGAGATGTAAGTGCGCAATTTCATTCAGTAATGTCTCTTAAAAGCTGCAAAGCAAAAACTGCTTCCAACTCATTCATAAAGTGAAAGATCTCAGATGTACTTTAGCTGTGGCGGTGCTTCATATCCATGGGGGAAATGGACAATTGCAAAAGCAGATAAGGTAGACAGGATAACTATAACAGAGTATTGAAGAAAGGCGATTTACAGCATGAGGACACATGTGTTTGTCACCTCACTTACTTTCTAAAATGAGAAATGGCTCAATGGCTCTCAATCATGAAGTGAATCGATATAGAACAAATGAACCATTATTTTGGTTCATAACTAAGATTTGTTCTCATGTTTTAATAGTCTTTGGTTTCTCGGATTCATCCATGTTTTCTTTTTGAGCTTTTCTCTTGTGGACCAGAGCACGGTTACCAAGATAAGAAATAATGTTTTAACATTAAAAGAACCAAACCTTTCTTGTAGAGTCATGAACAAAATTATCGCTTAACAATTATCCCCCAAAGACACAGTAAGCTACAGTACCCGATCCAGGAGGTGCCTCTGTTGTGCCGTCTTCCTCCTTCTCAGCAGCTAGTGCAACCATGATGCTGTCGACAAACGAGCAGGAGGGGTGACGACGCTCCACTCTGTCGACTTGTTGAGACACTTCATCCTTCTGTGGTTCCTGAAAAACAATGCAAGTCAACATGTTGTTCTCCGCAGTGACGCAGTCGATTTGATTGCAGCTCATTTTAGCCTTTTCCTTAACCCTGAAGTTTGACTTTACATGCGAGTAACAAAACTTGAACACAATTAATGGTACAATTTCGGGGCCACTAGAAATGCAGTTATAGCTTGACATGGTGTATCTGTCTACTGAAAATAAGCATGGGCTCAAGCTAAAGTGAGAGAAATCTGGCTGTTGTTCTGCTTTAGGTTGTGTTAGCAGTACCAATGCTTTACCTGGTCATTGAGAGCAGTATGTAGTTCATTGGTCAGTCCCCTCAGTGTGTGATGCAGCAAAGTGATTTCTGTGACTGCGTGGGCCAGTTTCTGTCCGAGCTCCAGCTGAGTGGCACCGGCTCTGGACTTTGTAGTTTCCAGCTCCTCATGCAAGCTCCTCTTCTCAGACCTGCATCACACAAACAGATTATAGAGAGAAATTCCTAGACAACTTTAAAAGAGATGAAGATTTTCTGAACGTTTAACATTACTGTATGCTCCGAGATGGACTGAAGACTTGTTTACCCAGACTTAAAATGTACTATTAAGCCATTATTTCCCTTGCTTAATATTTGCTTCTACCTTCATTTACTATTCATGAATTATAATTTCAGTTCTTATGAAGAAGCTAATGATAAGATATAACCTAATAAACGGTATAAAGCATATAATATGTGTTAAAGAAAAAAGCAACACTAATACAAGTTATTTTACATTTAGGGTCTGGGTCCCTGTTCTGAAGCTTATGATGGTTTATTGGAGTATGCCATTTCACATGTCTCCATTATGTTTTATTACTTAGCTGAAGTTTTAAACAGCTTGAATTCAATAGGATTAAGGTAATGGCTTGCAGGGGTTTATCTACCAAATGCAGATTTTCCCCTGTGAAATGTTAAAGTGGTGCCAGAAAATATTATTTCTGTTCATCAACAACTGTATAATTACTTCAAAAATATGAAAATCATGTCAAAAGTCTCGTCAGATGGCAGGGACAGCTTTGTTTTACGGAGCTCTGAATAAATAGGGGAGGGATGTCCGGTCAGTCTGCCTGATGAAGAGTGGCATGAAACTGTGATTTCTGAGTTAGATCGTTTCTTTTACTGTCCTTTTTTCTGTAGAGGAAGTAAAGAAACTGTATCTCTGGATTTATTTGTTGTTTTAGGTGCAATATATGACTCGGCAGCTTTAAGAAATGGATAAACTGTTATTTTCCGCTTCGCTCTGATGCATTATTTCCCCAGATAAGGGCGGGGCTGTAATCTGGGCCGGGCGTGACGTTAGCGCCTCGTACTATATATTTCTGTTTTTTATTTACTTAGACTTACTGAAGTTGACTAATTTCTTCTTTCATGTCTTCACACTGGATGTTCCTCTGCCGGAGAGCCTGCAGGTTGGTACTCAGAGTCCGTTCACTCTCAGCCATCTGCTCCCTCGCAAACTCATTCTCCATCTGTAAGAACTGAAACATACAGACAGGAAGAAGTTATAAAACAGAGGTCACATAGCATGATGGCACATTCTAGTTTGTTTTTAGAGCTTCTAATGAGGATTTCCAACTAAGCCGTCTGTCAGCATATTTTATGATCTGTGATTGATAGTGCCGTTACATTTCTGAACTACTGCCAAATTAATACAGGTGTGTGTGCCTTCCTTTGTGTGCAGCAACCAGGATGGCAAACAGATTTTGGCAGCAATAAAAATGTAGTAAATTAAAGGCTAAACAGAAAAAAAGATAAATAAATACGAACATGTCTTTAGCTTTGAAGCTTTAAACTAAAACGACTTCTTTGCCCTAAAATACTTATTTGTTGTTGAGCTACAGTCATCTCAGAGAATAAAAGCAAGAAAGATAAATGAAAGTAATGCAATTGTAAGTATTTTCTTCTCTGTAAACGTACCTCGTTCATCTCCCGCACCCCACTGAGCTGTGTGCAAACTTCCTGGAGCTGCTGGATCTGCACTCTCTGAGACTGTGAGAGGACCTGCAGCTGACCGAGCTGCTCCTCACTCTGAGCCAGAGCCTGGGATAACTCAAACACTCGCTGCTCTGACTGACCCAGTGACATCTCCAACCTGAACACAAGAAAAGAAAAAAACACGGGCAGTGGGCATTGGTTGGAGTATTTTACGAGAAATTCGTAGAGATATGGAGAATGTTTTCTTTCAGGGAAAAAGGTTTCTCACTCTTCTTTCTTGATTTGGCAAAAAAAAGTACATTTGTCTGTTGATAAGCTGCATATGTATACTGCAATGTGTCAGAAGCATCTAACCATACAGAATATATGAAAACAGAAAGGAATGTTCCTATGGTTACATTGAGAAATAAACAAAAAGAAGTTGTCACAAGGTTTTTACACTGGGTTTAAATAAAGATTAACTGAACATTTTCTTCATTTTTTCCTCAAAAATCATTATATCAAACTATCACCCATTCGAAAGTGAAAGTTGTTATGTCATTGCTAATGAGTAGGGAATAAATCCTTGTCACTACTCACTGGTTTGCTCTGTCTTCGGCTTGCTGGATGTCTTTCCACGACTCCTGCAACCTGAAACCACAACATATTTTACTTCAGCGATTTTTTTAATTGCTTTTTCCACATTCACACTTAAGGAAAATGTTCTAGTAGCAGCTCCAGTTCTCATTTCCTCTTATATTCCTGAGCACAAGCCATCAAATGATTGGTGTTGTTGTGAGAATCTTACTTTGTACTCTCTGCAGCAAGAGCCTGCTCCAGGAAGGTGTAGGAGGCCAAAGTGGAGGAAATTGTGGCAGACAGCTCCGTCACCTGCCTCTCCAGGAGACCACTCTCATCCTCTCTTGCTGTTAGCTTCTGACGCAGCACCCCCATTTCTGAAATTGAAGAGAAAGAAACGTCAAAAAAAGTCAAAAGTTGGTTAGGAAGAAGCAAAATTGACTATTTGAACATGTGTTTAAAAAAAACATAGCTTGTCTTTACCTGAGGTCAGAATCGTCACCTGGAGATTTAAATCACCAATCTGTTCTCCGGCAGTTTGGAGATTCATGTTTGCTTGGTTTAATTTATCTTCAATCTGTTGAGAACAATTTCATTAAAAATAATGATATTCTTGATTCACAGAAAATTAAGACATACCTTTTAAGACAAGTAGAAAATAGGTGCAGGACAGTAGATAGATAGAATCGGAGGATGAAACCCTCTTTATTAGTCACATACATGCACACAGCAGAGCACACACAGTGAAATAGTCCTCTGCATTTAACCCATCCTAGTACTAGGAGCAGTGGGCAGCTATCGTGCAGCGCCCGGGGAGACGATTAAAAGTCCTGGTATTAATTATTATGACTTCTTACCTGCTCTCGCTCTTCAACAGCTTGGTCTCTGGCAGAGAGATGCTCGTCCCGCTCTCTCAAAGCAGAACCTGCCTTCTCATTCAGCATCAGAAGGATCGGAGCTGATTTCTGCAGAAGGCCTCTGACTGTAGAGAGCTGGGAAAATATGACCATGGAAAAGCATCAGCATTATGAGCATTAATGCGGTCACCATTTAAACCTCACATAAGAGTTCTAAATGGTAGGATGGTAATATTGTGTTGTTTCTAAACTTAAACTGTAAGCACATTTCAGTAAATATGCTACATTTTTATTGGATTTTTTACAGCATAATATTGTGACTTGTGTAAATCAACATTCTGTGTGATGGTATTGCTACATCGACCGTTCTTATTTGGGTCGCATTTTAAAAGATGTATTAAACGTACTTCTTTCATCAAACTCGAATGCTCCTCCATGGTTGTGAACAAAACATCAGATGCAGAATCGAGCAATTCAGTGTAGGCCTTGTTTAATGCAACCTGCAACAGCACAGGAAAAAAAGAGAATTAAAATAACATGATGAAAAGATTGTAATAAAGCGTTTTGTTTCTGCCCCCTCTGTGTACCTGTTCTGGATAAGTCTGGTTCAGGGCAGCTAACAGTTCTTGCTGAGACCCCACCATCCTCTCCAGCTCGGATATTTCTGAGGCACAGTGAGTCCTCAGCTGCTCCATCGCACTGAAGGCCTGGAAACAAACAACCAGAGACACGGTTAATGAAATATCACTGCCAATAAAGATGTTGAAAAAGTGATTTGGAAGTTTAAAATATGGTAGAAGTACTTCTGATTCATAAAGCTTTAAGAGGCCTGTAATTTGTTTTTATTATATTCAGTTTCATGTGTCAGTTTTTTACTGACTTAATATCAGAACAGAAATGGTTTTAATATCATTTGTATCTTGTCTTTTCAAAAGGAAAGCCTAAAGTAGTCCTGGTTTATTGTAGACCTAATCAATACAATAACAAAATGAATTCCTGAAGCTGCAGAACAGCCACATGAACAAGTATTATAAAATTGATATTAGAGACCAAACATGCATTAACCTAGCTGAGTCAGTCACATAAATAATACATGTATGTCACTTACCGCCTCCTTGGCTGTGAAGGCCTCCTCCATCTGTGCCCTCATGTCCTCTCTTTGGTGAAGAGCATCTTTGACCTTCTGCATCATTTTTGTCTGCGTCATCTTTGTTTTCTCAAGTAGAGACTTCATCTGACCGTACTAAACAGTACAAGGAAAATTCACATCAACGAATGCATAGCCAAATGATTTAACACAGAGCGAGGCAAGAGGCGTTTACATACATGTGAAACGAGGCTCTGATGGTCCTCTCTGACAAAATCTCCAATTTGCTTCATGTTAGAGAGTGCAGCATCCGTGTCACCACTCAAAGAAGCCTGTTGGGACAAGTGCACAAGTCAATGTTATTAAAGAGCAAAATCAGGTGAGTCAATGCATTCTTTAACCAATAAAAAGAGCCTTTTACCCAAAAAGTTATTACAATTTTGCTCGACACTCATTGTTTATGTCTCACCATGGTGACCCGCATGTCCTGCATACACTGGGTGAGGTCCGGTAGAGAACTCCCGTCCAACTCCAACTGCAACTCACCAATCCTGTTCAGAGCCTCCAAATATAGGTCTCTGTACATTGTGGTCTGTATGAAACATAAAACAAAAAGTTGGTAAAAAAAAAAAGATTGTGGGTGAACTAAAACGAACTTCAGACAGCAGCATAGTCAAATAGTTCAAGCTACAACTAGTACAACTTCTAAATGCTATAAATATCTCACATTTGGCCCCTTAGATGTCTTAACGTGTCCCTTACCTGACTCAGTTCAGTGTGGTCCGTCTGCACTTGTTTCTCCCTGAGGTCTGAAGGTGCTGGGCCTGCAAAAGCACATCCATTTGATCTGGCTGCATCCAGCTGCTGCACAAGAGCCTCCACCATGATCATGCTTGACCTTAACCTCTGCTCCAGCTCTTGTCGTGTGAGACCCTCAAGGGTGCCTGGGGGGAGGCTGAGAGCATATCAACAGGGGGACAGTGAGAGGCAGGCAGAGAAAACACATTACTATGAATTATCTGTGTTATGATCAATAACTGTTGGCAACTAATCCAGATCCACTTAAGACTTACTTCCACAGGAGAGGGTCGGTCAGAGTGCAGGAATCAGCCACAGTGAAGATCCTTTTCCTCTCAAACTGGCCAGATGTATTGACGCTGTGGTCTAACCATTTAACAGGTTGTGCCCACACCGACACTGTGTGAATCTGCAGGAGTAGCTTTTGCCGATGGGACTGTGACAGCGTCAGGAGGGTCAGTGAGAGCAGAGAAGGCAGCAGGAACCATCTTCCCGGATGCTAAGAAAAGGAACTCCGCCATCTGCAGAAGCTGCTGCTGTAGGGGACCATCTGGAATCAGAGGGATTTCCACAGCTGGCTTCTCTACTTCAGACTGAGGCACAGCAGAAGGCTTTGCATCAATTCCCTTAACTGGCTCAGTGTCTGGTTCTGACTGGGGCTTGCAACCAAGCACTGTAGAGTTAAACAGAGGACACGGCATGGGGCTCTCCATGGGCTCTGTCCAAAACCCAGCGGGGTTGACGTTAAATGGAGAAACCAAGCTCTTTTCTCCCTCAAGAGCTGGATCCTCAGTCAACAATTGGTCTACATAGGGAACCTTAAAGGCCTTGAAAACAGCGAGAGAAGCTCTCCTAACAACAGGACTGAGCATCCCAAACTGAAAAGGCAATGTTCCTGAGCCACACTCTGACTGCACTCTGAAAATGTCAGGTATGTTTTTTGGCTGAGATTTTTCTGGTTCATTTCCAGATGAACCGAGAACACTGTCTTTTGCTTCACTGGATTTATTGAGTTTACTGCTGATGTGCACATGAGAGATGTGTTCCACATCCTCTCCCACAGGTGTAGGGCTCTCTGCAGAAATGGTCTCATCTTGTAGTCTGGTGAGATCAGCAACTTCCACCTCACCACCATCACAGACAAAGGATTTCCAAGTGACATCATTCTTTTCACAGCAGTCATCCTGAACAGCTCTGACATCTTGTGAAGCGCATCCATCATCCAAGTCTCCAGAGGTTAGATTAGCATTGGAAATTTCACAGGGACATGATGCTTCATTATCAACCAAGGAAGCATCTGTTACCTCAGGATTGTAATAGGCGTGATCGATGTGGTCACTGCATGACTGAACTGCTATACTGTCAGAGAGGATGGTATCTTCTGTTTCATGAATGTTTGTCATAGCCTGATCCTTGGGCAAAAGAATACTCTCTTCTGCACACACAAAGGAGCTTGCGAACTCAACCTCACCACCAGGACAGATGAAAGATTTAAATGTTACATCTCCAAGTCCACAAACTTTCTCAGTAATTGTTATGTCAGTAGTGGAAGCATTGATGTGAATTCCTTTTGTGGATGGAGAAGCTTGCAAGTGGGGCTCTGGGTCACAGAGAGGAACATCCTCCTGTTGATCAGAATGGATGAAAGTTAAGAAAAAAGTCACAGAGCAAAACTATAGCAGCATTCACAAATATAAGTATAACCCCACCTTTGTCAGTTTCAAAACATCAGCTTTGAACAGTGGTTTTGATTTGAGTCTGGACGATGGAGATGACAGATGCAATATTTCATTCTGCAGACTTCTCAGAGGGATACGCTCTCCACCTCTCAGAGACTAAAATTCAAGATTCAAAGTCAAAGAAGTCTTATGCACAGTAGATACAGTGTAGCATCTGAATAGGTTTTATTACCAAGTAGTACAAACATACAGAAAAAAAATATATGTAGCAGAATATGTATACTGTATTTAAAGTTGAGAGCTGTGCTGGTTTAAAAGAGGTAGTGTGGAGAAGAAATGTGCAACGTGCAGGATTTACAAATGTTATGATGTGATTTTAATGATGATTTAAGGTTTTACTAGGGTGGATAAAAGTTATGTCAATGGAAATCTTAAGTCCCAGGGTCCTCCAACAATGCAACATTATATATATATATAATGCATAAAACAGTAGAAATAAAAAGGTCAACGGAACTTCAACTGAGTATTATATATATTAGTTATAATAGCTTGTTCATATATGTTTTTATAACAAACAATAAGAACTGACCAAGAAAAAAGTCTTACCAAGCCTTCCCCACTGGAACTCTGCCTGGATGACATTGCACCGGAAGACTTATTTACAACTGCAAATGAAGACAAATGATTTTATATTAATACAGTTTGGTGGAAAAAGTCGGTTTCTTCATAACGTTAACACTAGTTAAGGAGCTAACGTTACTGACATAACGTGTGGAGCACAGACAGTTGCCCAGAAGTATCTTTATGTTTATGAGTTAATTTATAAACGTAAATACCACCGTACCAACATAATAGTAACTTTACTTGGAAGTATGACGTAAAGCTGAATTATCTCACAATTTGAACAAGGGCGTAACGTTAGCTAACGTATTTAACGTCAAATACCTCAAAGCGTCAGCAAACGAACATTTTTACGGCAACCAAACTATGGGCAACGACATACAAAATCAAGTTTAAGCACGTTACCTTTCACCTTTCACCAACAAAACGTTGCAAAAACTACGAGAATATGGTAAATAAACATTTAGAGTCGATCAGCGTCGATCAGAATCAACCGCGTTACGTTCAAAACACAAATGTCAGCTCTTCTATTGGTCCATCCTTCTTCTTCGGTGGTTTTCTGCTGCACGGCGCAGGCGTAACATGTACTGCCCCCAGCAGGGAGTTAATGTCACTACACTATACACATTGAAATTGACATCTTTCCCCTTTGTTGCTAGGAAATGTTTTTCTTTAGTTTGTCATAATTGCATCCTTTAATATAAAAAATATTCTTATCATTGCGTAGGTTTAAGTTGAATCTTAATATATATTTAAAAAAAGAATAATTTATATATTTGGTAAAATCATATAATCCTAATTATTATTATTTTGACAATGTTACCCCCAAAAAACTAAAAATGTAAGTAAGTCACTGATTCTTGAGATTCGGGACAAAACTACTTTTGAAAAGTAAAACAATTTTTTTTACATTACAGTCATTTTAATTGGATATCTTTATAAACACGGGTGTTATCTATCATGCCATGAAAAGGAACAGGTTTTTTATTGAACCACTTTTCATAAAAAAATACTTTTACTTACTTAGTAACTTGACAATTGTCAACTCCGTCTGACACATGAAAATATGTTTTTTTTTTAGTTTGATCAATTCAAAAACACTGAAACATCTTTAAGCATGTAGAACTGGTGTGCCTCAGCAAAGTTAAGTGATAAATTTACATTGCATAGACTTTTAATATTATTTTTCATTGTTTTGGAACAAGCCATTTCAAATGATCTTCATTTAGTTTACTCATTTTTTTATTTTAACCATATAAAATCAGTGGCTTTGCACAAACAACACACTAATGCATGTAGATCATTTGGAGTTTTAATATATGAACACACTCAATTGAACAAAAGCCAAAAGAATTTCTTTTAAAAAAGAAAAACCTTCATCTTACGGTGTTGACACACAACTGACGGTGTTGACACACAACTGACGGTGTTGACACACAACTGACGGTGTTGACAAACTAATGGAAAATTAAACTTATTAAAGATATTTCTCTACTTTTGACATGAAAAAGGTAGAGAGTATCAAGGGAAAGAATGTCAAGCTTAAGAACACCTGGTGACAGGATATTTAAGGCACACATGAAAAGGTCAAAATGTTCCTGGTCTCAAAAGAGAAAACAAATGTAGACCATCTGGAGGTCCTCTATAGGTGATCTATACAGTATTTTAACTAAACTGTATATCTAACTGAACTGAGGACACAATAAGCTGAGGACTAACTTAGAAAGCTATTTAATACTGTTAATTGTGTAAAAAGTGTAACAGGATCCATAATTCTCCCCATGTGTTTCCTGACTCATGAGGTTAGTGTTTCTGTAAATCTCAATTGGTTGAAATATCTGTTATAATCCAGCTATGCTCTAACACAGGGGTTCAGACAGATAAATCATCTTCTTTTTTCCAAAGGGCCTCAGGCAGGTAAGTTCTATTGCTTCAATTTCTCTCGACACATAAGTAAATAAATAATTGCATCTATTTTATCTTATTATATAATTGGTTGTCTAACCTGCAGGACTTGGGCATTGGACAAGAGGTGTTGAACATGTCTGTGCTCTATGAAATCCATAACATCAGGGGTTATGGCATAGAGTTCCCTAGTCCGACTTGCTTGGAGAGGACATGCTGTCCCTGTCAGTTTCAGAAGGACATCTTTCAGTGGACAGAAACAGACATCCCTTCTCCCATGTTTTGGGTGAAAATTGGCAGTAGGACCACAGGGATGTAAAAACTCGACTTTGATATCTTGGTGCTCTATATCTACATCAATGGACTTTCCTAACCACCAGTGATCATCATACACCACTGCAAGCCAATCTCCTGTCTCAATACTGTTGATAGTTATATCCACTATAGAGCTCCTGCGGTCACGTGACTTTTGGTTGGGAGCCACCATTTTGGCAGTCAACATGACCACCGGTGCCAGTGTTTTCTTACCGAGCGAGTATACTTCTCATTTTAATTCAAGTGAAATTCGGCTTTATAGTACAAAATTAGAGAGATTAAATATAAGCGACCCATATAATTCACCCGGTGTGCTTTTCAAGAGCATAACCTCCTGCTCTGAAGACGATGTACCCGACTTGCGCTACGCAGACATCCACAGCTATCTTGTAAGCTTTCCATCAGTGTACTCAGGAGACTCCCTCAGAGCGTACAAAAGCTTGGAGGCTTACAAATGGTGTCAGTCCGGCTTCGTAAACAACATTCAACTGTGGAGTCTTACATCCAAAAACTTCGGCATCATCACTGCAAGGGTAAGTATTAAATTATTCCAGTTTGATAGGCAGTGTCACGTTAGCATTGTTTGTTTATTAGCTTGGCTAGCTACGGAAGTGTCACGTTAGCATGTTTTTTAGCTTGGATAGCTACTGCAGTGCATCTGTAACTTGCTAGTTTGTATTTTTGATCGTACTCAACCAAAGTGGCTGGCGTTTTTTACCTTTATTTATCTGTTTTGGAATTTCATATAGGTTAATCACTCCCAAAGGCTTAATGAAAGTCAACTAAAGCCATGGGTGGTGGTGAGGAACGACGGTGTTGTGCTGGGAGCCCACTGCAACTGCACAGTGCTTTCCACGAGTAAATGCTGGAATTTTTAATTCAGCCTGACACCTTTCAACAGACTCTTTCACCAGAAACCCCCTGTCTGCCAAAACAACATCCCCTGGGAGAATATTAGGTAAAAAAGTACTGTGTTCTGTAATGAACTTATCACTGGTGCGACCTCCCCATCCAGTAGAAATGAAACAAATTGAACCTTGAGGGCAAATGGCAATTAAATATTTCATGGTGTGATGTGATTTGTATCTTGAGTAACACTGCGCACTGGGTCGCAATCTACTTGGTTTCTCTAGAAATATTTCAAAGCAATCAATGATACAAACAGTCTTCTCGTAGTCACCATTTCTAAATACATATGGAAGAGATGTTCTTAAAGATTCTCTTTCAGGCCACACCACTAGGCTTGGCACCAGTCTACAATACATCAAATTAACACAGTTTTTGAAGTGCCTGGAGACAGTAGTTGGGTCGATGCCAAAATAAAAACCCAAAAAGTCAAATGTTAAGTTCATTCGAAGCTTCATCAAAGTCAACATGTATTGTTGAAAACATGTTATTGATGATTTAACTTTGAGAAATGGAGCCAGATATTGAAAAATGGTCATGAGACATGCATAGGTTGCCAGCCCAGTGAGGACATTCACCTTTTTATCATTGTTATTTAAACTAATCTCTGTCAGGGTCTTCCTATTAATCTTTTCCCTTAACAACACATTTTCAGCCCTTAGAGCTTGGCATTCTTGCTCAAGACTCTGGATGCGGGTACAGCAGGTTTCAGAGGTGCATGGTGGTGTTACTGGTTCAGGCTGGACAGGATCATCGGCTGAGTCTTCCAACGGATCTGTGATGGGGGGCTCCTTCAAAGGCTCTGTGATATGGTCTTCTGGGGCTGCATCAGTTGATGTCCTGATGAAAACACAGAAGCAGCAAAATAAGCTTTCATGCATACAATACTGATGGCAGTTTGACATGTTTACATGTTTACAGTTTGACATGTTTAATGGAAATCATATGATATTAGCCTTCATTAAATGACTGGTGTGACGTTATTGTTTATAACCATATCACGGCAGTTAACTATTTGAAATAAAATAATCTGAATAACACACCGATCACAAGTAGACCCAACATGTAATCAGACAGGAGTTTGATCTACCCACCTTTGACGGATGGCTTCTGCAGATATCTTTGCCTGCTCTACTTTGTGCAGTTTAGCCTTCTGCCTTCTGTTAAAAACCTCCAGTCTCGTTTTATGTCTCCTCTTCTCTGGAGATGGAAGGTAATCGAAAATTGAGGGGATAAAATCCGGACTCAACGGATTATCACTCTTTCTCCCTACAAAATAAGAAGGAATATTTCAACACGGGTTTGTTTACCACTAGCTTGCTACAAGCTAACTTGCTAACTGGCTAGGCTGCGCCAGAGCCACACTTGTTGAGTTAAAAAGGGACATCACAGTGTCCGTTAGCTATAATAACTGGGTGCTACTTCTTAAATTAAACTAATTAAATTTAATTAAACTGACCAGAAACTTTTTGTAGCATTGTACTGTATTCCTTCACCCACCTGATATGAAGTGATCACTGCATAAGCGAAAGCCAACGGCCGGGGGGTCCCATCTTTCAGTCTTTTTCTGAAGGCTCCTGGCTCTTTTAATCGCTCCAATCCACTTCTCCCTCCTCTCCGCGTCTTTAGGAATGCGATAATACGATACACCTTTCTTTTTCCCACGCCTATTTGTGCAACCTGGTGCACAGCAGTTATCCACCATCCTTGACAGTCTGCCAGTGCCTGTCAATTTACTGCCGCGATGACTGCCAAAATGGCTGCCCCTGTCGTATCTCGTCACGTGACCAGCATATATGACATCATCTGCAGGAGCTCTATAACACCCTCTGGACCTTTCAATGGCTCCTCTTCCATTTCTTCCACCATATCCTCCATTTCATCTACCGAATCTCCTCCTTCTCCCATCTCTTTTTCCATCTCCTCCATCAACATGGTCAATGGACGTCTCTTCCTGGCCCTTGCATCAGTCTGTTGCTCCTCCGAGCAGTCTCGTACACAAAAGGTAGTTGGGGAAAAGCATTGGCAATCCAATGGCTCACTGCAAAAGCATGATAGCTGTCTATAGATAGATGCTATTTTGATGTGAGATTACCTGGTGTATTTGTCTTGTTGATGGAACCTGTTTCAGGTGTTGTGGAAGAAGTGTGTCATATGTCTCAGAGTTTCCTTCCAAAATATGATACAGTTGAACACCATTCAAACTGTTCGAGATCTTCTCAAAGAAATCTTTTTCATCCACAACATCATTTCCACGCAGAACCAAGGAGTCTGCAGTTCTTTTTTACAGTTCCCCCAATGCCGTCGGGGGCACCTTTTCCGTGGGATGTTGGGAAATAATTCCATGTGGTTCTGGTGAAGCCAAGAGTGGGTGGTACTTCAGAAAGGAGGTAAAAGTTTTTCTTATGCTTATACTGCTTACTGGGGCCATCTGACCAGAAGTGCACAGTAGTAACTGATGGACATTTAGTCCGTATATCTCGGAGGACAGGATCCATGTGAGTCCATATTGCTGCAGCATCTTGTCTCTTAGACTCTGAGACCGAGCAAAAGGCCACCTTTTCACCCCTGGTGTAATACATTCCAGTATGAAGAGTTAACTGAGGTAAGTTCTGGCCAAAATGGCAAGCCTGAATTTCAGAGGCATATTTACACTTCCATGATTCTGAAAAATCAACATGTAAAACAACTGTGCTCTCACTGCATGTTTTAATCAAATCTCTGTATGCTTTTGCCTGATTGTGAACCAGGCACACGTGTTGTTGTCTCACTTCTTAATTTCTCCTCATACAGATGAAGTAACTCTGAAAGACTCCCACTATGCATGTTCAGTTTCATGTTGAAGTGGATCCCACTGGCTGTTTGGTCTTGAACTCGCTCCCACTGCCGCCAGTGAACACTGATTCATTTCTGGAGCCAGAGCTGTATGCTTGGTTTTGCACCGTAAGCTATTGCGAAGAAGGCAGGCCTCATTTGCTGGAGAGCAACAAACTAAGTGAAAACTATCCTCCAGTTTGGTTGATTTTAGTACACCTGATGACCTTAGAACCTGAAGCATCAAGTCTGCATTTTCACGATGACGACACAGACAAGTACTTCTGTCAGATGCCTTCGGTGCTGTAACATAGTAGGGCCGCAGAGCACAGAAGGAGGAGTAACTCAGCTTCACGCTCGGGTTCTTCTTGAGAAAGTCACTATGGAGGTTCAGCATTGAGTCTGTTAAAATCATCCGTTGATGTTTCATCTTGTTCCTTGTGATGGTGTCTGTCTCATCAGTTGTCATGCGAGATGAGTTTACAATGAACTCCTTAACAGTATGGCTGATACGTTGGAGATATGTTGCCGCCTTCTTTGTTGTCTGTTTTTTGTCATTCATTAACTTGTAGCTAACACCAAACTGGCGAACCCTATGAAGAAGCCGATACTTCTTTAACCCTTGTATTATGTTAAGGGTCAATTTGACCCATTTCAGTTTTTGTGTTGACCAAAGTACTGGTTATCCTTTCTTTTTCTTGATGAAATTTGGTGACTTTTCATCATCTAGGGTCATGAACTGGTGTGTAAAATCTGGACACTCTGATGTGTAGTGGAATGTCTGTGCAGAGTTTGTATACAAAGATGATGTTGCGGGTCATTTTGACCCAGACCCTTTAATGTGGGTAAATAGCTGTTCAGATCCAAAATAAACATGTCTCTTTGATGTACTTTTTACTTTGATGTACAATTGTTTGTATTTTGATTGCCTCTGAGACCCAGAGCCAGGTGTGTGAAGAGAGGGAACTTTCTCACATTTGTCCTTGTCACTGTTCTCATGTCATCTTTTTGACAAACTCACCAAAAATGAGCTCCAGAAGGACGGCAGCTGAGGAGGCTTTATCACAGATTTTGAACTGGGATAGTGATGTAGAGGAAGATATTTCAGAACCAGAGGATCTTTCAGAGACAGAGGACAATGTTATTGCTGATCCAGATTGTCAATTTTCCTACGATGAGGAGGATTCAGAGGACGAGTCTGCCGTTGTTCCTCCAACAGATGAAAACCAAGGAATGCAGCAATCATCATCCACAGAGGGGACATGGGCATCTAAGGACGGTAATATAAAATGGTCAACATCACCACACCCAAGCCGAGGCAGACTGTCATCTTCCAATGTGATCAAAATGACTCCCGGTCCTACAAGATTTGCTGTCACACGAGTTGATGAGATTCAATCAGCATTTCAGCTCTTCATATCCTCACCAATAGAGAGGATTATACTGGAAATGACCAACTTGGAGGGGAGACGTGTGTTTCAAGAGAAATGGAAGCCACTGGATCAGACTGACTTGCATGCTTACATTGGAGTTCTGTTATTAGCTGGAGTGTACAGGTCAAAGGGAGAAGCAACTGCAAGTCTATGGAATGAAGAGAATGGAAGGCCAATCTTTCGTGCAACAATGTCTCTGGAGACATTCCACATGATATCTCGTGTGATCCGCTTTGACAACCACGACACCAGAGCTGGTCGACGTGAAAGAGACAAACTAGCTGCGATCAGAGATGTGTGGGATAAATGGGTTGAAATTTTACCTTTGTTGTACAATCCTGGTCCCCATGTTACTGTAGATGAGCGCCTTGTTCAATTCAGGGGGCGCTGTCCTTTCCGACAGTACATGCCCAACAAGCCCGCCAAGTATGGCATCAAAATATGGGCAGCCTGTGATGCAAAATCCAGCTATGCATGGAATATGCAAGTATACACTGGAAAGCTACCTGGAGGAACATCTGAGAAGAATCAGGGGATGCGTGTGGTGCTGGAAATGAGTGAAGGGCTGCAAGGTCATAACATCACATGTGACAACTTCTTTACATCCTACCGCCTTGGAGATGAACTTCAGAAGAGAAAGCTGACCATGTTGGGAACAGTCAGAAGAAATAAGCCAGAACTTCCCACTGAAATTCTGAAGATGCAGGGCAGACCTCTGCATTCCTCAATATTTGCTTTCACTGAGAAAGCAACAGTTGTTTCATACTGCCCAAAGAGAAACAAGAATGTTCTTGTAATGAGTGCAATGCACACAGATGCATCTCTGAGCACAAGAGAAGACATGAAGCCACAAATGATCCTGGATTATAACTCCACCAAAGGAGGAGTTGACAATCTGGACAAAGTCACAGCAACATACAGCTGCCAGCGCAAGACAGCCCGTTGGCCTTTGGTGATTTTCTACAACATTGTGGACGTGTCTGCTTACAATGCCTATGTCCTGTGGACTGCAATCAACCAGAAATGGAATGCCGGCAAATTGTACAGACGTCGGCTTTTCCTGGAAGATCTCGGCAAAGCACTTATCACTCCCAAGATCCAGACGCGAGCCAGGCCAGCTCGATCCCCAGCAGCTGCAGCTGTCATTGAAAAGGTCAAGCTCAGGTCACCCGACCAACCTGCAGCCTCACCCAACCCAACCTCACCCAACCAACATCCAGTGGACACAGGTGGAAAGAAAAGGAAAAGATGCCAGGTCTGTCCCTCCCGAGAGGACAGTAACACAAGTACCTCTTGTGTGAAATGCAAGAATTACATCTGCAGAAAGCACACAGTAACATTCTGTCCATCATGTGGAGAACATTGAAAATGTTGAAGAAAAATGTGGAGAACATTGAAAAGTTGAAGTTCGCTGGGATGAAGTTAAAGTTGAAGTCAAAGTTAAAAAGAAATGTGTTCATGAAGAGGGAAAAACGTAGCCCTTGTGCTTTCTTTGGTCAAGGAAGGAGGAAGGGAGGAAGGAAAGAAGGTAGGAAGGAAAGAATGGAGAAAGCAAGGAAGGAAGAGAAGAAGGAAGGAAGGAGGAAAGAATGAAGGAAGGAAGGAAGGGAGAAAAGAAGGGAATAGAGGAGGATGAACAGAGAGAAGGAAAACAGGATGAGAAGAAGGAAGGAGAGAGCATGGCAGGAGGAAAGAAGGAGGGAAGAATTATCATTTTGAGCCGGGAGGAGGACAAGAGGATTAGACTAAATAGTTCTTAAATATAGTGTTGGAATTAAAAATGTATTGTATGTCACTTTTCTAAATGTTTATGTAATCTAAAATAAAGTTGTTAGTGGTTTAACCTGTTTTCTTCACTGTTTTGAGTGCATTTACACAGTATGGGTCAAAATGACCCGCAACATAATCAATGTAATTTTTTTTCAACATAATACAAGGGTTAAAACCTTGCCTGATAATGCCAGTTGTGGGTGACCAGATTTAGCAATGGCACGTCTCCGTGCCACAGGCGTTGTTTTATTCATTTTCAGCTCTCGGCAGAGAACATTGTGGACAAGAAGAGATTTCCTAATGTTAGGGTTCCTAAGTTGGCTTCCTGCTACCATCCTGTCTGTTGCTGTTCGTGGAGAATCTACTATCAATTTATCACTTCGATTGTCATTTGATTTGTCAAGTTGAGCCTTTTTCTTTATCCGCCATTTCTGTTTTTTTTAGCCTGTTTCTCTCTTTTGTCAATTTCCCAATCTTTTCTTTCAATGCTTTCACCTCCCTCGAGTGCCGTTTTCTGGTTTTTCTCCTCTCCCTCATGGCTCCAACAGTATGCCTGCTGGTAGTTGGCTCCTCATTCTGCTCTGGACTATCTGGTGGGGTATCTATTTCCTGCATAGCTTTGGACCTCCTAGACTTTCTCTGTGCTTTCCTCCAATATTTTCTGCTATGACGCTTTTCTCTTGGTCCTAATTGTCCTACTTGTTTGACAGTTTTCTTTAGGACCCTCTCTTTCCACCTTTCTCTCTCCTTTTCTAAATTCTCCCTTCTGCTCTCTGGGTTGCTGTTTAACCTTTCTCTCCTTTTTCTCTGGTATTCTCTGTTTCTTTTCCTTTGATCTTCAACTGATAGTTTTTTTCTAGCCATGTTTGCCTACGGTACAGATAAAAGCATGCATTTTAGCAGCAAATTGGCATTTTAGATATTTTCAGTCAATTAACATGTAGTTATTAGATCATAATCAAGTTATGCAGTTATTTTGCATTACTTTAGTATAAGGATTATTTGAATAACTTGAGTATTTAGAGCACTTTTCAACTCTGTCAGCTTACATGTCAACACTGTCAGACAAAATATCTGAAGGAGTTGATGCCTGACGGAGTTGACGAAACTACATGTTTTTTCAATCTAATCATGTCTAGTACATGGTAGCCATTTTGATTTCCCTCAGTTGCCGACTGCCACTACAAACTAAACTAAAATACTAACTTCTATTTCAAAATTCTTGATTGAAATAATCCCTAGTTTGAAGACAGTGTTGACACATAAAAGCTGTGACCACAGGGATTTCAACTTGTTTTCTGAATATTTAACAAAAATGTTAAACTTACGAGACCATGTGGTGTATTGCTGCATCCATCAAGAGAAATAAGTCAAAAAGGGGGTCCTCAGGGTTATAGCTGACCAAGATATGCCTGATTTATTTCAAATTTGAAAAAAATCTGATGGAGTTGACATGAAGTGAGGACACTACTTTGAAAGGCTGTTGTTAATGGATAAAATAATGCAATGTTCACTTTAAGCATTTTGTGATCTCTTATTAAGCCATCCAGTTAACTTCAAATACATTTTTTAACACTTATTTTTGCAGTTTGATACTGTGACCTCTAACGGAGGACAGGATCATTTGCATGGACTTTCATTGTACAGTGCCGGTATTTTATGAATTATTATGAAATAATATAAATACATACAAAACTAAGTGTGTAAACACTCACAGATCTTTCATATCCAACGTTTAAAGCTTTTTTAAATGAAATAATTTATTGATTTTGAAGGAAAATTGCAACATTTAGACGGGAGACATGTTTTCTCCCTAATTTCAAGAATCAGTGAAGTAAATATATTCGACAGCTGCATGGATTAACATCTTCTACAAGCCTTGACAGAAAATAAACATGTTAATAATTTTCTAAACCGTAAAGATGTATGAGAGAAGTGGGCAGGCCTTTAATACTTGATAAGAAGAATTTAGTTAATAATCAATACAATCAATGAATGTGTAGATCACCGCTGTAGCTTCCTATCAGAAATATAAAGTACAAAAAAGGACAAAAACCTTTTTCAAAAATATTTTATTGAATCAACTATGTAACTGAATGTTTCCAGGCTTTTCATGTGTCTGATTTAAAGGTCTTACCACATACATATTTGTCAGTAGAGAAATGACCTGGAAATGTCTAAAGCGCTGTTTTGAGTCTTTCAAGCAACAAAGCTTTCATCATAGGGTTTTTCACACTGAGACAACTTTTTGCTCAAGAGGTCGGACCTGCAGCACCTCAGCAAAGCCTTGTCCGAACCAGCAGGTGATGTCAGCTGAGTCCAGGGTGAAGAAGAAGAGTCTGTCTCTGCAGCGTGTCCTTCTGTAGACGGACCGCGGGTCTGCAGAAAGAACGCCTCTGATGGCGGCAGCAGCCTCCTCTGTACTGCGAAGAAACTTGAACCTGGGTCTGTCGCTTTCTGAGTGTCCAGTTTAGCATTAAAGTGCACTCTGTTATTCTACAAATATTTGTTCATTCATTATTGTCAAAGATTATTAATGCAAGCTGTACATACTGTATATAGATATGTATACATGTAACTGTATATATTGGGTTTTCCTTGGGTTTTTTTCAGCTTTTGATGTCCTAGATTTTCACTTTATGTCTACTTCTTTCTTCCAGTGAATTGTTTTGTGGTAAAATACATTATGAACTATTTAAAGAGACAACATTTCTTGAAATTGTGAACATACTTTGCCAGTTAAGCTGATTCTGATTTTGAATGACATTCATATCCATTGATTTCCCAACAGCACCTTCTTGTGGACAGAAACACAAATTCATATTTTCTCTGGGTTCATTGATCAGTCTTGTGTTGATTAGTCTTAGTCCTAATCCATCTTTGTATTATTTATTCAAATACTGCTGGAAACCCAATATGTTTGGATTTTCATAATCCAAAAATCATTCCATTCAAAGATGCACTAGGGATTTTTATCATAACCACTCATCAATAATCCTTAAAATACCTTTTGTAACAATCTACTTTCATCAACACATACAACATTTACTTTATAATTATTTTAAAAAACGTCTCAATTAGCAAAGATGTTTAACCCTTAATGGATTATAAAGGATGATTATTAATATTGAAAGGAGAAGTTTCACCATTCAACTTCTACTAAGATTTTACATTGTCTTTTATTTGTGTATATATGTGCAAACAGGCTAAATTAAAAAAACAGGCTACAGAACATTTAGCTTACCTGACAGGTGTGTGGGAATGAAGTGGGCTAACTCTTCCTGAGCCTGAGGAGTGAAGCGCACCTGCAGACTGCTGACAGGAGGCTCTCTGATCCAGCCAGCGATGGTACTGTAGGCTTCCTCTCCATAGCAGGGGTGTTCCACCGTCGACTCTGGCGCTTCAGTTTTGGGAGAGTCTGAAACTTGATCCTCACTTGCACAACTCAGCTGGCAGAGTTCCCCTTGGGTCACATAAGCCCTGACCTCATCTAGCACATGGTGGATGTTTTTGTGAAGGGAAACCTGAGAACTGACTGACTGAGAGGAATCTCCAACAGGAATACCAGCTTCAGATCTATCTCGGGTGTGGAGACTTCCCAAGGCTTCGTCGTCATTTCTTTCACTTGTTAGGTCTGAATGAGCATCTGTTTTTTGGTCTGTGGTTGGATCACAATGCTCTTTGTCCAGCCTTGAGTCGGGGGAGTCGTAGTCTGGGATGTAAGGTTTGATATCAAGGACCGGGGTTCCAGCAATCATGTCAATTTCTGACAGATGTACGGTGTCACCTAGAATGTCAAAGTGGGAAAGCATTAGTTTCTATCAAGCTTCAGGTTTCGGTGGATTAATTTCACTGCAAGCGGGAAAAAAAGACATTATTCTATTCGTAAGTGTAGACTAGAATTAAGAATTTAAAATCATGATGGATTTACAGTCTGTTAAATCTGTTCATAGGGGCTCACAACTCATAAACACACAACTAGCACACCATTCGCAATTAAACTTACCGTCAATTTTATCAAGTCTAGCTAGAGTTAGGCCCAAGGCATTTGGTCGGTGGGGACTGCGTGTCGAGTACACCCCAACTTTCTGACCGTTCAGTCTGGGAGGCTTCACTTTGGCTTTGTAACTCAAGTGCCCATTTTTGTGAAAGAGAAAGATGATCCTGTATAGACATAAAGATGACTTGAGGAAAACAGTGGAACATAAAGTAGGTAGGCCTATGTGTGGCAGAGGCAGTTTTGTTGAAATGGGCAGAAGATAATTTGAAAAAGTGGAAAATCCTTGATCATCAAACACTCTACAAAACATTTCCAAGGGGCAAATTGGAGAGCAATACACTCACTATGGATAAGTACCTTATGCAACCCACTTAAAAACATTGAAACTCTCCATTTAAGTGTAAACTCACTCTGAACACAATGTAAGACACCTACCAGACATGGGAGTACTGCTCCAGGCCCACCAGAGCGTGCTCCGGGTTATTGAAGACGCTCTGTTGGATGCGTAGTTCGGCTCTTGAGGGGCCACAGATGGTGGGCTGTCTGGGTGTACCATTCTTTACAGAAAAACAGGAACTGATGTAACCAATAGGGACAGTCTGGATGTTTCCTAGACGGTTACACAGATAACAGCAATGTATCTTTTTATTACACAGATGCAGCTTTCTTTTCTTCTGTACTTGTAATAACTACATCCCTTTTGTACTTTGCCACTCGCCTTGTTTAATGTGTGGATGTGTTTCTACTGTCATTTTATAAACATATAAATGTTATTTCCCATGCATATATGTATTATATGCAATTCAGGGGCAACTTGCCTTCAACCTTTTTTAAAATATTTTTGGCAATAAGACCACTTTAAATATTGATATTTTTAAACTTGAACATTTATTTATATTTGCCCTCAAATGGCCAGTTTACTCATTGATTATTCCACAAAAAATGCAATAGATAAATTAATAGATAAGTAAGTAAAGCTTTATTTATTACACGTTTTAAAACATTGATTACATGTTTTTAAACATCACATTTTTATAAATATTATTATTTTTGCATTATTATAAATATTATTTGTATCATGAGTATTATAAGTAGAAGTATAACTATTTGTTACACTTTAAATCAGCACAACAAATAATAACTTTAGCAAAAATAAATGTTATATTGCATTATGTGATGTCATAATACAGAAGAAACACTGCAGATGTTTCTTCTGAAGAAACTCCAACAGAAAAAAATAGTGTTGTTATTTACATATCCATTGAGGGTGACTGTAGTACTGGTAGTTACCTTGCTCTAATGCATGTGGTGATGCTGCTGCTGAAGGCAGTGGTTGTGATGTCTGGTCTTTATCAGGCTCACTGAGTCCAATATTTGCCACAGCAGACTGAATGGATATCATGTGTTTACGATGAGCTCTAACTGCACTGTCCAACATCTGCCTGTTAAAGATGAGTACAAGTAAATACAATGTTTAAGCAAATAATGAAAATGTACATGTAAAAAAACACATAACGTTTTTAAAGGACAAGCCGCGGTGTATAATAATATGTCTAATGAGGTTGACAGAATAAACAATTATCAAAAAGTCTAAACTTAAGAAATATATAGTTACAGCTGTTATAAAGGTGAATGGTACAGTCCTATCTTCACATACCTCAAGTTCTTGATCTCTTTTCTCATCACTGTTATTTGCTGGTTCAGTTTATTAACGTGCTCACCGCAGCAGTCACACAGAGGACTCATCTTTTTAATATAAAGGGTGAAAAAAACAACAGTAATGATTGAGTTAGCTTCAAGCTAGGTGCTAAACAGCAACAAACCACACGCTGAAGAAACACGTGGTAGTCCCTCAATGCGGAAGCAAGATTGTGACTTCCTGTTGGCCAGCCAGCAGTGTTTAAGGAGAAAAGACACAACCCATCCGAACAGCTCAAAAACATTTGTGTTGTTTCGTTACATCCTGAATAATGCGTACTTTTATATGCATTAATGTTACACAATGTTGCAAAAGTCTTGGATAATATGCACTAGTTTAGCTGGCAATGCATTTTTTTATATCAGCAGAGGGCAGCAAGGAGTTATGACACAGTCACCATTTCAGTTTTTTCAGCAGCTTTATTTAAGAATCAGAACAAGGAACCAACCGTACTCTGTATATATAAAGTATAATATATAAAGTCCAAAAGTACAGTATAATAGACTATTTTTCATGGGAATTATATTTCTTAAACTAAATTTGAGAGAGAACTATTGTTCTGCAATAATATGACAGCGTGTTACCTTACAAACTTAGATTTCAATGTATTGCATGATATGTTATGTTACAATGTATTGTTTTAAATGAAGCCATTTGTAAATAATTCTCCCTTACCCTCTGTAATGTATGCTTCTTACTAGCTAAAATAATTATTGATGTTATACAAAAGAAGGTTGATCCTATGAAAACTAACCTAAATGCATCACTGTCTACTAAGAACCTGTAGAAAATCACCAGCAAATATATGGTCTAAACACCTTTTGTAGGATAGTTACATGAGATAAAAATGTATGAACTGAGTTCAACGAAATCTGTTCATTTATTATTGGTTATTTAGATATCACATGATAACTATATCACAAATAATTGCTAACTAACAGATAAACATGACCACGGTCAGATGTAAGAATGCACTTTATTTGGTGGAAAACAACTTTACAAAATTCTATCAAATAAATCTGTAATTCCAAAAACATCATTACCACCAGGGATTTATACCAAATCCTTCTTCTTTTTTTTAAAGCAGGCAAAATGTGTTGTTTATTGAATGCAAAAATACAAAATAGAATCCCTGAGCTTCGCAGTGAAGCAGAAACCAAAAATAAATATGCTCAATGTGTTTGAAACAGGATGGATGCACACTAACCAAAACAATACTCAAACACAAACTTTGACCGAAAATGATGTAGTCGGAGCAGAGGAAGTATCTGAAAAGTATGTCTTAGATAATTAAAATGCATTTCATGGGAAATATTTTTGTGGAGGAGGTGTCGAGGACAAGGTGGGAATTGAGAACATTTCGTTTTGTTCAGGGACGTTGATGGACACTGGCTCAATCAAATCTAAAAAAAACAACAGGATACAGAAAATATTAAGATGAAGCATAACCCCTTAAAAAAGCAATGTTTAACATTTAGTTTTTTACACCTCTCATTCTCATTGCAGTGTCCGTTTCTTCTTTATTACCTTCCTCAGCTATTTTGTCTTGAGATGAGTGGATGTCTGTCTCCTCATCTGGGCCCACGTCTTCAACATGGATCTGGTCAATGGCCTCCCTCACTTGTGACTCTTGTGCAGCTGGAAAGGGGTCTAGGATTATGACTGGTGCTGGGACTGGGACTGGAACAGCTTCTGGAACCGGAGTCAAATCTTGGACAGGGATTGGAGCCATATCAGGGATTTTAGAGGGAGCTGGAGCAGGAGGTGAAGGTGAAAAAAGAGCTGGAGTCGGGATAACTGGGGTTGGATGAGTCGGAGAAGGACCAAAGACAGGATTTTGGATGTCTCCAAACACTGGTAGAGGATCAGGGGGAGCAAAGCAAGATGAAGGTTGTGATTCCACAGCTAGAAGAGATCCTGGTGCTTGAACTTGGATGACCTCAGCCGGTTCAGGCACCACCACTACTGCAGGAGCTTCCTGAGGCCCTGTCGCCTCCTCCTGAATGATAGGTCTCTCCGGCGTGAGCTCACTCTTCTTGGGCCTCCCTCTCCTCTTTGTGCCACTCACAACCCTGGGTCTTTTCCTCTGGCTCTCCACCCTTTGAAAGTACAACAGTTGTAATTGACCTGAACAACAGCAGACATTGATACAGCTCTTTGTGATACTTTACAAAGCTAATAGTACAAAGTCCTTGACCTGGAACTGGGATGTCAATAGAAACACATGATCAACCTTTGGTTTCCTTTTGCCCCATATTCAATATAAAGCAGTGAAGTGATAAGCAGCTGCAGCGCTGATAAAGATTTAACCGCGCTTTGTAGAGTGTTCTATAAAGCAAATTTAGTTAAATAAGCCTTACTTGACATTAGTAACTGATACTACAATTTAGTCATGTCCTACTCTGCATGCAAACAATTATGTGCTGAATCCTCAAACTAGTATATATTGATATGTCTGCAATGCTAGATCTATGATGTGTAATCCAGGTGAATTTAGCTTTAAATATATTACATTGCATTGCACAACATTGGCTGTGGCGTTTATAAATTTACCCTAAAACCCACTGGTTAGTCTCTTTCTCTTCTGCTTCAGCTTTTCTTTTCCTCAGAAGATCCCTGTCCCGTAACCGGCGACGGATCCCACCTATAAAACAAAGAAACCATGCTAACAAAGAAAGTATGAAATAAAAAACAAACAGAGCAAACCAGGATATGTTGGTGACTGATGTATACAGTATATAAATGAGCGGTTGATAGACAATTAAATATTGGCAACTGACTGAACGATTTCCACACAAGGGTTAAAAATACATAACAATTCAACAAGTATCTCATTTGTTGTGGCAGCATTTTAGCTGTTCATTAAGTATCTTTCTGAGTTAACTAAAGACACCACACAGTTTGTAAATGAAGAACTGGTTTAATTAACTTTGTAGTGTGAAAAGACTTAGGAACTTTCGAAAGAGAAGTAAATATTAAAAGTTACCTTGTTCCTCATTCTGATTAATATTTTCTGACTCTTCTCTCTCTTGTTGCAATGTCTCCTCCATTCTCAGTCCTGCTATGAATTAATCCAACTCATTGAAGGCGGTAAAGCACAGAAATAAGACCGGATAACTTCTGACTGTTTTTTTTCCCACCCCTAAATGAATTATCTGGTTAACCATTACCATAGTGCTGGGAGAGTTCTTGCAGCTTTGGTCTTATCATATTTGTAAAGCTGGAGGAGTTGGCACAGCATTGACAGAGAAAAAGAAAATGACCAGATCAAGTTGTTTGAGGGCATTTAGGGATAAGCATCTGGTAAAGGGGGTAAACACTTTTTAAATGTGGGTTATGTAGTCTTAATAAAACTAGTAAACAGAATAGAAAAAAAGGACTCTTCTGTTATACATGCATGTTTCTGTACAACCCAGCCGATGAAACAAAAGCTGAAATGTATTTTTTGTAATGTTGAAATATTGACTGAATTTATATAGACAAATATTCAATATCTAAATTGCCTAATATTGTTTGTGCGCACAAACACAATAACTAAAACCCCATTAATAAACAAAGCTTTTGTATTCACGGTAAATCAGTATTTAGCTTTTACAGCCAACATATTATAAAGTAGTAGACTACTGTGTTGAAAAGCTGTCAGATAGTCTGAGACCAGTCAAGAAATCCTGTCTTTAACCAGAGCAGTGGCATACCCGTCTTATCTCACAGATGGAGAGCTGCTCGGTTAGGGGTGTGTTCTCAATCTTCTCACAGCACATTGAGCCCTGATGTGTGTGTTTGAGACACTCTGAGAAAGAAGCTGTCCAGCAGAGTAAATAACACTCAACTGCCAATTGCCTCCAGCACTGTAGGGGAAATATTGAGGGGGTCTAAGTTAAATTCACAAACACTTTCTATGGTAAGCGGACTGTATGTCAATCTCAATGTACCGCTTAGTATGGATGTACATTTGACAGCAGATGATATGAGAAAATATGCTCATTCACTTATTCTTTTCTAACTAACCTAGCAAGGCCATACAATGCCAAGTATGTTAATCTCTGGAACAACATGACTGGGATGAACAAACAGTCCCAACTTCAAACAAGAGCTAAAACACTCACTATCTTGAACATTGAGCAGCATATTCATTAAAAATTCTGATTTCCAGCTGACCAAAGATCAATATGGACTCCTTCAAAGAACGAACATTTGATTGAAATGACAGATTAGTATCAGCATTAGGCTATTGTACAGATCCATACTATTGCACAATGTAACTATTGTTTGAGGAAGGTAAAAGCAGTTATGGTGCCATCTTCTGGTGTATATATTCAACTACTTAACACAGATTTTTTTGAGAAGTTATATGTATGTATTACTTGCACTAGGGCTAAGACTATTTCCATATTGTGCCCTGAGCAGTGGGCACTACAGCTTTATAGCTTATTGATTTTTATTTTATTCATAAATCCATCAAAGTACAGAATATAGTTGTTATTTCATTTTTTTAAATTTGTATTTCTGCAAATCAACTACTTTTAGTCAGTAGACTTTTACTTGAGGGCTCTGGTGTCTCAGGAAGTACGGGGGGGGCGCTCTCCGTTTGCATATACAATGCTCTCTTTACTGCAAACCAAACACACCCCTCCTTTCGCAGAGTGTCGAAACGGTTAAAGGAATCATTTAAGAACAAAAAGTACAACACAACTTATCCATTATGCACTTTATTGATCAAAATAGTTACAAGGATAACACATTGTTAAACAATTACAATTATGAAATGGCCAGGCAACAGGTTTTAGCTCAATTAAAAGTTTCCTTATTTACACATCCAATCCAATCCACATCCAATGTGAAGCAACAACAATATACAGTTACATATATATTAAGTGGACATGTTTTCAAGCTTTGCAAACTTTAAGTGAAGTAGGTAAACAAAGTTGAACATTTGACCTACTTTGTCGACGTGTACTTGGTAAATGCTGCTATACGTATACTATATACATTTATTTAGATTTTTTTCGTTTAGCAAAAGTGACATTAAAGACAAAGGACTCGTGTGTTCTCTAAACGTAGTACATTACTTTCCTTGCAGAAATAAATTGCACCATAGCACTCTTTCGGGGCAGCGTCATGTTTTGTGACTGCAATGCCTTCATAGCAGCGATGGGCGTTTCTGGACGCAGATGGCGCTGTTGAGCATATATTTTGTTTCAGTCCCGTTTCCCTCCATGGTTTCTCCTCTCTCCGACTAACTTAGCGTTTGGCTCAGTTCATTATACAGTCCTATATTCTCCCTCCATTAGGGCATCTCTGCCTTTGGACTGAAGATCCCACCAAAACCCAAGAGAGAAAAGTTTCACTTTTATAGGGCACGATGGACATGAAAAAGAGGATCCACTTGGAGCTAAGAAACAGGACACCGTCTGATGTGAGTCGTGCTTTTTTAAAACCAACCCTTAGTTTTGTGGCTAGCCTTTTGCTAGCAGCTTGCTACTTTTTTTGCTTTGCGAGTGACCTGTGTGGCTAACGTAATGGTGACCACATGGGCTTTAGATTTTCTGTGTTTCTTGATCATAATAGGGCGGAAAACACTCAAGCTTAATCTTTTAAACAGTTCAGGATTGGGCGTGTAGAGGCAACAAGAGGAGAAAAGCTATATTCAATCGTTACTTTGAATCGGCGATTCCTCAGCTTGCTGGCATTATTGCAGTGGTTTAACCGTTTCGCAGCCTCCTTGGTGCACACACGATTCAGCTCGAACCCCCCTTTGTGACACTATTAGTAAACTTCTTTTTATGCTGATATATATGATGGAATATGCTTCCTGCGCGGCGTTTTGCATTCACATAGCGGTATATTTTACAGACCTTGGAAGCCATGTTTGCTGCTAGCATAACTGCTAAAAATGGGGCGCTTTGTAACACAAATGATCTTTACAACTCCACTATCGCGCAAAAACATCGGTTGTTTTTACATTTCAAAGGGCCGATCACGAGTTTTATGTCTTTACATTTCTGTAGAGTACGTTAATATCAAAAGGCCAGCAGATTCAGCAGCGACAACAAAAAAACAGTCACTTGATTCACGAGTCATCCATACCATGACCATTTAACGTGAAGCCAGTGTTACTATAACAACAGTTTATATGTATCACAAGTGTAACAAATAGCCAACTGTATCCCTTATTGTAAATCGTTAAAAGCCACGTTTAAGCAGATTCGTCCTTTTTTTTTTTTTTTTTTAAAGGTGTGTGTGCAGCCGCTTTTCTCAACAAAATAGCGTACACACTCTTATAACGGCTACTTTAATATCAGTGCATCTACTATTATAAATATTGCACACTTATTTAATAAAATATGTGCGCAGGAAACATAACTTAGTAATTGTGTTCCCGCCACATTAACCCCATTCGCTCCACTGGTCAAAGACAACACAAATAAATCAATCTGTAATCTTAAAACATCAGAACAACAACGACTTGCCCAGTAATTACTGTTACTATAAACTGGATGTTGTATTAAACTACACTGATCGATCTGTTGGCCATCGGCTTCACACACACCGAGCCACCCTGCTTGAATGACACGGAGATCCGGTGCACCGCGCTTGATGCGTGGGCAGCCAAAAACTCGACGGTCGGCGTTTCCTCCCGACTCATGCATGAAATAAAACTAATTTACCATCGAAAAATAACCTGAATAACGTTTAAGAAACTATAATTACTCTTTCTAAACAGCTTTTTTTGTGCCATTGAAAGTGTTCAGAGAACTGCATACTGTATCTCAGGAATCGCCATGTTGTCATTCTGTCGTCTTTGAAGCTCTGGGAGAAGGGAACTGTCTCCATCTTTGTTTTTACTAAATTTCCGTTCTCAATATATTTCCTTCGACATGAAAACGACGGTTTACCCCGTTACAAACTGCCCATTACGGTCGTTCGTTCGACGACAAAGAATATTCCACTTCCCAAATGAAAGATGGTTTATCGGAGAAAAAGAATCTTTACTAAGGGTGTATTCGCAATCCTTTCCGTCGCTGTTGGGTTGGCTAATGGCGGGCAGACAGAGTAGCTGCTCCTCTACCGCACCGCAGCGTTTAAAAGGGGCAATGGTTAGCTTGTAGCGAGCTAGCTTACTAAAAAATCATTGCATTTGTCATTAGTGACTGCTTCAGCATGCCATAAGAAGCTACTGCTTGACTCTTTGTCGTGAAAATCATTATGTTATCTGTCGTGCCAGGGTAAAGGAGACACACAAGTGTTTTTAGATGCAGACACAGGTTGTGTTTCGTTGTTTTTATTCGGGAAATACTGGTCTTTGACGTTTGACAACAACTTTTTTTTGGCTACGTTTTTTTCAACACTGAATTGCGCAACGACTGTTAGCATTAACTGACTCGAAGTAACTCCGCCTTTGGAGTTGTTTTTAAGTATTTTACAGCAGATACCTTTTTAATTACTTTACACAAAGCATGGACCACTTTGATAAACAACACCCCCTATTAAAAAACCTATTTTGTTGTTTTCAAGCTTGTTGTCACTGATTTTGTTAACAAAAAGTACATTGTTTTATTTCAGAATATATACTTAGTTAAATATTTTATATATCCAATATTTGACCATTTTTTTGTATAAGTTGTAAGTATAGTTTCATGAAATGCATAAAACAGCGTAGATTACTTTTTAAAACGTGATATACTTTTCTATATTTCAGGTACGAGAACTTGTCCTGGACAATTGTCGATCAGTTGAAGGAAAGATCGAAGGCCTCACAGCTGAGTTTGTCAACCTGGAGTTCCTCAGTTTGATAAATGTTGGCTTAATGTCTGTCTCCAACCTGCCTAAACTAGGAAAACTCAAAAAGGTAAAACTTAAAAGATCATCATCCCTACAAGTAAAAGCTGAATTATGATAAATTGTCTGCTCAAATAACATTTCCATATACCGTGTTTCAGCTGGAGTTGAGCGACAACAGAATCAGCGGAGGCCTTGATGTTTTAGCAGAGAAACTTCCCAACCTTACACATCTAAACCTGAGTGGCAACAAATTGAAAGACATCAGCACATTGGAACCATTGGTATGTCTTTTCTATATGTTGGAAGCCACACTCAGTCATAAAATATATCCATCTGCATGCATAAAGAATGTGTATACTCTAAGGTTGGTGCAAACATAGCACTTTTTGTTTCTTCATCTCATGTTATTGACAATTTCATTCAAATTAGACAAAGGCATTTGTACCAAACCCTGTCATGCACACAACTGTTTTATCATAAAGGTGTTGCTACTTTCTTTCATATGTAACTCCATTAATGCATTTGTATTTAATACCCAATTATACCAACTTAAAATATGGTTTCTTAAATTGAAATTCGTATAAGGAAATACATGTTTTTAAACATTGACGAAAAAAATCCAGTTAGGGCCAGACATCTATATCGTGATATAAGACTTGATACGGTCTTCGACTTTGGGTATTGTAATGATGCGTGTGTATTTCTCCCTGGTTTTAAAGGCTCTTCTAGCCTGAATATTATGTAAAACCATCCATAGTAAACACTAAAATACTTTACAATATCTCCATTAACATATTTTCCCTATCAAGCAGCCCTAACTAAGAGGAATATCCACTTTATATAATAGGTATTGCTAAATATACACTAGTTTGCTCTTTTCACAACACCATGTACCTCTAGTACCCTGAACTGAAAACCTGATACGCAGCAGTAACTCACCATATTACTATACTGCATTTGATTAACAGAAAAAGCTGGATAACCTGAAGAGTTTGGACCTGTTCAACTGTGAAGTGACAAACTTGAACGACTACAGAGAGAGTGTGTTCAAGCTGCTGCCACAACTCACCTATCTGGATGGGTATGATCTGGAGGACAGGGAAGCTTCCGACTCTGACGGAGAGGTGGACGGAGAAGGCGTAGACGATGATGATGATGAAGGTAAGAAGTTCTTCCAATATCTTAGATATGGCTCTGGTTTTCCTGTTGGAAGGAATTCCATAAGTCCACAATATTTGGAAAAATATGAATATGAGATCAACAACTGCTAAATATGCAATGAGAATACAGTTCAATATCAACATGGTTACCTGCAAGTTTCCCCACAAAGCTGTAAAGGGCATGAAATGCATTAATCTAAAAATGAGACCTTAATTAAAAAAATATATATATATATTTAATTCTTCTTTTAAGAGTCTTTTAAAATACTAAGATAAGGGAAGTGGGACTTTGTTTTTGTTTTGTTTTTTTTAAAGGTTGCATTGTAAAATCTACAAAATATTGGTAACATCTATTTAAATAAAATAAATCAAAATCTTGCATTAACATTGAGCAGATCTAATAAATGGAAACAATGCATGTAAAACTGGTCTTAAATATCATGTTGCATTAAAAAGTATTTCTTCTAACTTGCCTTAAGCTGTAGGAACCATGTGCCTGTCTCTGCACTTTGTTTAGATTTTCATTGCAACACAAAAGAATTACCTGTGTCTCTCAATTGAACTTTTGGACTTTGAGTAGAGCATAATTACACTTGGTTTGTTATTGACTGATTGTTTCCCTTTGCATTACAGAGGGAGAGGAGGAGGAAGATGAGGACGGAGAGGAGGAGGAGGAAGATGAGGAGGAGGATGAGGATGAAGACGAGGAGGAGGTAGAAGGAGAAGAGGATGATGATGAGGTCAGCGGAGAAGATGAGGTAATAAAAACAAAAACATCAAGACCAGATCCTTCGGTGGAAAATCTCTTGCAAGGGTTTGGATGCATCGTTTTGATTTTAACTCTTACAATTTTGTTTACAGGAGGAAGACTTTGTTCAAGGGGGAGAAGTGGATGATGAAGATGACGACGATGATGATGATGATGAAGACGGTATGTATCGTTTGCTTAATATGAGCGTCCCCCACCTTCACCTTTCGAAAATGTTTTCAACCCGATAGCTCCTTTTAAACATATTTCAACACAGTATACTTACTACCACTTAAAAATAGCACATGGCTGTCAATGTACAATGCAGACTGTGACCTTAATCCATTGATAAGCATTAAACAAAGTGACTGTACATACAGTTTACTAACTTAAAGGTATGTACAAATAAATGTACTATGACGTTTTTATAACCTTTGCTTTTAAAAAGTGTGTGCAAAATAATTATAGAATGGAGCATATTGCCTTTTAGCATATTGTGTTATTAAAGTTATCAAAGGGCAATAGGCAAATTAACTTAAACTGGTGCTGTCCAGTTATTCAAATAGGATGGCCTTGTCGAGACACGTTACTTAAGATTTTATTTGTAAATAAGCTGCAAACTTGAATTGAATAAATGTATGCATAGTATATTGAGTAAGGTGGTGTCATGGTGAACTGGATAAACAAAAACTTGATATGAGGGATAATATGACACCTGCTGGTGGTTCTGGTTAATGATGGCGCCTTATCAAGTGGTTTCTATAGTGATGATTACCACTTACTGACCACTCATTATACAACTCAAATAAGACGGTATACGTGGAGTAATTATTAAAACGTATGAGAAAGCTATTGGTAGAAGAAATAAAGCGTGTGAGTGAAAACATCAGAGGAGGGAGGGGCCAGTTAAATCTTTAAAAATGTCATTACTGAAGATAAATATCTGACACTGTTTATTTTCAGCTCCTAGTCATGCAACATTATATCATGTAGAGACAGCAAAACATGATAGTGACCATTCTTCAACACTGACCCCTCTCCATAAAGACCAACTAGAGGATGTCTTTGATAATGCTGAACGACTAAAGTTGTTGTTAAGAGTTAACACTTAATTATAAGATATGTAACACATTAAGACTTAGTCTCTGAAGATAGTAAAAACATGAATCCAGCTCTTGGACTTTAAAGGGATAAAAAGGAATATTAGTTCACTTTTTAGCTAATATTGAAGTTTTATGGTCTAGCCATCCATGACGCCAAATGACACTGATTTCCCCTCTGTCCCCAGAAGCAGAAGCCGCGAAAGGCGAGAAGAGAAAGCGGGACCCAGAAGATGAGGACGACGATGACGATGATGAAGACGACGATTAAGAGCTAAACTGAAAACGAGAGCCTACCGAGTTACCCTCCCTCCCCCACAAACCCGAACGTCCGCCGTCTTAAAACTCGCACCGCCTTTGTAATCCACGTCTGACCCCCAGCTCTGAGCTCTTTTTACGGGGCAAGACTGTACCGGACGGGTGGGCCGAGTGGAGCTGCCGCCCCCTTTTTTCTCCCCCTCCTCCCCCCATGGAACTGAGAGCCACCCAACACCCTCCACCTCACCCCCCCACAGCCCGAGGTTCTCAGGCAGCCCAGCACTCAGCATTCCACAATTTCACTGTTGCTCCCCCTTTATGTATTCCCGTGTGAGGACTTTGGGACTGGTATCTAGTTTTGGGTCTGTGCTTTTAATATTTTGTTGGTTGAATTATTTTTTGTTTGTTGGGTTTATTATTTCTCGATTTTTTTTTTTTTTTTGTGTCTTTTATTGTTTTATTTTTTTCTCTGTTCCTTATTTTTTCCCAATAAAATTATTGCTATAGCTGTGCAACCAGCGAGCCATGATTTTTAGTGTGGCCGCCTGTTGCACAAATCAAGGTTGTAGCTACATTTTTACTTTCTGTATGACAAAAAAACAACTTTGTAAATAAAATGTTAACATTTTGTGCTTTTCTCTCTTCCTGCCTCGATTTCCCCAAAATGAACGTTAAATAATGGCGGCCATAAATATTTTTCTTATATTTTCTTTCTTTTTAACAAGTTTTCTGCACTGTAGAAATGGGGACAGTCCACAGAAAAAAGGGCTTTTAAAGACCTGTTGTGATTTAAATATTTGAATAACAAAAGAAACAAAAAGCAACTTTTTTGATACCTTTTTTGAAAGTCTTTTCATGAAAAAATGCCACATGCGGGTTTTTTCTCCTGTCAATATATCCTAATTCTGTGTTATAATATACTAAATAAAATATATTTTGGCTTTGTACAGACAAAACAGGACATTTAAAAGGCATCAAATTGGACTTTTAGAAATAGAGATGGACATTTTTTAAACTGTTCTGTATTTTAATTGACCCAAAAATTGATTTATCTAGGAATTTAAGGGCAGTTTAAAGTTGATCCCTGTACAATTCCTCAATGCCTATTTGTATGTAGAAAGAGCTATTAGTAGCTACAAGTATTACTTTCCTCCACTTGCTATGAGTGGACCCTTTTGTAGTAAGTCCATGTAAGATAGGGACAGAATGTAGTCATCAATTGTGGGTAAAATGTTTTCTGATGTTCATCTCTATTTGAAACTGCAGAGGCCTTAGCCGGCTTTTCATATAACAGAAATATGGTATCAGTTTTCTTTTTTTGTTAATCAATTATTGAACTCTTCTCTTGTGACTCCTTGGAGCGTCGTGGTCCCCATGTTGGAAACCTGTAGTAGTTTACAGCTACTCATAATATGACGTGGGAATGTCAGTGTTTTAAGACAGGAGAGTTTTCCGAACAAGATTGTAGCTTTTAGTGTAAAACACATGTGACAAAGGCAGTCATTGTTCAATTTACAGAAACAGTAAAGAGATAGAAAGCAGTCATTTGTCTTATAAATGTTACAGGCTGCTGATCTTCTCCAGGCTGCTTCTTTTTAGAGCCTATTTTGTTAACTTTAGAAACAAGACAGGCAATCATGTACAGATGAATGATGTTTGCTGTCCACATGTTGCAGCCTCAGAGACTCCGCATAGTCAATAGTTAACCGAGGGAGCTACCGGACCTGCGAGCAGCGCTGCTGATTTTGTAACAGAAATAGCTTACTCTGCTCAAATATTAATGGGTCTGAGCCACTGAGTGAAATGCTTTTTACTTCAATTTATTGTTTTAGGTAGACAACAGACAAATGGTTTTTCCCAGAAATATTAAATTATACTTTATGTGATCAATATTGTTTTTCGAAACTATATTATAAGAAAGCATGTTTCCGTTTTTACTGTATACATTTAATAGACAATTGAAAGATATGAGAGTAACTGGATTAAATGCATAGACCAGACACAGTGAGGTCATATGAAGCCAGCAACAAACTTTGAATAAAATGTTTTTATTAAATCAGACAGTGAATGCCTCACTCGACTCTGCAGCCACATTATTGCCCCAGTCTAACACAGAGACTTTCAGAGTGTGCATGGTTTAATACCGAGAGCTCTCTGAAATGGATTGATATTGTTGTTCTCATTTGGCATCTCGAGATGTTTTTCTCAGGATTTGCTATTGGCCACATTAATAATAAAGCAAAAGAGTGACGATCCATCTATCACGAATTTAGTTCAGCGGCGCAATCAGCACTGTACCACAGCATTGTGATGATTCATTCATGAGATAACTTGGAGAAACAGCAGGAAAAATATTTTTTAAAAAGGTACACAATTTCATTTTCCACCCTTCACTGCTTTTCGTCAATAATTCATACTAATGTTTATTCATACTAACAAGTGGAAAATGAAGTCATACTCTAATGATCTTTTACTGACACATGGTGATACACCATACACATCAGGTATGGCTCTGTTGTGATTGGTCAATCGCTTACAGATGTCCCGCCCCTTAGCCTATCACTTACAATGTGTTGGAGTGCTAGGCAATTGAAGCATGCCTGTTACATTGTGATATATTTACTTTCTATGTTAGAAGTAAACAAAGGAGTCAAATCGAGGTGTTTCAAGCAGAGATGTGGGAGAGAAACTCCCTATGAAGGGATCTTTGAGTTTTTAGACTTTGAAGATCATTTACATGCACACAAATCCCATATAACACATTACAGGAAAGGGAAAACTCTGAAAGGCATAATATGGCCTCTAACTTCTTCAACCATTATATCGTTCATTATTTTGTATTGAATATTTTAAGGTTTCATAGTATGTGGTCTTACTACATGTTATGGAAATGGACCAGCATTAACTAAAGTGCATAACCAAGATTCTGCTGCTGACAGTTCAGTCACTACAAGATAGGTGAACAAATGTGTTTAAATATGGCAGCTCGTTTGTTCTTCAGCTAGATTTATTCGTGGTATAAACCGCATACAGCATTGAATTCACAGGCTGACCAATGATTGTCTTTTAAACGCAAGATTATAGCATAGATTGGCGTGGTACAACATGTCACTTTTAACAGTTGTGATGTGATCCAATAGCCAAATCAGCCCTTGAGCAATAACACCAGTGCATTGTGGGAATGTGTTGAGAGTTGTCCACCAGCAGCAGTGGGGGTTAGAGTTTACAATGGCCCCGGGCGTTGGTGCTCCTGGACAAAAGTCAGCCAGAGATGAAGCTGTGCTGGAACTGTCCATTCAGAGGTCAAAGAGGTCACAAATGTAGGGAGGCCAGTTTGTCTGTGTGTGTTACATTATAAAGAATGGGCCATGAAATGTAAGCCAAATCTAGAATATCATTATGGTGTTGTGCCTACATAAATACAGGCATGCATGATAATGTTATGCTGTATCTGAGTGATTATTTTAGTATCAACAGCTACAGTAAATCCTTTGTGTTTCCTAATAACTGCAAGAGCTTATGTTACATTTACATATATACACATATACATATATGTACATATATATATATACACATATACATATACATGTGTATATATATATATATATATATATACACATATACATATATGTACATATATATATATATACATATACATATACATGTGTATATATATATATATACACATGCATATATATATTAATTAACCTTTAACATGAAGAACAATGGATGTTTGAATTCTGAAAGCAGCAAATAAAGGAAACTGGTCCGACTGCACATTTGCAAATAGTGTGTACACCATTTAGAGGTTACCTGAAGAAAACACATTTAGATATGCCATTAGAGGGGACTTACTCTTGTGTGCATTTGTGTATGTTTGAGAGATTATCATATCTAAGCATTTAAAAGTATTGATGAGTTCCCTGTCACATGCAAGTAAAAGATTCATCCATTTTCTTCAATTATCATCATCCAGATTTAGATTTAACTGAGAGGGTTTCTGAAAAAACTGAAGCATCATGCTGTCAATCTTTCATCAACTCAACAAATTATAAATGAAATATGTGTACCTGTATTAGGATTCATCATCACTGTGGGCCTAACATTTAACTTGACAATTCATTATTGACATGGGAACAGCAGTTGAGCTGAATAATTATATATAATAATAATAATAATCTCCCTCAATATCCATTTACTTACACACTAAATATACTTTTTATTTTTTTATTTTTTACAGCTGCTAGCTTTACTAGAGTGAAGATGGATTTTGCTGGACATAATCAATAATTATTTAGTCAATAACTACTCATCCTGTTTAGGAGTAATTCATGTAAACAAAATCCTATAACTTTATCTCTTTTGAATTGTAATATCCGTGCATATCTCTTATCAGATACTGAGAAACCATATATGAATACAAAACTAAACAAAAACAAAAATAAAGAATTGACAAATAAAAACAATCTTAATTTAATGAAGCTGAGATGTTAAAGGAATTGCCACAATGATGTACAAGGTAAAAATCCCATTATCTTATATATTTATTTCCCGCCTTAACTTGTGCTATTATCAAAGCATTGCGATGCTCAGGTTTGACTATCCACTACAGTATTAGATACTCTTTCAGCTTAAACAGGAATAATAAACCCCAGTGATATGTTTCAGTTTTTTTCTTACAGAGGGCAATATAAGACGACCTATTTAGGAAAATACATTCAGAGCTGAAAGCTAGAGGAAAACAAACCCAGAAGAGGTGCAGGACTCCGGCTCTACGATGGCTTTGAATAGTTTTCCTCACAGTAATTTCCCCATCAGGAAAAATAAAAGCAGGGTTTCAGTCTTTTTAAAAACAGTTTGCATGCTGTATATTGCAAAATTACAATTGTGAATTCAACAACTCGATTTGATTGTATTTTCTCTTTGACTGTATTTTAAAAATAAATATAAAAATTAAGAACTGGTACATGGCATCAGTTACAGACATGGCTTACACAATAGCTGCTGTGAAACGGATTACTTATTCACCAATTTTCCAGTCATTCAAAAATAAAACATAAAAACAAATGCAGCTCAACGAAACACAGCGAGGAGTCTGATATCGGCATTCATTTAGATCGCTCCCATTCAAGCACACATACATTAAAACACCACAGCCATATCCACTTACAGTAGTTTAAATGTTGGAAGAAAAAGACAGTCACCAAGCATAGAAAATAAAATTCAGCGTTATCGCACAATCACACAGGATGTCTGCTCCTGGCCTGCAACAACTTTCATCTCACAGGTAGCCACATCATTCAGTCAAGTCAGGCACAGACATCCCTTATATTTTTCAGCTACAAACAGCATAGAAAAGCTACAAATGACAATAAACTTGCATAGCTGTGAAGCGTACAAAAGAAACAGGGTAAAAGTCAACAGGTGCAAAGAGTTGTACATTGTATTACAGCTGGGTGACCGTCACTGTCTGAGTGTGTGTGCATGAACAGAAAATATGTTCACCGTGTGAGGATCGGCCCGAAAGGAAACAGAGTAGAGGTGTAAATCCCCCCTGTGCAGTGAGTGATAAAGGACAGAGGTGCGGTGGTTTGAAGATGGGGTTAGTGCATTTGTACAGTAATGCATGTGTTCCACGAGGGGGTGAAAGTGACTCTGTGGGTGGGGCAAGTCTTAAAGTGAGCCCTGGTGAGGCTGGGAGTTTTTCATGTTCTTTATCTCCAGCTCCAGCTGTTTGACGCGCACGTCCCTCTGGTTAAGAAGCTCCCGCAACCGTCTGATTTCCTCCTGCTGCTTGTGGAACTTCATCCGCAGCTGTAGACAAAACACATGCACAATATATTGGAATATATCTACTTTTATATGGAGGACTAAAGCTGCCATTAAACAAATAATAATAGTATAAAGAAAGAAAAAATTAATTTTAGCCTTGATTTTCAAATAAATGTGCAGGTGTATTTGATAATAAATAAGGTCAAAGGTTAGTGACACCATCAAAGAATGAACCGTTTTTTAAATATGGGTAAATAAATACCAAAAATCTAAGAATAAATAAAGAAGAAAATGAATAAAGAAAGAACAAAAATAAATGTAAACAGAAGCATATACATTTGTTTATTAAAAAATAAATTGTGATTCAAATAAAGTAATTTGTCAAAAAAAAAAAAGTATTTAGTTTTATTAAATGTTATCTTCGTATATTTGTTTGGGGCTCATTTATTTATTATAATGGCAGCTTTAGTCCTCTATATATTTGGGTTTCTATTCATTTTGATTTAATCTTCAAACCGCTCAGCTGCCATAACCTGGATGATGTTGATATGGCAATGTAGGTCACTTTAAATTATTTCAGAAAACTCTAATATTTGAGGGTAAGGCTGATGATATCCTTAATATGTTGTATTGCAACACCTTTTGAAATGTTATGAACACCAAAAACAACTGCTTGTTAGTCCATCTCCCAATACTCCCCAAACCTGTCAGTGGCTCCCAGTGCCAAGCCATTGATTACTGTTGAAAAATATATGGTTTAAATGTAAGAGAAGGAAAATGGTTATTTCCTTAAACTGCTGGGTAGCAATCACACACGATTTAATACTGTAACAAAGCTATATCTGCTGTACATGTACTGTATATATTTGTGCGCTGAGGAATACGATTTTTCAGTTCAATCCCTAAGAAGGATTACTTGAATGTTGATTTTGACATTTTCATGGGATTTATTGTCAATAACAAAAATATAGAGCATCAGCAGCTTTTTGAGCAGCAGCTGGGACTTACTGGACTTTATTTAGACAAGGTTTTGCCTGTCAGGTCCACACAGAGACCAATGCACCCCTCTGATTGGTGGAACTTGTTTACGCAGCCTGACAGGACTCAGAAAACTACCCTGCCTCCTCTGCATGTTGTGTGGGGGAAATTGTATAATTGATACTTGAATTGATGATGATTTTGCTCATATTTTACTTACTGATACATCAAACTTAATTCAAAGTGATGTCTCTGTTTGATTCGTTTTTATTTTTATGTATTATTTGGTCTAACGTCCTGTCATATTTTATTCCATTTAAAAGTTGTGGGTAGATAACAGCTTTATCCCAGCCTCTGAATATAAATGTCAGGATTCAGGAGGATGCATTAACAAAAGGTTGGCCTTCGTTTCTCATTCTTCTGTTGGTCTTTTGCGAACTCAATTTTGCAAAAACAGCAGGATATAAATTCAAAAAATGACCAAAATCACTCCGTACCTCATTCTCTGTCCTGGGCGGGGAACAGAGTCCGATGTCTTCTCCGTTGCTGACGGGTGTCCGGCGCATCTCCTCCTCTGTGTTGCCGCTGTCCTCCTTTCCATCTTTGGTTTCCAGTTTGTCCTGAATGTACGGTCTGCTGTGAGATCGGCGCGTGTCCACTGCGTTTCCCATGCCCTTAATCATCTCCGAGTACGACACTGCTTCTTGACTTCCAGGTTTCATAGACATCAACACCGGGCCTGGAAGACACAGAGAGATGGAGGAGGAAGAGAGCTGAATGATGGTGAGAATAAAATGTAGAATATTTTCTAACAAATCACACCCAAAACTGATTAAACTACAGGAGAGTATAACAAGTAGCACCAATCTCCCTCACTTTGACCTATTCAAATATTACATTTGCTGATGTACTTTGCTTTAAATGTCAAAGTAAAGGATCTTATTACTTCTCCCACCACTTTCATGGAAGAACCATTATTAAAAAAAGGTACTGAAGGACTATAACAGTGGTAAAGTGACTCAAAAAAACTTTGCAATGCAACTTTGGCTAAGCAAACCTTACATATTGAAACAGTTACACATATTATATCATCACGGTTTTGTTTAGCTGTTACTTTATGTTTACACGTATTGGATGCACTTGCTATCTCAATACCAGAGAAATACTCTTGTCGTCACGTCGATCTCGTCTACCCCCGGCCCTACTTTTATTTTCTGATCTTTACTGGTATGTTTGGACCTTGATTACAATTAAGTTTGGAGCGGTTTACCACCACATCTGGAAATCACCCCTCGCCATCATACACAAATGTCACACACACACATTAAGTCTGACCTTTATCGATGCCGCTGAGCCACTCCTCTGCAGACAGAGCCGGCCTGTTACCAGCCGTCATTGGATAGATGTCTTCTTGGTATGACTCCGACTACAAACACATACACAGCACATTCAGATTAGCTCTCCGTATTCTATTAGTTCAAAATGGAGTGTTTATTTTATACATCTCCCTGGTGTTTTTGGTTTGTGCGAGTCGATGTGCTCTCACCCTACGGGGTACGATCATGGAGAGAGGCTCGATGAGACTCTTGGTTGTGACCAGTTTGTAGAACCTGAACACCTCACAGGAGCTCGTGTCCAGACCTCTTTTTGGCATCACACCTGAAGGAAGACACACAGACAGTTTTACTTTAAAAGCTGTCCTACTGAGCTTAAAAATATTCATAGTATCTCTTGTTATATTCAGTTGACAGTTATTAACTGAACACTAAAGTGGATGGATGAGATTTGGTACCAGGTTTTGAGAAAACCCAGATAAAACATAACTGCAAATAAAAGAACATTATACTGTAAATACATTATGGCTTAACACGAATAACTGTAATACTAATTTTGAAAACGCAAAAGGTTAAAAAGGCTGGTTTTCAAGTACACAAGAATGTTAGTATTGAGATGGAAATGTGAAATGTGGCAACGCAGGACCCACCCGGAGCCCAGGCTCCCTCGCCATGTGCAGAAAAGAAATTATAAGCTTTTCACACCCACTCAATTTAATAACAGTAACGACTTAATTAAGGACACGCACAATTAAAAAAGGTCTATAGCGATTTAATCCTTAGACCCTTATAATGAATCTGGCATGTGTTTCTTTAGGATTTATCACATTCTGACTGCTTTCAAGTTTGTAAAATTGTCATACGCACAACAATTACAGTTAAGCCTTCGTTGGGAATGAAAGTCTTAGATCTTTGGAACCCTTTAACAATGCTCTTTAAGTATGTTGTAAAAAGAATAAAGGCAAGTAGAAAAGGAAAGAAAGAGGTAGAGAATCTAAGACTTTAAACAAGTACAGGCAAAAACCACATTTGTAAAGCTTCAGTTAAACTACATTATTTTACCACAGAGATCCTGCATATAATCCTAATGTCTGAAATACAGAGTATGATATATATTACTCTAAGTCTGTGAAAAGTCTACATTGTGCTAGCTTTCTGCATATAAAACAGTGGGTTATATCTCCCCGTAAATTGATAGCAAAGAGCGGTTTCTGTTTAGTACAAACCCAACCATTTTCTTTCGTTACAAAATATCACTGTCTTGAGTTTAAAGATTAAACCTTGAGTGCGTCTTCATATCATTTTACCTGATCTCTGACTCCACCCTGATCAGCTGGTTTGGCTATTCAAATATCGACGGCTTATTTGCACAGCAGCTTTGCTTACAGGTGCAGAGAGTCAGGAGGCCCAGAAGGCATAGTTTCAAAAACAACCACATTTTACAATCTATGTATGGAAAATTAGACTTCTAACATACTGGGTTTAAAAATGTATATTACCCATGTGTGTGTGTGTGTGTGTGTGTGTGTGTGTGTGTGTGTGTGTGTTCATGTGTGTGTTTCTTACCCATTCCTTTCTGAGGTTGGTGTGAGCGGTACTCTGTTAGGTAGTGGATGTAGGGTTTTTCCGAGCTGATCTCATAGTACCTCATATTTCCGTCACCCTGACAGAGACAAGAGATGTCTTTATAACAATATTACTTCAATTATTTTGTGTATTTACACTTTGTAGTTGCTGTCAGAGACCAACCTTTCCAGCAAGGTAGAGCATGTGAGTGTCGGGGTCGTAGAAAGGAAAAAGGACTCCTGATGAACCATCCAGGTTCTCCTCCAACAAAGGCACAGACAAATCATCCTGAAAACAAAATTTAAAGATGAAGCACCAGTAACATGGACAACACTCCCTAATATCAAACGTTCATTTAAATCCACTTCTACATAAGAACACTCTACAGCGCTGTATTAAAAAGCCTGAGTGCTCAATCCCTAATCCATGCTTCAGCTTTAATCTTCCACCCACGATACACTCTCACACATCAAAACACAGAAACGTCCACACGTTTGTCCACTAGATGGCAGAGATGGGTTTGTGAGAGTGTTGTTTTAGGCATCAGATTAAAAGGACAGGATGAGAAGAACACTACATGTTTGTTCATCTACAAACTGAATATTTCATTCATGACACAGATGAACAAATTAGTTGTTGAATTACATTTTTCTATTAAGTTATGTCCACAATATTAAACTTTCCTCACCTCTTTGTATTAAAAGGTATAATATGTAACTTTGACGCTTTGAAATGCGTAAAAACAACTAGAACTTAGATATGCATTTTGTTCAGTGTACCCACATTATTCCAAATGTTTCCAACAGTTTTCCAACCTCTTAATTCGGCGACAGTTTGTTTCATGTGGTAACAAAATGTGGAAAAAACAATAAACCTTTTAAATATCTTTGTCATTTTTGCTTTATGGACGAAACTGTTAACCGAGGAATTTAGAAAGAAAATTGGCAAATTAAATTGATGATGTAAACATTTTCTTTTTCAAGTTTCGTGCAGACCAACCTCTTTGTGGTGGAAAAAAACCCTTTTCATATTATTATACATCTTTTGGCGATAAATAAGAGAACAGCAAACACATTCACTAACTAATGAATGTAAATAACCCTACAGTGACTGCAAATTTAACTTCGGGATATTCCGAAGAACTCTTTTTAGCACCAGAAGGTTGAAACATTAAGTAAGAAAGTAAAATAACTTGAAGCAACAATATCTATTTAATTCTTGAGAATGGGAACAGTATGTCTGACAAAATGATCTAAACTCAAAAGGTCCACTAAGTGTCAGATCATCATCGTCTGTGAATGGAGCTGGTTCAAGTGTCGCCACACGACCGGAGTGTTACAGTCCCCTGATGAGAAGTGATTGTCATCACATGGCATTAACTCCATATATTGACACCAGATCCAGCTGAAAAATGGCTAATTAAGATGTTGAAACGCCTCAAAGAAGCTCATACATCGATCTGAATTGAGATGATTATGTGAGAAAACACTTCCTGTGGCTCTGACCTGATCCCAAAGAGCAAACTGTCGGTCGTTCCAACGAGAAGTTCCCGATGTGAAGAGCATCTTCATGTTTCCCAGGAACAGCACCTTGCTGGCTTTGTGCGTCTTACAATTGGCTTCCTGCAAACACAACCTACATCAAACAACTCGTACTAAACATTTGGTATAAACAGGTTAACTTAAGTTATATTAAAAGTTATAGACTGATAATGACGTTTCAGAGAACAGAATTGTGATAGAGAGCGGACTGATGTGAGTGTGAGTCATTGGCTGGTGACCCGGAGTCTGAGGAGTTATGCTGTCGGCCTGATCGGGGCCAGAGGTGTGAGTTTTGGCTGTGTGGTGCTGGATGAGAACCTGAGCTGGGAAGCACAGAGGAGCAAGAAACTCACTCTTATGCAATATTAGTTGCTGGGAGGCGAATGTAAACAGGAATATATATACCCTTAATCCTCATTCTGCATTTGACCCATCCTAGTGTTAGGAGCATTCGGCTGCCATTATGTACGGCGCCGCGAAAGCTCAAGTTTCTGTACAGTAACATTACATAAGCTTCTACATACTGAAGTCACTCCGTCCAACATAAAAGCACTTTCAAATAGCAACAGAACTGTCTTCAAACTGGCAAACACACCACACACACATACAAAGCCTGACCTGCAGTAAGTTTCCTGAGCGTGGCTCTATCATTCGGACCTTCCTGTCCTTGCAGGTGGTGGCAAAGAGGCTGCCTTCCGTGTTGAAAGACAGAGAGAGGACAACGTCTGTGTGGTGGCTGATTGTCCGCACTGGGTTTTTGATCACCTGCTCTGGACAGTCCAGGTTCCAGATCATCACCTGCAGGTGAAAAACACAAGGGCTTGGCGTTTTTGAAGGACATTCACTTTTTGAAAATAGCAACTTTTATCCGGCTAAAGAGATGTATTTCCACAAAAAGAAATTCAAAAATATTTTCATTAATTTTACTGTAATAGTAGTACAACACTCCTATGTGTCCTGACTCAACTTCCTTAAAATGTTAAGAATAAGTAGTTTTACATGCAATCAGATTATTTAAAATCCTACTAGTGATTTTAGAGTTGACATAATTGCCATAAATTTGACTCAGTATTCTTCATTTAGACTTGAGACTTGTCAGATCTCTCTTCACAGCAATAAAGCAGTAATTACAAGAGTAAATGATGTGAAATGTTGTAGTTATGTAGTGCGTGAAAACCTATGCATAGCTTCAGGGGATTCCAGAGTCAGTGTCAGCAAACTTTTCCTTATCACGAACAGATGAAAATAACTGTGCTGATGGATCTGTGACCTGTTTGGCTGCATTGCTATACACAATTGCTTACAGTAAATGTCACAGTAGCTTTTTTCAGAGGTTTTTTTTTGGGCAGTGTTAGGTTTAGTTTTGTGTGTTGCATTACCTTGTAGTCATAGCCCGTACTGAAGAGGATGTTGTTAGCAGTCGGGTGCCACTCGATGAGGCCCACTCTGCGGCTGTGACCCTGGAGCTCCTTCCACGGTACTGTGAGGTTCTTCAGCACGCCATGAGGAGGGATTTCCCACACTTTTACCTGCGGACACACAACACAACTCATCAAGAGCTCAGGATACGATATTCTGTCGTAAATGTCACTATCCCAGTGCCCCTAAATTGCTAAGTCAATTCATTAATTAGCGTATAAATTGGCAACTTTGATTGATGCGCAAAAAGGTCATGGTTCCAGTTTCACAAATTTGCAGTTTTTCCTTCTAATTATTGAATAATCACTTTCAAATTTGTTACAAGCTCCTTTTCTCCTCTCTTTATTTCACTATCCCATCAATTCAATAGAAGCAAAAATAAAAATCTTTAAAAGGCAGTTCCATAGTGCTGTCCCTTAGCTAACAATTTGCTATGCCTCAACCGACTACAACAATAAAATGCAGGTTATGATTAGTAGTACTTGCATTTTGGTATCAGCACCTTTCATTTAGCAAAGGATTTGAATAATGTGTGTATTTTGAGTATGGTGTGATTCTTGTATATATATTTGTTTAGCATCTTGGTGTAATATTAAGCTGTCTTTGGCTCTTTCTGCTGTAACAATGCAAATTTCTCCTCTGTGGGACTATTACATGTATTCTGATCTGACTCTGATTCTGATACCTCTTCCCCACACAACAATAAACAATATTTGTACTCAACACCTCTAAATCTATGACAAATAGCCAATACAGGGTACACTGGATATGAGAAATAAATGACACACTTAAAAGAAAGAGTCTTAAACCCTGTTGACTCTCTTTTCTCTTTCTGTGTACATTGATTTCTTCAGATCCAAGTCATGGCTGAGGAATGTGAGGAATGACTTCTAGTACTACTTGAAGACTAAACAGCAAGGCAATAAAATCATTTCCATGCCGCTACACGCTCATAACGAAGGAAAATGATAACACAGCAGTGAACTATTTGTACTTTAATGGGTGTGTGCAAGTACAAACCGTGGTGTCCTCAGAACAGGAGGCGATGCAGTAGTCGTTGAATGGATTCCATTTGACGTCTAACACGTTGCCTCTGTGGCCCGATATCGGGGCTGGTGAGGATCCACTTTACCTGTCTGATACACAAACACACAAGAGAGATTAAAAAACTGAAATTTAAAAGCTAACAAATGTATACCATTGTGTTAGTCTGACATTGAGAAAAATGCTCTTTGTTTTATTGCAATAAATACCACTCTCATTTGTGTATGGTAATATCTTGCTATAGCCAGTTGAGCATTAAGACTAGACGCAGAGGGAAGTAGCTAGCTTAATAGCACATGTAAAGCTCAACAAGTACATTATACTGTATATTGTATTGTAATCTTTACAAAAAAGTCTTAGAACATGAGGTAACCGGTTGCAGCCAGATTACATCTTGGCCAGTGTCTGCTGGTTGCCTGGCCACTTTATGCTAACTACTCTAATCGCGCTAGCTCTGACTTTACTGTCCCCTGTTGTTGGACTCATCATAAACACAATAAAAGTACACAAATCTGGAGATATTGTCTTATTCATTGTAAAAACCTGGTTCCCAGATTAACCATAATGCAACTCAACCTCAAACAGGGAGATATGCTCAAACAAACTAGACTAAAATTACATCCTTGAGGTAAATTATCAAAATGTAGGCCTGAGACCCGTAACCTGACTGATCAAATGTAGAGTTCCCCTTTAATATAAAATATTAATTATGCAGCTTTAAAAGACAGATAGCAAGCTAGTTTCTAAATATCTTAACAGGACAAGCTGATGTTTTGCAGATGGGTACAAGCATCAAAGCTTACACGCAATCAAACTCTTCCATGACATTTACAGTATGGATTAAAACTACAGGTAGAGCTACACAAAATGTTTGAAACACGCTGGTATTTCATGATCCTGTTATAAGGGAAAAGTCAGATAGTTCTGTTGAATATTTTCTGCCTCAACAAGTCTGCTAATTATGCAGTTTGTACGAACAGAACCTTCCTACTGGCACACACTCAAACACACCTGCAGGCTAGATTACTGTGCAGGTAAGGTGTGTCTGCATGGCAATGATGTAACCACTACCACATGCACAAGTATGTAGAACATAGCAGTACTGTTCTTGTATTTATGCTTCAACTATTCTCTCCACAGAACGACTGTAGGCATACACACAAAGATGGGAGGTGAAGGGCGGTAGAGGGGGGGATGTTTCACCTCCTCGAGATGGTGAAAGAAGGGGAAGAGGGAGGTCAAATGATGAGTTATTTCATTCCTGAGCACGTATGCAATTCCTGCCCAAGCTAGGAGGATGGTGATAAGTCACTGAGACAATTTAAAAGTTGGCGTAAGACAGAGACAGGGAGCTTGATAAATCGCTGGAGACATACAGCAGGACTGTACATTTTAACAGCACACAATAAGGAAGTCTAGCAGAGGGATCACTGTTGTTACTGATAACACCGGTGGATGTGACAATATGCATAAATAACGTCATAGAGAGGGTTTGATTTATCATGTTTAAGGTGAAGTTGGTGGGGCAGATAAGACAGAATAATGAGGAGGAAAAAGAAGACCACATGCAATGTTTAGGTTAAAGTTAATCAGCTGCCGGGGGTTTCCTGGTATTTCTTTGGCTCCACTGCTGCTGTCCTATTTATAATCTGAAAGCAGATCTTTCTTTCTCAGGTGTGCTGTATGTGCACGGGCAAAGCGAAACGATGAAAGATGTTGAACACTCAGCAGATGAGAAGTTCTTCTTCCTTCCCAATGACAAAAAGTTACAATAAACTAGAAGAGAGAGCTAAGATAATAACTATGAAGAAATAAGTACCATAAGCCAATTTCATTCAAGTTGGGTCAGGTAAGTATTTAGGGGAATTTTGTAGGTAGGAATATTAAATACATTTTTGTTTGCAAAGCTATTTTTCTTTTCAACTTCTTATATAATGCAGTATAGCACAACACCGTCCATTACAACCTCAATAATAAATATTACCAACTTTCTCAATGAAAACTGAATTTTGTATAGCTTTGCAAAAGTACAATTCATGGCAGAGCTGTTGTCTTTGATTGTCTTAGATTGCACAGTTGTATCTTATAAAGTCAGCTGTTTTCCAACTAGAGAAATGTCCATCTATTGCACAACGTTTGACCTAATTTAATTGCTTAAATAAAAGTCTATATTTATTCTATTTCTTGCTTTTTTCTACCCCCATAGCAAAAACAAATTTCGCACTTCAGGGCACATATCTACAAAAACACATCACAGTATCCACTAGCAGCATCCTGAGTGCTACTTTAAAAAGCTGACATCAGTGAGTAAAAGCTGCCATGAGATAGAGATACTCACATGATGGACAGACAGGACCAGGAAGGCCCCTCCCCCGGCGCACTCGGTGATGACGGCCAGGAAACGTGGGTTGACGGCACAGAAGTTGTTGTCCTGGACACTGCGTGTGATTGGCACGCCATCATAGCAGCTCTCCTTGACGGCGGGCTTACCAAACACGTGGCGGAACTTGGAGCTGCGGTACTGAGGACGCCATGTCATCTGAGCGAGGAGGGAGGAGAGGAGGGAAGGGAGGTCAGTCAAGGAGAATCATCTCTCACAGTCCTAGTGCCAAAAACATGCTTTATTTGCACAAAAGGTAACCTTGCATTTAGGCATTTTCTGCAAACATCTAGGACTGAAGCACTTAAGAAGTCCAACAGAAAACATCTTTAATATTTTTTTGGCTTGTTATATGTTTTCTGTTGCTGTTTATTTGAGCTCTGCTGCAAGTTGAATTTCCCCTCATGGGACTATAAAGAACAACTGAACTGATGGTGATACGGCTTTTTATAGGCGGTGATACCGTTTCCCCTCCACAAGTAACAGTAGATGAGATCAATGTTGCAAAACATGAGCAGCCAAGGCAGAGAAGAATGCTTCCTCTTAAAAAAACACATATTAAAAAGGAAAGAATGTATGTTTTCTATAAGTATTTTGATTAGATTATGTGTTGAAAATGAGAATATCCATAGTTATTCATCATGAGTGTAATTATCTTGTGTTGTTGTCAGTTTTACTATGTTTTGGCAAGCAAATGACTTTTTATGTATGAAATACTTTGTTTGTTAATGCAATCAATTATAAAGCAGTACGTAAATGAGGAGTAAAGAAACTTGGAAGACTTTAAATACTGAGTCTCTTTTTAGCCAGTCTTTTTAAGCCAGTCGATGCATATGTCATTATTGTGAGAGATAAGTGGCTCTGGTCCGCTGGGACGAGGCCTGGCCAGCCGGCATGTCTGCTCTGCTACTCTGCCTGGCTCCCTGCCTGCTGCTGCGTGGTCATTACTTATGAATTACTGGATGAAGAGAAGGTTGATGAACAAGATCTTAACGCACAAAAATGGACCAAAACAGCAACCCAGAGAGAGCAAGTAGTACGGGAAATGGAAATAGGAAATATCAGGACAACAGGAGGAGCATCACAATATGCAGTTCTCTTATAAATCACATGTCCCCTCAAACCTGTCCTTGAGGCAATGACATCATTCTCCTTTTTATTATGTGGCAGCCCACTGGCCTTTATTATGAGTGACATCACAGTGAGTGAAGTAAAATGAATAACATTTGGTTGATGATGCAGGTGTGGCTACGAATGACAGGAAATCCAGTTTAAAACAAAAAAGTAAAGAAGGAGATCTCAGAGGAGCAGAGAGTAACAGGTTGGGATTGTGACTGCCCGTGTCTCAGTTTACACCTCCACCTCTCAACTTCTACCCCGAGGCCTCATGCTGTCACAGAGGAATGTTTCCCCACCTGAAGAGGAGCTTCATTTAACCTCTAAGGTGTTTCAGAGTCAGACTGCCTCTAAGACACCATCAGTCACATCCCTATAGTATGTGATCCCGTAAGAATTCACAAAGTAAACTTCTATGTATTTATCTCTAGGACAAAAAAAACAACAGTTTGGATTGCCTCACAACAACTATTCTCTTCATCTTTCAGTTAATAATATAAAAATTGTTGGATATAAAGAATAAATCTTCAAAATTGCTTGCGATGTCTGATCAACAGCAAATAAGTACAACGATAAAAGGCAAGAGAGGAATCAGACATGGCCTCAATGAGAGAAATGAACTGCTTTGAATCTCCACATTCAAACAGAAAATACTGGCTGCATCAACCAGTCAGTATGTAACATGCACATCTGGGTCGATATAATCAGCATTCATGTTCTGCTGAGGCTTACAATACCGGAGGCAAATGGCTTTCAGGGCAGAGAGCTGAGACATCTTGTTACATCTAAAGCAGGGTGTAATACGGTCGTAATGAGGCCGGTGGCAAGCCTCCTCTTAGCTGCATCTTCAGCAGGTACACAGCAGGGTGCATGGTGGGCGGCCTGTCTCCCAGAGCTGATGACGAAACACTATTCAGGCTATTTTTACACTGACTTCTTGCTGATCAAAACACATACAGGCACATTTAACAGACAGAACAAAAAGGGTTTCATTCACAAGCCTTCTTTGACAGGCTTTATGCTGGCAAAAAAAAAAAACAGTCCTATTTGTCAGAGGGAAGTGTGTTTTAGTCCGTGACTCAGAGCAGAAACCGCAATAAGGGGGCTGTAAAAGCAGTAAAAAAAAACGACTTTTAAAAAGATATACTGTACATCTGTTCTGCTCTGCCACAGCTCTTGGGAGGGTCTGTACTGGTCTACGGACGTGCAAAGCCTACATTTGCACCTATTCCTCACCTACAGGCTGTCTTTTAATCACCTCATAACTCATAAACGCGTACACCAGCAGCCACTCCTCTCTCTGGCGGGCTAAGGCTTGGCGCTGGAAGGGGGGGAGTTCAAAGTTTACCTTCTGGTGTCGAGATATCGGTAACTTAAGCAGCGTCAGGCCCTAAGCTATGAGCAGAGAGACAATTTGGACTCAATCTGATCTCTGCAGATGCTCATATTGGACTTTTTCCCATCTCAACAATGACAACCATCACAAAACCTGATCCAAAAGTATATAAAACCAAACATGCTCCAGCCCCGCCTCCCCGATCTGTAGATGTTATGTTTTGTAAACGCTCGGAGTGAAACACAAGACAAGGAATGTAGAGGTGTGAACACTTGCCACTTTGTTAACAGTATGTGTGTACTCACATTCACTGTGTGAGACACACTTCCCTTAGTTTAGACATTCAGATATCACACACAGATGACAGTTTTCAGTCTCTTTCCTGTAATAGGATAACAGCCACGCTGGTAAACCAATAGCTGCTTCATTTTCTATAGAGCACACATGTGAGTGACTGAAATGAGAATAAAGGCCATGTCAGAGTTTCAGTTTGAAGTGTGTCACTCTGTTTACCTAGAGAATATTTTAGCATTGTCAATTCATGAAAAACTAATTACATGGTTATTCAGATATCAACACGCATGATCATAAAAATCATATCTTAGTTTCTGTTTCGTCAAAAGCATGAAAGTGCATAAGTCCAACATGCTTTAGTGTAATGATTATATTTATAATGTTTTAAAGGTCTTTTTGATTGCACATTCAGATGTCCAGATTAGCTCACAATAGTCCTTTGTTCTTTGAGACAGTTTAACAGCTGTGATTTAATGTTTAACGTGTAAAGGAGTCTGCGGGACAGGGTGAGGATCAGATGAATAATAAACCCAATCGACCTGCTGTGTCATTTTCAGATTTCATTTTCAAAATATTAACAGAAGTTTGGTAGCATCACATTGTGTTTTGTTTGCCTCCGTCAATATTAAGGGCTCCCCTCAAAGTTGATTACTAGACTAAAAGACTGGTAGAGAAAAAGTGGCTCTTTTGCACGGTTTTATGTGGAGCAACTCGGTTTAACACATCTGTGAATAAATCAAAGAAAAAGGTTGGTCATATGATTGTTAGTTGACTATGAATTCCTTTAGTTGAGGACAGCCCTAGTCAGTATGAAAGCGAAGTAAGGCACAATAGTATATTTTTTCTCTCAGCCTCTTTCAAGGAAGGAAATAACTCTATTAAAATATGTTGGCAGTCCAGTGGAACTGTGGCTAATGTGAGGACCAGGTTTGGCAAGAAAGTAGTCCATTTTGAGTTGATTATAAGGTGTTATGGACTGAACATACACCCTGGTTTTTGGCCATCATTTCTATTAGTTAGAATCAATGCACTAATAATGGCCAGTCAAGGGGGAGCAGAGAGAAGCTCTGTTAACGTTGAGTGGTATTTATGAGTGACATCAAAATCCAAATTTGACTTTTTCCTCTTTCAAATACATAACCTGGAAGTTTGTTTAAAACATGTATAATCACCCAATTACATGTGACAAGTCTGGCTTTTTTCAACATTTCCAGATCTCATGTGGTCAGTGTACTGTTGTTATTATAGATCGAAATAACCACCAAAACTATGAAAACTCTAAAAGGGTACTCGACGAGGGCAGACCTCCGCCAAGAACATTTCCATAAGTGAAAAATAATGCATGTGTCCGCCCAGCGATTCCGCTCCGCTCCAAAATGCTATGACATCTTTCTTGACCCATACCACACCCTTTTAACAAGATTCATTAAAACCGCTTTAAAATAATTTTTCCATTATCCAGAGAGAAAACTGAGAATCAAACCAATAGACAGAACCAACAGAAATAACATCTCTGGCAGAGGAAACTGAAAGGATCCTTAACTGATGTTTCCATTAGTACATTGAATCTTAATAAAGGGCTGGTATCACATCCACTAAGCTATAGGAGTTTATTTGGTCTACATTAACGAGACTAGACACCACTTAAGAACATCCATCCATCCAAAAGTCAGAGACATTAGAAGGTGTGTACCAATTCAATATAATACTAAACCATACTTTTTTATTGTTAACCGTCAACATAAATCTCCAATTTAATTCATGTGTTAAATGAAGAACCTTACAAAAGATTTATACAAGGAAATAACTGATCACAGACAAAAAGCCTAACACATGCCAAGCGTTCAATGGCAACTATTTAGCACTAGCTGCTTTACGCACACAGTTTGTTTTGAGGTTTGAGCTCAGAGCTACTCTTCCTCAGCTGTGACGAGCAGCTCTACATGCTCATAGGTTTATAACCCACTGATGCTAGCAACAGGATACAAGGCTTAATGAAGAGACCTCGAACAGACTGAGATTCAAAACCACAAGGAACATATTCCCTATGAATGATAGTGTTTCACAGGGTGGATTCCACCATAAATACCCATCTGTGGCGGTGGACTGTACTAAGACTGTGGATGAAGAGGATGATGATGTCATTTTCACTGTTGTGGAACGGCTTCAGTTTCATAATGGCATTTTCTTTCCATCAAAAAATAGAAAATACTTCCATGCTTAAGGAAGCAAATGAGCGGCTACTTGGCCAAGTTTGAGCAAATGGATAATTAAACTAAAAAAAGGAGTGCAAGTCAAGCCTGCTGTCAAATAAATCTGTGCTGTGCAGGGAAACAGAGGAACGTTTTTAAAAATAGTTTTGCAAATATGCACAGATTTAAGGCAAAGTGCTGATTTGAAGATTTTTCTTTCATCTTGTTCAAGCCTGTCTTCATGCACATGCACACTGACTTTGAATCCTCAAGGGAAAAAGTGAGCTCACACACACAGACACACAGACACACACAGACACACACAGACACACACACACACACACACACACACACACACACACACACACACACACACACACACACACACACACACACACACACACACACACACATACACACACAAGAACAGTCAGATATTTCTGGACAGTTCTATTAAGAGTAAAAGATAAAGATTTTATAGACAAATCCACTAGAGAAGGACATGAAATAAATTAGCAGAGAGACAGCCAAGAGCAGACAGAAAAGAGTGTGATTAAGAAAGAGAGAGTGTGAGAAAGTCAGCTGGGAGTTCAGCGGCACTCACCCTGTCGAGGGAGTCGACACCGGCACAAGACGGAGCAGAGGGTCCTTAAATGAAAAGTTACGTCTCAGTTGCAAACCACAAAAAATATCCCCCCAAAAAATCACTTGTCTTCAAGCACGTGGACACTGCATCTCTTTGTAAACACACACAGACATATGCATACACACACACACACACGCACACACACACACTACAATACACACACACAAATCTATATTACTGTCCAAGTCCTAACCAAGCTTTGATGTGCACACAGACAGTCAGAGGAGACCGAGGGTGTGTGCGTGCAGCATGAAGCCGAGTGCGTGTGTGAACAAGCAGGAGTGGAGAGTGCAGGAGTGTGTGTGTGTGTGTGTGTGTGTGTGTGTGTGTACACTCCCTGAGAGGGAGGTGACTACAAGGAGAGAGAGAGAGAGAGAGCAAGAGAGAGCGAGAGAGAGAGAGAGAGGGTAATCACACTCCCTCTCCCCGAGGTCCGCTCCCTCTTGTCACTCCTCCACAGTGTTTGCTCAATCACTATTTCTTGCTCTATCTTTTAAGGAGGAGAAGGAAAAGAAAGAGGAACACGCTCTTCTTCACCCTTGTTGCTCAAAACTAAAATACCTTACTTAGCAGATGTCTTTCTTTCCCACATCTGTAGCTCAACAACACTGATACATTTCTATTCCTAAAAGTCTGGAGTAAGATGATAACAAAAGTATTAAGATTCAATTCATTTAATTAAATTTACTGTTCAGGTCTATACAACCATTGATAATACATCCTCTTACCGCCTTCTGTTATTTACAATCATAGCACACCAAAGTTATTTCTATAACTAAAACAAATGCATCTGGTCCGCTGCCCAGCACACTGGTTCGACTCTCCAGCCCGTGGTAGATTCAGGCAACATCATTTCCTCGATTTCCCCTTTCAACACTGTATAAATGCTCTCTCTGGCCCAAAAATGATCTTTAAAAAAGAATTAAGAAAAGAAAGAAATACATCTAAATGAGTTCTAGAACTGAAATCATGAATGAAAATCAATTAACAACACAAATAAACAGTTTACATTCTTTTATTGTGAATATTTATTTCCCCAAATATAAAAAAGGAGGTGCTCTGCAGGGAATTCATTCACTGGAAAACTGGGCATCCTGGCCTATATAGGTTTAAAGGGGTATTGTATATAATTGCAAATAGACCTCCAACAAACATCTATTTTCATTTTCAAGCAAGTAGTTTCTGGGTTAACTGTACCTGCTTTTAGATTTGAAAATCCTGACTCGTGTAACTTTTTATTCCTAAGTAGCACTGTGTACGAGTGGAGGCCAGATGTTCTAATACACCAAACTAATATTCCCCTTAATGTTATAATCCCTGGCAGTCCGTCTCAAACAGTCTGTCCTCTGTGAAGTGTGATCAAATGCTCCTCAGACCTTCAAGTTTTTCAAAATAAAAAAAGGCTGCAACATGCAGTCCAAATTGAATTGGCCGGATTGTTTGGCATATCGCCAAGCTGCTACAAAACCCCTTCAGCCTCTCACATGGCTTCGGCTGGACAGTGGTAGTGATCAAACTTTAGCAATACGTAACAGCACTTTAGCACCAGAGGCTAATAGAAACCAACAGGTCGATAAGAGGACACGCTGAAAAAAACCGGCCCTTCACGCGGTCAAACGAGGGCGTTGCCAACGGGCTGATCAATCGCCGTTAACGCATAAACTGACCTGCTTGCACGCCAGTTTATGGTATTCAGATCAACGTCAGTAATTATGCCATGGTTAGATTATAGTAGTTAGTAGGTTGTGGATATTTCCGGTTATACTTATATCCCATATTGTTGTGTTTTTGTCAGTTTTATCCTTAAATTATAGTCTTTTCATTTCCAGTTCACACAGGGCACCCATGACAAAGATACTGAACCGCTCTCATTTGACCTTTATCTTTAAATAAAATGTTGAATCACTTATTAAATAGGAAGGACTGTTAGGGTGTGGCTCAATCAGACTTTGATTTGGATTAGAAAAATAGTATTCTAGTAGAGAAATGTTGAATGATTGTTACTGCTGTGTCATGCATGAGCCAGCATTTATTGCTGTAGCTGGCTGGGTTGGATCTAATTTTAGCTGCTTTATAGACGGCTGGAGTACTTTAATGCTTGGGAATGCACTATTTGTAAGATGATGTTTTCCCATGTAAAATCAACATGTGTGTTGTAGCTCAGGATTGTACCTAGGTGCTCAGGGAAATTTACCTAAAACCAGACACACCCGCCTACACACTGCTGATAAGCGCTGGCCACAAACACATCTCCCCCCAAATACACAACAAAGTCCAATGGTCACACACTGTCTCTGAGATAAGAAACAGGTTGCACTGTGAAAGATGTGCAAAGCAGTTGCATCATGCAGGAGTTTGACTTAACAATCTCTTGAAGAATAACATTTGATACACACATCACTCTTAACATTTATGGAAATATGTTACACTGAAACAGATACTGAATCACAGCGATCACAGGTTCAAACCCCGGTAAACTTTAGGAGAAGTTCAATTGCCAAAATCAAAAGCTGCATCACGCAGATTTCATGCCTAAAACAAGGTCATTTTGCATGTTTATTCCCGTTTATAAGGAATGATTTTGAGACCAATTATACTTGTTATTACAATCCATGCAACATTTCCAAAAGCTTCATACACATCCCACGATTCACCCTATCTTTGTTGCATGTGGATAAAACTTGGTGTGTATGTTGCTTTCATAATGATGGATGTCTCTACTGAGTTGAATCAGTTGTGTTTAAAGAACATTTGAGTTATGGCCAATTCTCTGCATGTACAATTCGCAAACCTTTTTTTTTTTTTTTTACCAACCTAGCCCAAAACAAAGAAAATCCAAATAAATCCAAATATAGCTCCATCCCACAAGGTGCTAACAGAATTGGTGTTGATAAGATTACAAAACAAGTAACCGACCCAACATGGAACAAACCATGCTTTTATATGTACTATTAATGCCTTCATCACTGCTCCAAAGAAGTGTCAAAGATATGCAGCAGACAGACAGACAGACAGACAGACAGACAGACAGACAGACAGACAGACAGACAGACAGTGAAGTGATCAGCCAATGTCACCATGTAGTCTTTCCTCTTATCAAAGCAAACACACAGCTTTGATTTATTAACAGAGTGCAAGGCTCTACTTGTATATCCTCTCATTTAGCTCTTGGCTCTGGATTAAACCCTAGTGTTTTCTAGTGTGTGTGTTTTGTGGTTATTATCAATAAGGACAGGGCACGACTCCTGAAAGCTTGTGATTCTTTCCAAAGAGCCGGGACCACAAAGGCTCGCTCTCTAATGACAGATCACACACTGGAGGACTAATAGCTGGCTGCTGTGAGAAAATAGGCCAAAGCCTTTGACACTACAGAGAGACAATGACCTTCGCTTCCTCACTTTGTCATTCCTGATTAGCCGTCTGACTCTGTTTTGACTGTAAAACACCTGGTTTCAGTGCCAAGTGCAATCCTGCGTTTCAATTTGGGGCCCAAACTACAGGAGGGAGGATTAGGCTTTCTGTACTGGAGCTGAGGGTTTTTATATTTGGGCTTTAAATGCTCAAGTGTTATCACCAACTGAACAAATAGTGCAATCTGAGTCAAGTATATACCTACTGAACAGGAACAGGTGCAGTCAATAATTGAATTAGTCATACAGTATGGACCTTTTGACGTCCACTGTACACAAAAAACTCCATTAAAGACAGATCAATTTACAACTGTCATTCAGAGAGTAAATACATGTCTAAAGGAAGAGTTACGGCAACACCTTCTTCAAAATACAACCCTTCTGCATCATTTTATAAAGAGCTACTATTCAATTACTGAGCATATGAGAACATAAAGGTCATGCTTTTTCAATTCATCTCCATTTGCATGCTTTTTTTATCATCTGGTTTTTCAGTTTTATTGTGCAAATGAGGTGCCACACCTGCCAGACACGAAAGATACTGTTTCTACAAGTCGTAACACAGAGAAACATTTTAAAAGGCTGCAACTCAGCAATTATTTAGATTACACATCTGCAAACATTTGGGACATCTTGCAAGGTGCACAATATCTGTTCACGGGAAAAACATATAAACACCTCGCAAAGTGATCAAAACAGCTTCACACTACGTTGCAGCTGGTAATTAAGAAACGTGGAAGAAGTTAAGTTCTTGGTCATGTTATATCAATAAACAAATAAATGCACCCCGTTCTGTTATTAGTTCTCTAGAATGGAGAGAAAAAGGAGAGAAAGTACAACAAAAACATTGGAATTATTGAATATTCAGATCATTTTGGGCATTTAATTCACTGGAGTTGCCTAAATTACATGCATAATATCATCAGCAAAATGTTTAATATTCAAATCACTTGAACATTCATCAATCCAAATCCAAATGTATTAATATTAAAATAGACAATACAATGCTTTCCCTAGAAATGCAGGAAAAGACTGAAATGTGCAGTAAGTGTACTACCAAACCTACACATATGAGAACAAGCTTGCATAAAGAACCAGAGAAATAAAATGAAGATACACCATGAATAATCAAGTTTCAGATCTTTTCTGCCCATGTGCCTCAACAGATAAAAGGTGTAACTAAAGAACAGATGCAATCTCTGAGTTTCACCTTTGAAAGTCCAAGATTGTTTCCAGGCACTGCATCGAAAGAGGTCATCAGAACGATGAGCCACACACAGTGCAGTGCCGTCAGGTCAGAAATTTGATGACGGAGATGTTGAAAAGGTAATAGCTATCAGGAAGTGATGCGGGAATCAAAAAATAGTCATAATGAAACTATTTTGCTTATGTCGAAGGTTTCAGATAAAGAGTAAAGTACATCGTGTGATAGTGATCTCACTTCAGGTTAGCGTAAATGAAACATGACTCACATGTTAGCGTGCCCGTGCAGTGCACCTCATTCTTTCATGTGATTCACACATATCACAGCTGTTCCTATTCAGTGATATCACCACCTCACTCACCTGCTTACATCAACTTTGGCAGCAAAAGGCGGTTTGTACAGCCAATAAATCCTGAATCAACATCAGAGAAACACTTGAGAAAAATGCACTATTACTCGCCATTAAAGATCAAGACTCACCACCACGCGTTCAAATCTGTTATATGTTTGAGAATTTATGTGAACTTTGATGATGGTAGACATAAAGAATGTTAATATATCAGACAAACACTTTAACGTCTGGCATCAGGGAGCACAATTACAACCAAACATTGGCTGGCTTTGATGAGCTGGAAATGAAATCAATTCCTTTATTGGCTTACGGTAAGAGCATCCAGACTTGATACGAGCTGGATGGAGGTTGCAGTGCAAACATATAAATTACAGACAGAGCGAACTCCAAATACAGTTAAACCTCAGACAACAACAAAAGGGAAGTAGTAAGTGCTTCCCTTTTGGTGATTTGTTTGCCAGATGAATAAAAATACACCTTATTTAAGAACTTTCCCATCTTGTTGTAAAAAGGTATGCGAGCAAAGGGCTACACCTGCATTTAACAACTACAATTCAGATGTAAAAGCGTTCTAGGAAATGGTAACCTATCATCAAGAACAAGATTATGTAAAATGGATTAATACATTGTTTAAATATGAGGATCACAATTGATTGAAGGATTTAACCCTGAAGAGATTGAAGAGTCTATTGTTGTTCCTTGTGAAGATACCGATGTGTACTTTGGCCATAAACAACATCATAATGAGGCCACCTAAATCAATTTTCACTCCCGAAATAAAGTAGTAAAAAAGGTAAAGGACTGCAATTGGACAACATTAAATGTGTCCATGTATCTTCATTCGACAGAAAAGGGAAACAAAAAACAGAAAAGGAAGCCCATACATTTTTTTTCAAATCTCCACTGTATGTGTTGCTGTCCTATTTAGGAACTCTGGGCCAATTAAAATGTAAGTCTCCCCCACATCATATGAGCTAATTATAATCATGGATTATGTCACATCAGAGGCAGGAGTGTGTTTCAGGTCGTGGCCTCCAGAGGGTTTCCGTTATCTAGTATTAATTACAACTAAGCCAAGCCACTCTGCAGACAGCCAATGGCTTGTGCAGCAAAGGTTCCTGACACACTTAAAAATACTCATTGTCAAAGGCAAGAAGGAGGAGGAAGAGGGGGGGGGGAATGTGAGGTTTGATGTTCTAAAATTAGCTCTAGATGCACTGTTTAATATGGTAAATAGATTCATTTTATTGCAGAATGTACTACTTGCAATACATATTAAATGACAAAATGGGCTGGAGCATTATCAATTATTCAGCAAAGGCAATGAGGTTTCACACAGGGATCCTTAAATTAATAGTGTCAGTGAACTGAGCAGCCAAGGCCACAACCCAACCATAGTGACCGTAGTCAAGGTGAGTTTTACTTTCTGTAACTCGAGGGGATTAGCTCGCCTTTATATAGACACAGCCTCTCAATATAAACAATACACAGACGGCGTGCTGTAAACGCCCCTCTATCAGGCTGAGGGAGGCCGCCGCTAATAAGATCACATTAACACACATTAACGTGTTGTGATACTGAGCTAACAGAACGTGCAGCTAGCCGACTTAGCTAATGCCAAGGAGTATACCGTCTATATGAATATGTGGATGGGTGTTAAATAACGACATTTAAAAGTTGTCTCAAAACTAGTATTTGCACTTAAATTGCCTTTTTATTAAAAACATGATCGGATTCTGAAGCTTACAGTCATGCTAGCAACTCAAGTCAGGCTTAGCTAAATGCTAACAAGCATGCTAATGCACAATGACAATGCTAACATGCTGATGTTAAGCATGTATGATGTTTACAATATTCAGCAGTGTGTTTTGAAGTTAGCAATAACACTCTTTGGAGATATTTTGCTTAAATTCCATTAGTGTTAAAAATATTTGTATACAGTCTACATTGGTAGGTCTACATGCAAGCTAACTTATTTTTCAAATCGACTTACAATAACTTTTAGCACCAAAAATACAATACTTACAATTACAATTAATATTATCAATGGACTAGGTTTCTAAAAAGTAGGAACCATGACAAAATGATACTTCATGTTATTTGATCAAATCTGATACATTTTCCAACTATACTATAAGGATCTGGCACACTGCTCTCATTGAGTCAAGTAAATAAATGTACACAGCTGCCTTGTCAGGGAGCAAACATACATTTGCTCCGACAGCATTTTTCATGAGGTGCAACCATTAAGGCTACTTTAGCTCACTGGAATCAATATGGTGAACACACACACATGCACACAGACACATCAGTGTAAGAGGCCATGTACTTTTCCTCATGAATAATGAATCAGACTCTGCTGATCCATCTGCTTCACGATAAAGACCCTCTGACTCTAAAAACAATTACATGAGCACTCACACTGAAACAGTGCTGCCTGAATAAATACATCCTGTAGCTGCTGATGTACGTCAACAGAAGAGTGAAAAATCCATATAAACATTGATGAAATAAAAGCTGGCGGATCCAACCTTGGGGTCGCAGGGAGGATATGAGGGGTCAAGAACATTTCTCTTATGCTATTTTCTTGAGACATGTTGGATAGTTTTGCCTATTTAGGCCTATTAAACATGTTGATAAGGCTGAAACTAACATATTGTCAGGTCAGAAATCTAATTGTGCAAGTTGACAGCTCGATAATGATTACAAAAAGTATATATTATTCACACTAAACTCCAATGTAAAGTTAATACATTATAGGTAGACACAGTGGCCACAGATCATTAATGGTTAAGGCTCAGATTATAGACCCTTTGGTTCACTGTGTGTCCAAATGAAGCGCAAAGTGTTCCTCTTTCCTCACACTGTCTCCTCCCTGCAGCCTGAAAACTTATCCAAAGGCACGGTGAGCTCGGCATTGCAGAAATCCACTGACTCTCTCGCTCTCTTTTTTATTTTTTTATGTAATCCCGTCCCTGTTTGCCCCACGTGGGAGCAGATAATCCTCAAACAGGCCGACAGCTGTCATGTCAGAAACGTGCAGGACAACCTGCCACGAGTGATCTGAGTGACAGTGATGCAACAGTAAAGAGATGAGTGGAAACACAAATAGGTCTTTTCAAGCTTTTGTTTAAGAAGACATTATGCTTTTGCAGTGTAAATGACCCAGCGCTGCAGGGACAATGAACCGCAGGAGCTGGTTGAGTTAAGGGATGCTGGTGGTCTCTGTGTGACAATCACTGAGAAAGGTTATTCAGTCACGTGCACACTCTGCGGTTACATAAGAGCATTTTAGGATTTCCTAAACCATTGTCACGAAGAGTACAGTAATCATCCTTAACATAAACCAGCAGCAGATTTTTCCCTGAAGCCGGAGCACTCAATTATTGCAGATTTGTTTGAATCAGGTTAGTTGCAACCTTGAGTGCAGCTAGTGAAAATGAAAAAACCTTCATCTAACATCCTTGCTGTCCTTTCACAGTAGATTACAAAGTGTCAGATGATCAATACTTTAATAAATCCAAACATCCGCCCTTCTTGATGAAGTGTTGATGGGGATGCAAATCAAAATTGTGTGTTGATTTAAAATTAAAATAAGGATAAAGAAAGAAAGCAGACAAAACATCGACACCAAACTATTTTGATAATTGATAAAGCACGGAGTCAATTTTCAAACGGGTCAAGAGTTTCTCTTTGCTGTTAATGAAAAAGTGCAAACTCAATAATATGACTCGTAACCTGTCGATCAGAGAAAAGACGAAAGATGTCCCTTAAACTGTGGTTAATGTCAATGAGCATATTTCTACATTTTGTAGACGATTAATCCCAACAGTACTTGGCAGAATAAAGCAGTATAATTATAAATATTACTCTCTATTTGCATCTTTAACCGTAAAGCATAATTCAAACTGTTCAGTTTTAATTGCTTCCATTAGTTCGAGCACTAGTTTGTTAGTAAGCTAATGTTGGTACGAGTCTGTTTTGTGAACTATTTTGTTCTTTCGAACTACATTTGGGCTCTACTATTATCCCGTTACTTTGCTAGATTGGATGCTGATCAACAAAGATTACATAATGTGAATTTAATAACATGATTGCATTTTAAAATATACTCTATATTGAAAAGATGATTCCTATTTAGGTCTGATTTATTTGAACAAAAGAAGGTGAATAAATCAGAATATTTCTACATGGTATAATATATATAAGAATCTCAAAGAGATGCAGTGTAAATCCTGCCTCTTCAGGTTCATTGACAGTTTGAGATGAGTAGGAACAAACAACATGAAGAGGCAGGCCTTCATTAGGTTCAGTGAGGAGTAACCACATGGGGAGTGGAGGTAGGGGCTGAGACTTGAGGCCCCTGGGGGCTTTGTTCTGGAGGTAAAGTCATGTATGAGGCATCAGGTTCTCCACCATCAACACCACATCTAGGCTCACCGTGAGGTTTGACTCTGACAGTGAAGCAACAAAGGAGGTGACCTCATTCTCCTACAGGCTACTTTTTACTTGTTAGGAAATCAGTGATTTAAAACAGCATACAGGAACATAGGAAAACATGACACACGCTAGGGTTGGGTATCTGTTCCTTTAAAAAAGGGATTGACGGAAATAACACAGAACCAAGTCATATTGAAACAACAATACGAACAATACCTGCATTTAAACTGTATACTATATATTATTATGGCTGGTAATTATGCTGCACATTATCTCCATAGGAGTTCATCTCAATGCGATTCTATTAAAAGCAAATTCATTTTTATATTTTATAATGAATAAGGACAATGTTGAAGTGTTTGGGACTGGATGAAAAGACACTAAATCAGTAGATATCACTCTCGAGAGACCATTGAAATTAAGATGGCAATAAGATAAATCGCAGAGTAGATATTTCAGTATAGAAGCTTTGGATCAGCCACCCTTTGTTTGAGCTGTGCTGCTACCTGGGCCAAAAATGTCAAATACTCTCTGGTTTCATCGACTCAAAGGTGAATTATTTAGATAAATACTAAAGACTAGAAAGATGATGATTTGTCACAGAGCTACAAATTGATCATAAAGCTACAGGAGATCATCATATTGTGTTGCATTTAGCATCTGTACACACAGAGCAGTCTGACCTGGTTACATAATGACTGATTTAATTGGTTTCACACCTCAGTGTGGAGAAACAGCTAATGATTCATACAAAAAATATATTCGACACATGCTGCGAACACTGATGGAGAGCTGCATGTATGCTTTCTATCAGGAACAGTTTGAATTCTCATCAGCTAATTGACATCAAAAACCATAAAAGGAAAATTAATATTTTAGTTCTGGATACATTTGCTTATTATTTTAAAGATGTTTAAGTTTACATTTGTACTGCACACTTGAGTTATTGAACCCCATAATAATTTCTTCTGAGTGTTTGTTAACAGTTCAAATCTCTAACATCCCATATTTAAATAAGATCATGTGATATCATAACTCCGGATCAGCTACTTAATAACCCTGGATATAAGTGCTGTCATGAAAACACAGCAAATAGGTTAATTTGAAAACCTAGAACAAACATTTTTATGGCATATCTGATTATTAAATGACTTAAACAATTAATCAATTCTTACAATTTACAGAAAATAGATTTTTCTGTCGATTTCATTCTGTAAGAACAACCCGTCCTGATCATGTCCTTTCTACAATATAACACACTACACCTGCTGTTCAGAGTTCAAACAACAGAGTATATATGTCAACAGTCTTCTGAAGTTATTAAGGCACTGTTTGTCTAGAATACAGGTTATAGCTTCTGTGTTTTATGACCAGTTTATTGCACAACAGCAGCATGGTAGAGGCCAAAACGACCCGCAAGCTGCAAGGGCATGTTTGCTCAAAAGAACACCTTTAATTCACAGCAGTAAATAAAAAAGGGAGGACTTTGATACCTGTAACTGTTTGCTTACCATCTCAGGAACCTGAACTCTTTGACATGGGTACGGTGAGATGTAGTTCAAAACAAACAATAAATATCTTAATAGAAATGCAATAGAGCCTCTGAGCTTTTACACAGCATTCTGCAAAAGTCAAAGGTTGGACACAAGTTGGAGAATTTCAGGTATGTTAACAGATTATGCGATAACATGCCAGAGATAAACACACAGCAGCAGCAGCAGCAGTTTTCCTTGGAGAGAAAATTAAATTAAATTAAAGCGAGTACTGTGACTTCAAATATAACAACTCCTCATTAAAACATGTGTATGAGGCTGTGTTGTTTCGACCCAGTTTAAAGCCCGGGTGAGGTTTATTCTTGGCTACAGGGGTTTTGAGTTTCACACAAGTTGCAAACTCATTAGTCTAATGAACGTTTTGGCAGGAGTTTGCCATTAGGTAGATGACAGGAGGCCTAAAATCAATCTAGAGCTGGCATGACAACTCTTCACTCCTAATGAGTCATGTTGTCACACTTAAAACTCAGCATGATCCTGCTTCTCAGAGACTGAAACACCAGTCAGGTTTCTAAATGAGGAGCGAGCGATTACAACATGCAGGTGTGTTTTGTGCGGCCCACACATTTGCATCACACCACATACCAACATGCATTTCATTGTAGTCCAAGTTAAATTATCCAACATGTCTGCACAAGTGTTACTGATCTCACTGTTAAAGAACTGCAGCACACTTCGAGGTGTGTTTTCTGTACTGTACTTACTGTTAACACTGACATCTCTTCACACATTTATAAGTAAACCAGCATTTTTATGGGTTAAAAATGGCTCAAAGTGGGATGTAATGGACCTCACAAGGAAAATGCAGTTATAATGTCATGAAATGTATACTGTAGTTAACAGATATCACACTCCCTTTTATCAGAAACCCGTAAATGTTAGTGAGCATCTCCTGCCACACACAATAATGATGTTGAATCTTGTTTGTTCAATACATTAACAAACAGCGAAAGTAAAATAGGGATGTGTTGGTTTGGTTGGAGATGAAAGGCTAAACATCTCCACATGGACATGAGAGTGGTATTGATCCTCTAAGCGAATAAGTGCATTTCCCAGAATGAGAATTCCTTAACGTACAGAACTAACAGCAAAGCCAAAAACAATGACTATCATTTATTAGTGGTATTTAACAATAAGTAAAATGACTTTGAATCCTCCCAACTGACCAGAAAATCTCTCGATTGAACTAGGCTAGCTGTTTCCACCTGTGTCCAGTCTTTATGCTAAACTAAGCTAACCACCTACAGCACTGTACTTAACACACAGACATGAGGAGAGTGATATCATTCACCTCAAATAACTCTAAGAAAGAAAGAAAATGAAATGCATGTCCCAAAATGGTGAGAATTTCCCCTAAATATCTCAATAGGAGTCCCTCCACAGTTGCAGTTTGAGCTACTTTTAAAAAGAGAGTATTTTCTTAAATTAATTCATGATATACAAGCAAAAGATCACCTGTATAATCTCAGAAATGTAATATAAGAAACGTATTTTGTAAGCTGTCGAGCTTGCTTGAATTGAATATGGCCATAAAACATTCAAGCTGAATTCATGACATACCAAAAGGTTACTTTTCAAGTTCAAAATGAGGGCCTGCCGCTGTGTATACGATGCCACACTAAGAGCCTGTTGACACATAACCCTAAATTTCACCCACTGTTTCACTTTCCACATGTGGTGACCATTATACTCGGGTCATTAAACACAGAGCTCTCAAACTGATTTTTCTTTTGTCTTAAGTTTGTTTACATCCACCCAGACAAAAGTGGGCAAAAACAAAGGATCCAAACCATCTGTTGAGCTGTTGGACGGACAGGGTAGAGCCACTCGCAGAGACAGATAATAGATTTCACTTGTAACTAATGAGGTGTTGTGGATATGAAAATGACCCTCACTGAAGGAGTACAGCGCATGATATTGATATGTTGATGAGACATTTGGATCAGAGATGATTATTTTGACCTCTTCAGATTGTTTTGTCAAACCAATCATTTTAAACCAAGAGATATAACATTTGCATTATAACATGAAAAAACTCCATTGCTTTCCTAAAGAATGAATCCAATATTACTCTCCTGAGTTTTGCACTGAATAATACATGATGTTTTTAAGCACAACATATTATTATAATGAAGTGCCAGTAGATTTACGAACATGGCAAAAGTTTTTTGTCAATCAATATTTTTATAAACGTCATCATCTAACCCTTAAAACTATTAACAGACGGCCATTCGCACAAGACAAGATTAAGAATTGATTTATTTAGAGCAAAAATGAATGATAGATATTAATCTGGATTAATCTTCAAATTAATCCAGATTAATCACAATATGTTATCGTTTTTTTGTCCAAATAATGGTCAAAAACCTCAAGTATAGAAAATTCTCACATTTGAAAAGTTGAATCAAGTATTTCTGATTGATAAAGTAATTGGGATTTATTTCCATGAAATTATGAATTCATTTACTGAGTCAACTTTTCTTTAACGTGCTAGATATAAATCTAAAAGTCGTTAATCTAGGTTTTTACAGATTGCTTTAAACAATCACTAAAAATAATTTGATTCCGCGGTTTATAAAGTGAGATATGGGGAAGCTTCAGACATCATATAAAGTCAACAATAGGTTGTTTTTATCAATGTGAATGAATCTATTTTTTTTAATTAAAATCAGCGATTAACCGTCTCAGTCACTTCCAACAGCTACTAGGTGAACATGTGTCTTTTATGGCTGTAAACTGATTGTATTTGGATTGTTTTTTAAAGTGAAAGAAACAGTAGCCTTATACAGTAAGTATTTTCCAGTGATCTGACATTTTACACCCGAAACAAATGATTGAATAACCCTTCTTTGTGTTCAACACTGACCATACATATTTTAAGTTGTGAAATTGAGGAAAAGTGAATTCAGAAAAGTAATGAATCAGTTTCACTTGCACAGGTGTGCCTTTTTGCATCAGCTCATAAAACAACATACTGTTTGTAGTCTGCTTTTTTCAACGTGTGCAAGTTATACGACAACTAAAGAAGCTCATTGGTCTGAATAACCTTGATAATAAAGACATGCATTTTAACCTAAATACTGCCACAAAACTATCCTGAAACACCTTCACACACACATGAAACCTGAGTGTGTGTTCCCTGCCGGGTACAGGAGGCTGTGCAGCCGCATGGCAGAGCTGCACGCTGCGAGAGAGAAGCTGGAATAAAGCCGTCGGAGTGTCAGCAGCCCAACCCGGTAACACTGTCACTGCACCGAAACATGACAGGATACAACCGACCCGCTGCAGGACTTCAACCTGAAGTAAACTCACCTTTGAGACGGTCATATGGTGCAGCAGGCGTCGGCAGGTGGTGGTGGTTTCCCAGGAGGAGCCGGTGAGGTGCAGCGGTGGAGACGAGTTGCTTTATAATAATAATCGTGGTGGTTTTTGCATGGCGGTCATTTAAAAGTCATGATGCATGAGGCTCGACCTTGAAAGTCATTCAAATTTAAATATTTTTTAAAAAAGAAGCTCAGAAACAGACAGAGCATGTCCCTGCAGATCACGCCGCACAGTCACCGTGAAAAAAGAAAACAAGAGCCGGGGGGGAGGAGGGGTCAGATATGGAGGATGAGGAGAGATGGGAGGACAGGATGCACGGGAGAGGAGGAGGGAGGGAGGGAGGGAGGGAGGGGCATCCAGGATGATTACAACAACCATACTGTAGGCTGCCATAGAACAAGTGCATATACAGTACAGACTGATTTCCTAAATACAATAAAAGCTAAACTTGATTGTATTTGCAATATTCGTATATAAAAAAAAACCCATCACTGATGTTTTAGCATTATTATTATTATTATTATCATTAGTATACTTTTTTTCTCAGAATCATTGTATTTTATTTAAGGTTATACATTTGATCGATTTCATATAATTTATTATATTTATTTATCAGACCATTTCTATCGACTATTTTTTTTAAATCATTATCTTGTTGTTATTTTCCATTAATTTGTCTTTATTCATGTAGACATGTTTTGTGTTTATTCTATTTAAACATAATTACTTTTTTATTTATGCTATTAGTTTTATTATTGTTATTATTATTATTGTTGTGGCTTTTCTTTGCACCTTTAGAGCTAAATTATGTCGTTTTTTCATTCAGAACAAAACCAAAGAAATTTCAACCACAAACTGCTACACTTTCTGAACATTGGAATTACCCAGGGGTATTTAATTTCTAGTCAGTGGTATTTACAACTCTATCTGACCTACTTGATTTCAAAGTGCCACATTGTGTAAAGCTGCTCCTATTGAATGAAACCTCCTTTAAGATCTTTCATTTCATCAGATGCTTCGTGTTGGTCTGACAGCAGAATCATGTTAGCACTTTGTTGGCAATTGACCTGCACTTTTCTCTGCACACATACATAGAATATATTTAACAATACAGACTCCAAAATGTATATATGCCCACTTAATTCTTAATCATTTGTTATTCTAATTGTTTGTTTTAAAACTGTTACTTAACTGTATATCTTTTCTTTATTTGTCCTTGTGTGAATCTGTACTGTTTTCTTTCTCAATCTGTTGCTGCATGATTCCTGAATATCCCCACGCGGATTAATAAAGGGACATCTTATCTTATCTTAATCACATTATTTTATCTCCAGGAATAATTGGCCATGATTTTAGCATATATAAAGATGTCAGTATCAAGAATGCAAATTAAAAAACCTGGAGCACAGGAGACTGATGAGCAGCAGTGGTGTGTGGACTAGTGTGGGAACTGTATGTGTGGACTAGTGTGTGAACTCAACTGTATACGTGAAAGCAACGTGGTTTTCAGACAGGCCAGTATTGCCTTAAGGCCCTGGAGTGTTCACTGCAGGATACATAACATAGTAGAGTATTTGCATATATTCAAATCGTTTTCTGTGTGCGGGTGGGAAAAAGCTTTCAGATGAGAAACTGGACACTAAAAATGTTGTTACGTGCTTAAATAATGTGCATTGAAGACCAAACTAACAGACTTTTTCAAATGTCAAATGAGTTGTCAGGGAGCTTTAAGGCAATTGTAGCACCAGTTTGTTTGAATCCATCTTGCATTCCTCCTATGATATGTCAAAGGAGCCCAGTAGGTCATTTTGTGAGTGATGTCTTTATCTGACGCTGTTTGTCGCCCCCTAGTGTTGAATCACTGCCGTCGCAGGAGGATCCATGGCAGCAGAGGGACAGCTCCTTGTATAATTTCACTCATTATATTATAAAGAAAACATTATAATAAGACACGGATCCAGATGGTATGTGACAATAACATACACGATACGATAACACTGTTTATTATATAGACATGTAGAGTACAGTATTCAGGACCATTCGTGTGTAGTTTTTGTTTTGTTTATGTGTCTATTTTATCTTCTTTTTGGGATTTATATGTCATTTTTCACCCCTTTCTTGTCCATAGTTTCTTTTTTTTGTTTGAACTGCTCTGTCTCTTCGTGGTCTTTTAAAATGTCTTTTCAGTTGATTTACATCTCTTCATTGTTGTTTGCATCTCTTTATGGTCCCTACGAGAAATATTAGCAGGTACCTTAGACAGAGGCTCCAGCCTGTGGCCCCCCCTTATATCACAAGACCTGCTCAGTAAACATATGGCTCCTCTGCATCTGTCTGTCCTGTGCAACAAGTTTATAGAGAACAGCAGTGCACTTGTCTGAGCCTCAGGTGCTGTGTTCACCTCAGAAAATGTTATCTACAGACGCTTCCTCATTACTGCTGTGTCACACATTCTCCGAGCAAGAAAAACCTCAGCGTCATGTTTGTGATCTTAGAAAGTGTTTTGCATGTCAAATAGATTTGGACACGGCTACAGGTGAATAATACATACAATGATATCATTTAAAGTAAAAAAATAAGGTCCACATTTTTTCAAACTGCTGTGCTTCGCCACCTGGACAGGGCTGCAGGAAGGAGATGTTTCTCAACAGGAGAAGATTTCAGACTACCTCTAAGTGTGGCTTACCTGAACCAGGTGTGAATTATGTAATCTTTCCCGTAGTCCTGCAGGGGCTCGGAGGTTGTATAGTTGAACTGCTCTGATGAGTTTTCTTGGCTTCTGAAGAGCAAAGGTCTTCATGAACTTGTGGGTTTGCTTATGCAGTATTCACATTAACAAAAATACATTTCTCAGAGGAGCTTTTTTTAATGAAAAATGTGATGCGGAATCTATATTTTCTAAAAGCCCTCTTTAAAGTTGAGTTGGGTTGAGATATTTTAAATAATATTTCATTTGAATAGCATGCAATCACATAGCAGTGCAGTTTCAACCTGAATTGTTTTATTTACCCCACGTTTCCAAATTGTCCAAAAGGCGTCAATATTATAGTAAGAGCATGTTATTTCTTGCATAAATACTGAAATGAAAGGATGGAAAGCATTTTGTCCATGTTGCAACTGTTTCTTCCCTTTATTCCAACATAAATCACTTGCTCATTTTTAGATTTAGATATTTCCTGTTTCTACGTACAATCTGTTGAGTGTGTTTCTTTAACAATTTCAAAATATTGTCTCGTTTTATTTATAAGAACAATGAAAAAAAAGGTTTTTATAATAACCAAAGAATATAATCTTCTGTTGGGGATCTTTGACAGACATCACATAATGTGTTGGATAGCAAGAACAGCACAATACCAGAAAGATATTAAAGCATGGGTATCTTATTTGTTTTAGTTTAATGCCTTTTTATAGACAAATAATTCCTAAAAGACAAACACAAAAGCCTCATTGTGGATTTAGTAAAATTTAATTATCTACAATTATCCCTCCATTCAGACATACAGACCGATAGACTCTTTATTCATTTCAATGTGGCTCATAAACTTACACAATATAATACAGAAGCTGGATGCCAGTACTGGACAAAAAGTTTCAAAAATATCTCCTTTTTTTGTCTTGACATGTTTTCCGTCAGTGTTTTGCAGCATATTGTAGAGCAGGTTGGTTCTGTCGTCAAAGGGAAATGGACAAAATGAAATATAGTAGAACTGGTGGGAGTGAAGATAAATTGAGGGAGCAGCACAGTGACACGCTGCGGGTGAGCCTTAGACTGTAGGAGCATCATGTTAATGATAAAATGAGAATAATATTTAACCTCTTTACAGTTGCATCACTGCTACAATTTAAATCCTTCTTTCTGAATTTTACTCGTGACGTGAATCAATAATTACTTAGCGTTTTTTTTCTTGTGATTACAAACTATATGAAAACACATTACAATAAACACAAGACTGGTAAAATCCAGCACAAGCTGACGGTAAAAGTAGCAGAGATGAATGCACTGAAATCTTGTTGCTGTCATTGAAAACTGAACCAATGGAAAAATAACTAACGTGTGACGTGACAGGAAAGATGAAGATAGCATGGCAGCTGGAGGGAGAAACTGCTTCAATATATTAGTCCTATTCTTCAGTTCCTCAGGTGTGTTTCGGCACAGTTTCTTTTCTCGCCTGGTAACAGACAAACATTCCTGTCTCTCCGTTTTCTTTTCTTTCAGTGTTTTCCCTCTAGTCCTCGTCTTCATCCTCATCTTCTTCATCCTCGTCTGTTTGGTCCCTGGTGTCTAGATCGTCTTCATCGTCCACCTGTGGGGACAGAGTCACACTCTAACTATAGCAAACACACACGTCACAGCTGAGTAGAGAGGAGGACACACCTCAGATAAGTGGGTCAGCTGGGAGCAGACCTTACAGATCATAAATATATATATATATAAAATAAATGAGTAAATATAAAGGACATTGGGTCACGCAAAGACGTTTGCACTGTCTGGAAAAAAGGTTATTTTGAGCTTCTGCAGCCAACCTACATTTACTATGAAGATTTGCAGGAAGTGGCAACAACATCTATTTATAGCAGCTGACCTGCTAATTGAAGACTGACACAGAAGTTATAATAATTTGGAGGAGATTGTGGATGTAAAATGAGGGTAAAAAGAGCTAGAAGTGTACACTGTGAGGTAAGCAGCAGTATGTGCGTCATTTTCATTTGGCTTGGTCTGATGACTTTCTTATGTCAGGTTCTTTTGAGTCAATATTTTTTACTTGTGAATATTACCTGGTTCTCTAGGAAACCTTCAAACTGATCAAGTTAAGAGAGACGCTCCACAGCAGTAGAGCCTTATAGATTTGAAACCTGATGATTAAAGATGATTAAATATCACACTGATGGTGTACCGTTTCTCCCAGGGCTTTGAGTCTCTGTTTGAGGCCGCTGATCTTCTGGTCCTGGTCTGCCAGCAGCATCAGGAGGTCGTCCTGCTCCTTCTTCGACTCCTGCACCTCCGTCTGCAGTTTGGCCTTCTCTGTCTGCAGGATGGCCACCGTGCTGGTGGCTGTGGCCAGTTGCTGCTCCAGCTCCGCCCGGCTCTCCAACAAGCTCTTTGACTCCTCCTGAACCCGGGGAGAGGAAGAAGAGGACAGAAGAGGAAGAGGGGAAAGAAATAGTGAAGGTGATGAGAAATGACCAATAAATACAAACAATGGGAACCTGACTCTGAAGAAAAAAAGCAGTTAAGTGGCAGAAGCAAAGTGATGCTTCAGAGTCACATTTTGTTGAACAGTTTTTCTACACACCTTGAGTCTCTCTGTCTCGCTCGTCTGTGCTGCGAGTCTACTCTCCACTTCCGCCATCTTGGCAGCGTCTAATGAGCCGTCACTGCTGGAGACTGCCTCTGAGGACTAAGAGGAACCAGAGAGAGGTAAATACATTTAGTATCTGTCAATAATAATGTGATAGGTGGCACAAAATGACATATTCCCATGACATTTACCACAGCTTCAGCTTTTCGGAGCAGCTCTTGTCTCTCTGTCTTCATCTGGTCGATTTCTACTGACTGGGACTGGACCTGACTCCTCAGAGCCTCCAGCTCCTGCAACACACACAGTCAAACCCTTTAAAATACATCTAACTGGATTAATGGAAAATATGAAAAATGCTTAAGATTAAGTGTTAAGTCTGGTTGTATCAAAGAGGAAAGGAATCCATAAACATTTAAAAAGGGAGAAAATATTTGGTTTGTTTTCAAGAGGAAGTGTATCAGTGATGAATCTCACCTTGAGCAGTTCTGTGTTGTCTGAGGCTGCTGCTGAACCTTCTGCTGTCTCCGACTGCTGCAGTCACATCCAGAGAAAACACAGGAAACACGAATGACACACTTTCCTTCTGTTACATGATTTAGGCAAAACCCCAAATGTGGAATAATACTCAAAAATAATTGTGATACTATTATTATACCTAAATGTCTTTTGAAAAAAATCTCAATAATTAAATAAATGTGCAGTTTAATATAATGTTTATGTGACACCAACAAGACACGTCCCCTTATTAACATATGGATTAAGAAATACAGAAATATTTCAGAAAGTTATTATTGGGTTTTTTCTTTTCATTTGAAATTAACCTGCACATGCATTTGATTATAGGGGCTTTTATTTCTAAATTTAGAATACATTTCAAGTCACAACGTTTTTTGTATTAATGAATTCATTTTAAATGGCAGCTTTGTCCCAGAGCCAAAGGCGACACATAAAACGTGAAACATGTTTTTAATGCAATCAAATCATCCCATCTAACGAAACACTACTTGGAAATGTTGAACTTTTTGGCTTGAAAATGATATTGAATGATGAATGGATAACTCAAATAAATGCCTGAGCATGGACACATCGACCAATACAGCTCTCATACAGTCAGCGTTCCCCAGGGTTTCTACTTGTTGTTTTAAGGAGTTTTGGTTAGCCTGAAATCTGCAGTTGTTTTCTTTTATTGTAATGTTGTCTGGCTGTTACCACGACACTGAAGGTGTGGTTTGAAGTCATCTGTTATTCTACGTGTACCTGATGATTATGTGTTATGCCCAGAGGAAACAAGAAACACTTTGTGTAATAAAGTCAATTGTATTTGTGATGACTAGTAATGCAGTTTGTCTGACAATAAATCAAATCCTGGAACTGATCACACGCTCCCCAGCGAGTCACACGGTTGTGTCTGGACGAGTGTGTGTTTTTTTCCTGCAGCACTCCTCCACCTCCACTTAGAGCTTACACAAACAAACACACACTTTGCGTAGACAGCTACTAACCAGGGTGTTGATGAGTGCGTCTTTGTCACCGAGCTGTGTCTGCAGGAGTGTGTGCTGCTGCCGGAGCTCCTCCACCTCCTCCCTGAGCTGTGTGAGCTCCTCCGTCTGCAGCCCGTTCACCTGAGAGTCAGCCTGGCTGTTTGACTGGTTGTCCTTACCTGGGGTTACAAACACACAGTTAAAATGCAGGAAAGTGAGATGAATGTTGATTTTAGCATCGATTTTGTTCATAAACACACACAACACAAAGTCAGGTGCTGTAGATACTATACCCGGATCGACACTGGCTTCTTCAGGTCGATGCTGATTTCTATACTCATTATTTCTCTTTATATAATCAGCCTCGACGAATCAGTGTGGCTCTAGTTAGCCCTGACAGAATAATTATGTTATTAACTTATCGTAGTAATAATTATTTTAGTGCACAACAGCATTTTTCTGTTGTATTTATACCCTGTTGAGTTTTGGTTTACATCCAGTACATCACCAATGAGTGTGTAAAAGATGCCAGGATAAACAGCATGGTTTATCAAACGGATGGGTGGGGATTGGACAGAAAATTGCACTTTTTTGGTAACATAGACAAGAGATTCCTATTTATTTATTCACTGTTTCGGTTTAGGGGTTTTATTTTAGCAATGATTATTTGAAAAGGATATTTAATATTAAAATATAAATAAAACATTCATCTTTTAGTGAGTTGTTTTCCATTTTCCTTTGAAACTTCTGATTGTGCGTGTTACAGTTGTTGGCAGGTGCACACTGTTGTGAATAGATCTTGAGATGTCTCTGCATATCACTGTTGCCACATATCTCAGCAATCAAGCCGTAAAATGTTATGATCAACATGGACGGTGGCCAAAAATATTGAAGCAAGAACGTGCATTACACGGAAATGTAGTTGAAGACCTTTTTCTTTTGCCAAACTCCCTTTCAGATAGAAATACAAATATCTATTGTTTGCAGAGCACTTTTACCCAGCGGACTGAAACACCCGCTACCCGTCAACCAATGAGGTGAACCCACCTAGTTTGAGCTTGAGGATGTTGTACTGGTCTTTGTGCTGCTGGATCTGGGACAGCTGCTGTGTGACCGTCGTCTGCATCTGTTCGCTCTGAGCCGTCATGGTCGCTACCTGCTCCTTCAGCTCCTGGATCTGAGCGTCCTGAGGGTCACACAATCAGAATCAAACCGTCAACAGGGGAGTACATTACATATAGGTAACATCAAATCCCAAATGAACCCAAGCATGGAAAATAGGTCTAACGTTTACCTGTTCTCGGATCAGCTCTTTGTACTGCGTTACGATGTTGTCATGTTGTTCTAAAGTCTTCTTCACCTCCTCTTCCTTCTTCTCATCCTCGCTGGATTTGTGAACCGCTTTGGTGATCACACCTGTTTAGAGTAGCGGGATACATAGTTGGTTAAAAAACTACTTTCAACTCTGCGACGACAAATGACGAACACCGGCTGTGGAGAAGTGACTCTGACTGACCCTCCAGCTCTTTCACCAGCTTGGTGAACTCGTGGTCGAACAGCATCTGCTCCGGAGACGGGAACACAGGCTGTGGTTTCTGGGCCGCCCGCGAGTACAGCTCATGTTTGGTGATGAAGCCGAGCTTCTCTACAAAGTTTTCCTTTCCAATCCTCTTCTCGATGAGCTGCTTCAGCTTCTCTCTGAGGAAACAACATGGCAGGGCTTAAAGAGGATACAGCTTGTTATGGTTTCAACAGATTCAATACCTCTAAACTTTGTATAACTTTGGCATCAGTACATAGAATCAATTCTAGAAAAGACTTGATTACTTATCCATATAATATTTGTCTAAGTGAGTAACTTTAACAGTGTTAGCACATTCAAAAGAGTCTCAGTCTACCTCTGTATATAAAGAACACATCACAACATATTTCAGCCAAAAATATCCACAATATGGAGTACAACTGGAAGAGAACTATGGTTCTACTGCAGATCATGTGACTGTATTTAGGGGAGCTATTTTAAGTGTGTGTGAAAAGTGCACTCACTTGGTGTAGTTTTCCAGCGAGTTGTCGTTGTAAAAGATGCAGATGCCGAGCAGCAGCGCACACAGGCCCTGCACCAGCCTCTCATCCTCTCCCAAGTTCTCTGAGATCTGTGCCGTCAGCTGCAGGAGTCAGAGTCAAGGATCCACACGGGTCACACTCAAACATAACACAATACTATTTAATGAGTAACCTTCAATCTGAGTAAGAAGATTCAACTGAATTCCTCAAAAGTTATTATTTAAATTGAGTCAATCTGAAATGAATCCCTATTAGTATCAAAGGAACAGTTTATGAATTACTTTATAAACTGTGACTCAATACAGACATGTTTTCTAATGAAATGTGTTGACGGTTCGCAGGCTGCTTCAAGGATACAAAAGGAACGTTCTCCTGGTTGTGTAGGAAGTGAGTGACAGCGATGGGACAGTTGTTGATCCAGGTACACAGCAGCATGAGGAGGCCCACCCGGGTCTGCACCTTACTGCCCTGTAGAGAGATAACAACAATAACATTAAAATAAACGTCAACATGTTCTTTTAGAATGATTGTAGAACTACTGATGAGAGTCTGAATATGTTATCTTCTGGAGATATTAAAACACTCAGTAATGACGAACAGAAGTGACGTACATAAGGGGAAACGATTATAATTCCACTTTCAGCGAGTGATAATCTGCAGCAGGAATCTAACAACATAATTGCCAAAGCGATTGATAAAACATGACAAAAAGGATTTTAAAAAAGGCAACAAAGGCTGTGATTATGAGTTGGTGTAAAAACAAACAAGCATTAACTTTGTTGGCACAAGCCTTAATGAGGGACATTGTCTTTCCATCCAGGCATGGTAAAGACAGATTAATCCTCAACAAAACAGGGAGATGGTCAGGTAAACCCATTAATGTCCTTCAAGGAAGCCATTAAATCACATAAACCGTTAGTAGTTATTAAAGTTATCGCAAACAAAAGACGAGGACACAAAATACATACAATATATTCAAACTACATTGGATTTCCTGTATTAGGAGATGTACTGTTGGGCCTAAAAACCCTAATTTTCACCTCCATCCAATCACATATTCCAAAAGTACACAATTCATTTGTGGTTTCCAATTTAGTTGTGTGAGCGACCAATGCCTGGCAATGTCAGTACAATGACTGAAAGTGCCAGGTTGTTGCTGTACAGGTTGTTGCTGTATCTCCAACTATCTGCACATGCAAAGCAAAACCCAGAGAGTGTTCTTTTCAAAAACAAAAAGGGAAGCGTAATAAAAAAAATTGATCATGAATTTCTAAGAAAACAACGGGAATGTGGCTCAGATCTGCAACAGATACTAGACGGGATTTTCTCTTTTCTTGTTAACAAAAGGGGTCAGGTTTTATACAGGGAAATAATGCAGAATAATGTGTCAATCAGCTGCGCAAAAAGGGGAAAAAAAAGGGATGATTTAAATGGATTCAAAAATGATGAAAATCCATCCACAGTGCAGACTGCAGACACAGAAATGATCTGTAATCGCTATACTTTAGGTTAGGCTGCAAACAAGCTGGTGCATTAACACGTAATGCACATCATGCTTAAGAAGAGCAGATCTTTTTCTGAAAGTGAAATGAGATCCGAGCAATGACAGAGGGGGAGAAAAACGTATCAGCATTACAAACTATAAAGATGTACAAAATCACCTTTTCAGATTTAGTCTCCAAATGTGATGCAATGCAAAAATAAAGAGGAAAACAAAAAGACAGGAACATGACCACAAGCATTTATTGAAAAACATTTTCCTCCACAAAGAAAGTAAACACGGCGCTTCTGTGAGGGTTTGTGCGGGAGACTGTGGTTAAAACAACCTCTTATAACCAACTAAAAGTCAAGGTGGGAAAACTAAAGACACATCCACCTCTGCTGTTTGCTTTCAACATAAAGGAGCAGGACTTCAGTGCTCCTCCCCCTTACCCAATCTCATTCTTGGGAGTCATTATGACAAATAGATGACCGTAGAGCTTCATGTTAGGTCAGCTCCTTCCTTAATGCACGTCTCCTGATGCCACCATAATCTAATACCGCTCGAGTGCCTGCACTTACTCAGACTCATTCCCCATTAAGAAGAGAGATTTCAAAAGGCTATTTTCATCCTTAGTGGGTTTGCAAAGACCTTTTTGCCAATTGTCGTATGGCATGCTCCACAACCGTACATGAAGCCTTGGTGCTGGCTTCTCCTTATCTCTTATGGCTGAACAATGTAAGTAAGGTGGGTGTCCGAGGGTGGGCGACTTTTGAAGTCCCCTCACTTGAGACATAACTAGCATAAACAGAAAGAGAAGAAGAATTGGCATCTCCATGGGATGCATGAAGAGAGTAATGCGAGCTGAGAAACTCCAAGGAAAAAACCGTGAGGGCTGAGTACATATGGGCGAATAATTTCAACCTTCATTTTCCAGCCATGAATATATGTTTTACCACCTGAATCCACAGGGGATATTAAAGTAATCATTGTAACTATAACATTTTCTGGAACCTACATTTGCAAGCAGGTACATGTAAAAAAAGGAACCCAACAAACAAGAGAGAAGAGCTCTCACGCCACAAAGATGCTGCAGCAAACTTCCTGAACACACAGATAAGGGTTTGCAAACAAACAAGTCACAGCTCAGGGTTAGGAGGACAAACCCACAAAAACAAAAGTAGCTGTTTGAGGATCCATATGTGTACTTCCCCACTAGTGCACACAATGAGAGCAACTAGTGTGCCACCCTGATGAGGAAGAACGGGATCGAAGCCACAGGTTAGGAGTGAAAGAGGGGTAGTAGAGAGTTAAAGGGAAGCAAGATCCCCAAACAAGTGGCCCAACAAGACCACTACTACAGATGCCAGGCCAAAATAAGCAGCTTAAGTGCCGCCCAAACACTCACAAAACACACACACACACACACACGTTACTTACCCGCCGGGCGATCTTATCTCCCTGCAAAACCACATAACGTGACACCGTTCTATTCACTGTTGTTGACACTTCAGTATTAACCATTGACTGTAAACCTAATTTGCCCCTAAATCCTCCCTATCCCAACACACAGGTGACCTTCTTCATTCCTGCAGCCCAGTGTTCTCTTCCTACCTGTGAGAGGATGTTGGTGCACTGCTGCAGCAGGGAGACGGGGGGTTTCCCCAGGCTGGTGGCCAGCTGGACCCTCAGCAGCTGCTCTTTCTGGGTGAGGTTATCCTGCAAGGCGTGAGCCAGGGCCACAGAGGCACACCAGTTGGAGAGAGAGTCTGCTGAGAACAGGCCCCCGCACAGCAGCTGGCCCGCTGAGATGGAATTGGCTGAGGGAGAAATGTGAGCCATTCAATAATAATAAATATTTAACATTATCCATTCATTTCTAGATGTGCATTTTGAAGATAATAGTGTACGACAACAACTGCTCAAAACTCAAAATTACACATTTATTGCACCTCAAGTACGTTTTCTTTTTGTTGCTATCCATATGTGAAATGTGTTTCCTACATCCACAAATTCTTCAATTTATAGTATCATAGCATATTTCTTTCAGATGTTTTGAGCTATTATGTATATATAAACAGCCTGTCAGTGTTGGACATGGTTTAAATCCAAAGAATAAGTACTAAAAAAAAGACTGCTTTAAGACTTTGCACTCTTGAAAGATGTAAAAAAGTACCAAAGTACTGTTGGTACAAGGGAAATGTACGATGTTTTGTCAGGAGAAATTGAACTTCTACATTTAATACGGAGTTAAACTGACCATCAATGGTGGAGGGCAGCAGCGTAGCCACAATCTCCCCCTGTCCTTTCTGGTTCTTGTACAGGAAACACTGGAAACAGTAGAGGACCGCACAGCGAAGCACAAACGGTTGTCTCTCATTCACCATGGACATGAGCAGCACCACGATGGCTGGTCTATAGACAGATGAAGAAGAGGTATGTTCAGTTTACTGTTCAAATTAATGTAGTGTGTTGGCTCATTGGTTGTTTCTTACCTCGGTGGGTTTGAAGGAGCGTTGACAGATGCAAAGTAATCCTGGTTGACCTGTGAGCCCCGGATGACCTCTGACACAGTGTTGATGGTCTGAAAGAAATCAGCCCGATCAGTATGGAGGACTAAAGCTGTCTTTATAACATGTTAAAACAAAGAAAACTAAAATGAACTCAAATGAATAAATGTGCAGGTTCATTTAAAAAGTGGTGAGCACTAGCCTTTATTAAAAAAGATAAATCAACACATAAGGGAATTAATAGTGGGTTCATAAATAAGGAACAAAATAAATGGAAACAAAACAATAAATATGAAAATGTATTTAACAAGAAAATCAAAGAATACAAAAGGATTTTTAATTATTTTATTTTGGTGTGTATTTATTTGTTTCCAAAAAGGTACCTGCATATGTATTTAATAACTGAAGCTTTATTTAAGCATTTCCTTCATTTATTTATGTATTAATATTAGAAGATTGTAATTGAATGTTGTATGAAAAGGGGCAATCCTTCTGAGTTAACAGCTGTTCTTCTGGGTTTACTGGGTATTACTTTCTGTAATTACCTCAGTGAGGATATCAGCAGGCACCCCTGTGGCCATGAGGATGGTGCACAGCTGCTGCAGCAGGCCGCACTGGTACATGGACTTCTGACAGCTGGCTGAAGCTCCAGGGGAGTTCACCGGAGACACCATGACCCGCACCAACTGGGAACAAAACATTGTGCAAGATTATAGAAAACGACGTCCCGTTGTTCTGCTCGTTTACTTTGTGAAATGGTTGAAGCAACGTGTCAACAGGACTGCTCTGTGTTACCTGCAGCATGAGGTGGAGGTTGGTGACTTTCTGTGCAGACCAGCCAGAGTTATCATCCCCGACCTCAAACCAGGGCTTCATCCTCTGGATGTACGAGCCCTCCTTGAAGAAGTTCTGGTTGGAGCTGTTGTTCTTCAGCAGGTTGAGCAGCAGCAGCAAGCAGTCCTCCACCACAATACCTGCAGGCAGAGAAGGATGTGCATCAGGATATAACTTGATAATCATACACTTTTATTACAAGAAACTGGATTTTTAGCCAAACATTTTTCAACATTTTCATATTTCTAAATCCATTTACCTCCATCGCTGCTGCCCTCTTCTGTGATGATGTCTAGAAGACGCTCAAATGCACTTTCAAATGCCACGATTTTCTGAATGGCAGCATTGCTTTTGGTCAGCTGTTGAAGCAATAGAAGGCCCTGTTGGAAGAAATACAAGTTGTAAAAAAAGTGTACACACAATTACAGACTCACTGTACAACAGGAAAAATCAGGATCTACAGTTTCAAACCCGAGTTCCTCATGTAAGAATGCAAGTGGTAAAAGAAGTGTTTTGCTGGTTTGTATTGTAATTTGTATTACATGTGAAGAAATTAATTATTTCTATGGTCATCTGTTTGGTATTTTGATAGGCTTCAAAGTCCAGATGAGATGGCTGTGTTCTTGCACTCCAGAGCTAAATTAAGTCTAAACATGGCAGCAGTTTCATAAATGTTTTATAACTAAATGTTTGCTTAAACAGAAATACTTACATCATTACGGATCACTTCTCTAGAGTCTGCCAATAAGTCCATCAATCTGGAAACACCTGCGAATGAATGAATCAAAAAGTATGATTTAATACTGGTTAAATCAAGTTACAGATGCTCTCAGCAAAGGGATAGAGAAATGTTGATATACAACTGAGGGTGAGTTGCCCCCTGACATCTCATGTGGAGAGGAGACACTCACCCATGGGGCTGACCAGAATAATCCCCTGGACCTGGACCCCCTGGTTCTTCAGGAGAGCGGTCAAAAGCTTCACCCCGGGCCAACGAACGTGAAAGTCAAACTCCTATGAAATAAAAAACATCGATGCATAAATATCTCAGGCTGTGTTTAGACAAATATAAAACCAAAGACTTTCGCCACTTGAGTAGAAGCTGCTCAGTACCTCCAACAGACTGAGGATCAGAGTGATGTGTTCGGGGTCCTGAATGAACTGCTCTGTGAACTGAGCACCGAGGTCATCAGACTGCTTCTGCATGGCCTCATCTGTGAAGGAAAAGGAAAGCTAAATAAGTAACGTCTCCAATAAGCACTACAGCAGGAGTGCAGTGAGGGGACCATCTGGTTTGTTCAGAACTATCAGCCTGAGTTCGAAAGCTTAATCAGATCTTCCCAAAAGGACTTTATCACTGGTGGTTTACTGCTAATGGATTATGACTTTACAAGGAATATGTAAAGCCATGCTCAGGGTGATAGTCGTGAACAGGCTTTCGGGGAAACAAAAATGGAGGACAAACAGATGAGGGACAGCTGAGTGGGAGGGTGAATAGGGTGAGCTCAGTAGGGTTACTGTGTATATACAGGATTAAACATTTAACGTGGGACGACAGAGATCTTTTTTAGTGAAACAACATGGTGAGAAACTCCACTGCACTCAGAGTAAGTGTATACTCACCCAGTGCTCTGGACATACCTTAAAAATGTATTTTAAAGCTTAAAAAGGGTCTGCACAATATATCTTTGTTTTGAGTGTTCATATCTCTGTCTCTACGTTTTCTGCTTCCATCCAAAAACAATTTTGTGACCTAGAGAAATTATATTTAAAGGTTGCAGTAATCAATGATTATATAAAAAATGGATCAGCAGTTTTTAGTAGATGTACATTCTTACTTTTCCTGGTGATATAAATGTATTCCCAGCGCTGCTAGACTGTCCCGTTAATACAGGTACGCCCCTCCCTTTGAGGCTGGATTACACAAGTCGGAAACAATCTGTACAGCCAACGCTGAACCTAATTTTTCATATAGTATAACGCTAATAATGGTGGTGTATCCTTAAGCAACTGTGCAGAAATACTGGATTCAAACATATTTAATCGATATGGGTAATAAATACAATTGAATAAAAGCATTGAATGTTGATTTTGTATTTGAATCAATGTAGTGAACGAAGCTTTGAACTTCTCGCTGCAGCGCTAGAAAGAAAGGGGCAACCAGAGATGACATGTAAACAGACAGAGGTTTGGGGGGGGTGATTAGTGAAGCACTCGTGTTACCACCCAAAACACCTCCACTCACTTTTCCAGTTTCAACCCATTCCAGTGCGGTTAGTTAGATAGCAGCTTTATTAAGACTACATTTGCAAAGCATTTCTTCAGTACTGACCAGGCATGGAAACATTCTTATGCTTCCCTGAGGCAGGGATAGAGGTTACTGCGTCTGAGAGGGCGGGGGGGAAGAGGAAGTTTTAAAGCCTCACCCAAAAGCCAGCGTTCATTTCAACCGCGCTGAAGAATCAGCGGACTGATTCTTGTGAAGATATGGCACGTCAACAATCAAAAACACAGCCGTGAATTTCATCAGCGATTACAATCTGTGTACTGCAGCAGGGGTAAACAATAGGTGCTCTTTTCCAAAACCCAAACAAAAACAATGAATGATTTTGAAGTGCTGCTGTTGGTTAGGGGTGGGGGGGGGGGCATCATGCACAGTTAAAAAGATGTTTACCTTCGGATTCATCTGTAGGGTTAAACATGGAAGAGAAAAGAGAGAATCTTTACACAAAGCATTCATCATCAGTGAACAGAGGAGGGAAATGCAAATTAACAGATGTCCAGTTCATGAACAGACTGAACTAATTTACACATGCAAAAAATAACAGCTCAGTCACCGGCTACTGTAGTCACACAATTAGGAAGAATTATCTTCAATGACGATCATTTCTGATAAGTGACGAAGGGTTGAATACCTTGCTCTTCCTCTTCATCATTGCAGATGAGGTTGTAGAGTGTGTCCAAAGCATAGCCAAGGATTTCAGAGTCAGACCTGTTCAGTTTACAGGAACAAGCAGAGTATTAACAAAACACAGGTCACATAATTCACGCACACGCACACACACACACACACACACACACACACACACACACACACACACACACACACACACACACACACACACGCACACACACACACCTATCAGTTTGCAGAATGTTAATCAGGTGTTCCATCGCCTGTGTGCCAACTTCCATGCGATATTTCTGCAAAAGATAAAAGGGAAGGCAAGATCAATTTTAAGGTGATTTACAGCCGTAGAACAACAAAGCAGGTAAAAGTAGTCTACATCAGATATAATATATAAAGCAATGTAAAGACAGATTAAATACAATTTTGAGAGTGAAATAAAACCAAAAGCAGGACATTGGAAAAATAGAAAAGGTGACTTAAAATGATTTGCAGCAGCGGATAAGAAATGGTTTTGGTCCTACAGTGAATCTTAGTGTTTTATGAATTATCATTAATAATACTCAATTAAATCAATGTTGACAGGGCAGACCAACAATTAAAAGGAATTGTAATCTATGTTGATAAAGAAATGGAAAAATAATTAACCTTGAATTGTATTTCTTATAAAATACAGGAAGTCAACAACTCCATGTCGGTGTTTTTGACCAGCACTGATACCACTGAGAGATAATGTGCAACCCTATGCCTCCTAGACCTCTCATGCATGCCTGATAAACTCATTACTCATGGTTGATGTGGCAGACCGTATCAAAACTTTCCATGAACAGAACTGAGAGGCAGCTTTGAGGGGATTCAGCAGAGTTTGACAAATCATCCATGCAATGTGACAGAAGAGAATACACATTTACAAATATCATCATTCAATTCATGACATTAATACAGGGCAAAGTGGATTTAATTACACTTCCATTTCCAACAACTACTGCTGTATTTTTAAAAAAAGGAAGTGTGCTAAACATCTTGTGAGACACATCACTAATGTGGCTTCACTGAAAGCCTATCATATTCTCAGCGAGTATATGTTATCAATTCAGATGCAAAATAAGCAATTCAAATAATACAGCACAGCAATAAATCCAATATTTAAGAAGGTAATAATAGTGTGTTTTAAATGAAATGTTGTTTTTTATATATATGGAGGAATTGTGTTCTTGTAAATTCTTCTCCGAAATTATATCAATGATAGAAAGACTAAAAGTGTAAAACACTCTCAGTAAAACCCAACACAATTCAGCAGAACCATTACCTCCAAGGTAACATTTATTGCAGGACTAGATTAACTGCGCCCGGTTTTACCTTAGAGAGGGACTTGAGGGCCCGGACAGCATCTCTGCGGTCTTCTAGTAGAGTCGATGAGGCTACCCGATCACACAACTTCTGGATCTGTAAATAAAGAAATCAGTACTTATTTTCCAGTTCTCAGCCTAGAGAAGATATTATTATGTATATAATGTAGGGATGATGGGGCATAATTTGCACATCAGTGGACATGATGTTTTCCTATACTTCAGAAGCATGTGGTTCAACGTAGCTTAAAAATGTGGTGGTTGTTTTTTGTTTGAGGGGGTCATGAGATTTAAAGAACTGCTTTCCCCTTATCTTTGTAAAATATTGGAAAAGAAAACATGTGTTAATTGTTTAACATTGTCCCAAGTAGCAAACATTTTCAACGATAACAGATGCCACCTTGTTACAGTTTTAGGAGATAAACCAGTTGTAAACATGAATCTAGATAACAGAATTACTTTATTGTAAAATAAACTGCAATACCATAATAAAGTTTAACACATATATATAATTTATTTCAGGGCATTGGAAATAGAATCTCTTTGGATGCTGAGCAACACAAGCGCCTTGAGGAGTCACCTTGGACCTTGGATGGTGATGAGAAAGGCCACTTTTTATAGGCTAAGTAATTGAGGATTCTGTAATCAGATCAATTGATAATGAAAGTTATATTCACTGCAGACATGAAGAGGAGACCAAGCGGTAGAGGGGGTTTGTATGTGCTACTAATTGCCTTGATATGTTCCCAGGGCGACACACTGCAGGCAGGATCTTTCAAAGGGTATTAGCATTTCATCAATGCATGTTTCTCTGGGTCAAATATTAAAATCACCCAGCAGCAGATGCAGTCTACTGATGATGTGCTAATTGAAACCTACGCCCTCAAATTTGGCATTATCTGTATCTATTCCTTTCTTTAAACATTCATATCAACACAGTGGCTGAACACGTTGTTATAATTCCAAATGAGTTTTAAAAGCCCATACTGCTTCATTCGTTTGCAATTTGAAGTGCAAATATAACCAATCACTAAGAATGTTAGTTTATATCAAAAACAGCACACTGGGATCCTAGGTATGATTACTATATCATTTTAATTGTAAACATAGTTAGCTCGTGTATTCTTGGATGTATTTTGAATATAAAGATATAGTACACAGCCGATACTCCTTATAGTCATTATTGTCCATTCATTACAGCTACACGTAGAGAAACCAGCAGACATGTCAAACAGCCTGCTGTTAACTGACAGGTATGCTACGTTAGCTTCTTAGCTTTATAACTAGCTCGTTGTTTAGATTTTGGAAGGCCCCAGTCGCTTAACATGTATTTATGGGTGTTATTGTAGGTAAATAAATTCACCCTAAGTGTATTAACACGAGTTAAAATGCTGAGGTGTGTGGTGTCAGTATGTCTGGTACCCTGTGGTGGTAATGTTAGCTAGCCTCAGTTAGCCTCTGTTAGCTCCAGTTATCCGGGGTGTTTCCTACCGTCTCGGCTCCGGAGGGCTGCGGCCCGGCGGCCTGCCCCCCCATCACTCCTCTGAAGAAGTTCATCTCTCGGTGCCGTATTCAAAGCGTCTCTCCTTCGGATAACTCCCCCAGACTCCCCCTTCAATGGTCCGTGTAAACACGATGGGAATAGAAAATGCAAAAGGTACACAATGATGATTTTCTACAGTGTGCAGATCGACCCCGGAACACAAGTGAGAAACTGCGCATGCGCGAAGACGTGGCGATACGTGGCTGATCAGCAGAGTTCAGTTAGTTCTCATCCTCAATCTCTTTTCTCATCTACTTCCATTCATTCTTTTCCTGTTCCTATTTTTTTCATTCTCTTTCAGTCCACGATTATCACTTTCTCTTACTTTTTCTCCCTTATATACAAAATACAGACACTATGATTCTTCCTCTCATTGTAAAAATTTCTTTATAATTGACTTAACTTAAGTACTATCTGCACAATACTTCAAACCAATGTTTATGAAACATAATGTTACTGTTGCTTCTCAAGTCAGCAGGTAATCTTCCATTATAAAAGAGCGTACTTTTTCTGTCCTCTCGAACAGACCGTGACTTTTTTCCATTTTTATTCAAACTTACATGGTATTTGTTGTGAGGTATGGGTTGTTTGGCTCAGTGAGTGACTGATGTAAAGTTGACCTTTTCAAGGAATGCTGATCTGATGATAAATGAAGCTTGCTGCTCGAATACTGCATCTCTGGGATTACTGTATTTGGCTTTGGAGTTAAATTCTCAGGTAAAGCTCGACTCCCTAAATTTGACCTTTCACTTTTAATGTTGCTTACTCACAGGACATACATGTTGGCATTGTTCTGTCGAACAGTAACCCTGAATAATTGGATCAAGTCGAAACTCATTACAGTAATATGGGGACCAGGATTGTACAACAAAGGTAAATTTCAACCCATTTATCCCACACATCTCTGATCGAGCTAGTTTGTCTCTTCACTCAGATCCAGCTCTGGTTGTGCGGTTGTCAAAGCGGATCACACGAGATATCATGTGGAATGTCTCCAGAGACATTGTTGCACGAAAGATTGGCCTTCCATTCTCTTCATTCCATAGACTTGCAGTTGCTTCTCCCTTTGACCTGTACACTCCAGCTAATAACAGAACTCCAATGTAAGCATGCAAGTCAGTCTGATCCAGTGGCTTCCATTTCTCTTGAAACACACGTCTCCCCTCCAAGTTGGTCATTTCCAGTATAATCCTCTCTATTGGTGAGGATATGAAGAGCTGAAATGCTGATTGAATCTCATCAACTCGTGTGACAGCAAATCTTGTAGGACCGGGAGTCATTTTGATCACATTGGAAGATGACAGTCTGCCTCGGCTTGGGTGTGGTGATGTTGACCATTTTATATTACCGTCCTTAGATGCCCATGTCCCCTCTGTGGATGATGATTGCTGCATTCCTTGGTTTTCATCTGTTGGAGGAACAACGGCAGACTCGTCCTCTGAATCCTCCTCATCGTAGGAAAATTGACAATCTGGATCAGCAATAACATTGTCCTCTGTCTCTGAAAGATCCTCTGGTTCTGAAATATCTTCCTCTACATCACTATCCCAGTTCAAAATCTGGGATAAAGCCTCCTCAGCTGCCGTCCTTCTGGAGCTCATTTTTGGTGAGTTTGTCAAAGAGATGACATGAGAACAGTGACAAGGACAAGTGTGAGAAAGTTCCCTCTCTTCACACACCTGGCTCTGGGTCTCAGAAGCAATCAAAATACAAACAATTGTACATCCAAGTAAAAAGTACATCAAAGAGACATGTTTATTTTGGATTTGAACGGCTATTTACCCACATTAAAGGGTCTGGGTCAAAATGACCCGCAACATCATCTTTGTATACAAACTCTGCACAGACATTCCACTACACATCAAAGTGTCCAGATTTTACACATCAGTTCATGACCTTAGATGATGAAAAGTCACCAAATTTCATCAAGAAAAAGAAAGGATAACCAGTACTTTGGTCAACACAAAAACTGAAATGGGTCAAATTGACCCTTAACATAATACAAGGGTTAAAGGGCAAGATAACAAACACTGAGTGTAATATAATTGATAAAATAATTAATAAATATAATTAATAAATAAATATATGTAGGCATAAAAGTCTATAATTTTCGGTTTTACCCTTATTCAAGATTCAAAAATCCAAAGGCTTCATTGCTATGCTTTGTTGTCATATACACAGTATCTACAGTGTCACAATGGAAATCTTAAGTCCCAGGCTCCTCTAACAATGCAACATAAATATATATAAGATGATAAACAAATGCAAAAGAAACAACGAAAATAGTGCAAGAAGAAACTGAGTAAAAAATGAAATGCAACATGAAGTTGAGCAAACTTAATACAGGTCAACTGAACTACATAAAATACACAAAGCTACATTTTGCAGAGAAGGTTGTAAGTGACCAACTAAATGCAGGAGTCTATATATAAGTAATATAGATAAGATAAACAAGAACAGAATGTACATCTAAATACTGTACATAGCAGAATAAATACAGCTTGTTGTAGTTATAAATATATTTTGCGTAAAGTCTATGTTTTAACCCTGAAAGAGAAAATGGCAAATTCATTTGACGTATGTATCATACAATAGATACAATATCTATTGTACAATACATACGTACAATAGATATTCACTGTGCTTTTGAGCATGTTCCTATTTTTTGTATTCACTTTCAGTGCCAACGATTAGCGACAGTTTCTCAGTTAACATTGTTTCTCAACACTTATAATAACAATAATACAGACACTATGATTCACATTCACTCAGTAATTAAAGTAATTAAGATTCTGATTGTATAAATGATAATTACAGTACAGAGTGTGACACAATACCTGAGTCATAAAACAAATGCATTAGAAAAACAAATAATGTCTCACCCCTCGTTATAAAAAGGCCTCTCAGAGGGTCTGCAGGAAATACTTCCCATCAACCATGGAACTGATAAAAGCAGCTGTGACTCTTCTTCTGTGCTCCCTGATACACAACACAGGTAAGACTTTTTTATACATCATTCTTTAATTCAAACTTACATGGTATATAAGTTTGAGCTGTAACACTGAGGTTGTTTCCTCAGATAGAGGATCTATGTAAAAGATTGTACAGCTTTTCTAGGCCGATTTGTGAATTTCTGATTGATTTATAAAATTGACTTTACTTGACTCGAATACTCATCTCTGGGGATTTTTACTGTATTTAGGTTTGGAGTATAAATTCTCAGTTTTTGTAAGTAGACTCCAGACCTCCAACTAAATATATTGTACCTTTTTACATTTAATTCTAGCTTTAATCTTTTTTAAACAGCATGCATGAAATGTATGTATTATTTTGTGAACAGTTAACCTAGTAAATTAATTGCTGAGGTCATCGAAATAATTAAGATTTATATATTTAATTTTTATTTGGTATTAGACTCATGAAATCACTATTATTAAAATCCTGGCAATTGCCCTTTAGTTAGCAATACTATGAAATACTGAAATCTCTCCTCAAGGATCTGTTCCTGTTTGGGATGGACTCGCCAACTATCGACAAGGAGCTACACTAAATGACCAACAAGGTACGACATAAATTCTCGGCACTTTGATTTCAGCTCCTGTAGTGAATGTGATTGACTTGATTTCTAATGATCATATTTTTGTTTGTAAAAGATGTTATGTCTACTCTGCAAAGAAATGAAGACCCTCCATGTGAGTTAATTGGGGAGCCTTTGAACCCAGCACCTCCACCTCCAAAGTCTGTCAATGAACCAAAACAGGAGCCCCGTCCTCCTCCACCTAATATCTTCTACCAGCACATGCTGCCTTATTACGTCCTCCAGTATCCGGGCAGAAGAGGGTCTTATGCGTATGGTCAACATGCCACTTACCCCAAGTATATTCAAGCGGGAGGTCAGCTTCTTCCACACTCAGGTTATGGTGGGTCTGGCTACCTCCCGGTTTCTCAATATCGACCCCTCCCAGCGGTCCCTCAAAGCAATCCAAAAGGAGATCAGAGACCTCCCCCCCCGGCTCAGAGGGTTCAATCTTCATCCAGTGAATCTTCATCCAATAGTGACGGTGACTGAGCAGGTGCTGCTGGATGAGACAGCTACAAGTATACCGATTGTAAATTATTAACTGAATTGACACAAATTCATGCAGTTGTTTATTTTTAGTTGTACATTTAATAAAGTTAATAGACAAAAGTTTGCTTCTATGTTTACTTGCTTGTCTTATGAAAGTGAAACCCATAACCGTATTATATAATCAATGAACACTATTGGCTTGGATGTAGCAAAAGAGAACAACAAAGACCTACCAAAGAAACAGAGTGAACTTTGCTGAAACCAATACAAAATGATAACCTCTCAGTCATCACTAATGTCCCAAAAGTGTGGCAGTGTCTCCCGAGTTCTTAGTATGAGTAAAGCTACAAAAGCATGGAAAACACAAAGCCAACTTTTTTCTTTTCTGCCTGATAACATCTTTATTTCAAACTCTACAGCCCTGGTTTGTAACATGGGACTTGGAGTTTTAAATATGGTTTTAAAACTCCAAACCAAGATGATATCCAGTCTTTAGAAAGTCTAAAACGTAATTAAAGGGCCGAGTGTAAATCCGTACGGTGCTCATTTAGTTACAAAAACTAACTGTTATACTTACAAATCAAAACCAGGTAACAATCAGAGCTTGCCCCTAATGTTAAGTATTGAAGTTAAAAACAGATGATCTCATATGTTTTTCTGCACTACAGGAAGGAATAATCATAATACATAATCTTATCAGTTTTGTTCAAAAATAAACAGCAGCTTGTTATCTCAATTAGCTCCAGTGCAGGAACCTGTAAACATGACAAACGGTGTGAGTGGTGCTGATATCAGTAGTTTATTGTATGTTAAGTCCAACACATTCAAAATTGAAAGGGAAAAAAGAAAAAGATTCTCCACCTGCAACACTTTTGTACTAGCGACAAGTAAAGGGTAAACACAGTACAAATTAAGATGGCAGCCACCTGTTTACCACACCTGCTAAAGCCAAGAAGGTACTTCTATTTCCATTCAAAAAAGGACTGGAATGATTCACAATGAGGATCCGCTCTACTGCATTTTCAACCTCAGGAAAATTAATTTACAGCCATTTTCGCTTTTGAGGATCCTTAAAAAGATTGGAAAAGGGTACTTTGTTGAAAACCTCAGTGAAAAAGAAGAACTATCCTCAGATATTTTACCACCACTTTGATGTAAAAAAAAAGCACAAATTGGTGTGAAAGCATGATGGCTCTTCTTCGTCACCCTCTTCATTGACCATTGCTGTAAAAAGTAGGATTGCAGTCAAGTGCTAAAGTTAAGCCATTACCTGACAAATAAACATTTGGGGCAGAGGCACCCATGAGAAACACTCAAGGATCAAAGAGCAACGTTTTCTGTAATATTAGGTCAAAGACTGATGGTAAGAAATTAAGAAATCTCTATTGAAAACTAATCTTACATCTGAAAATATTGAATTTCAACTACAAAGGGAGAATAGCCGAGTATTACTGTGTAAAATTACATAAAATATGCCATGTCTGTACATCTAGTTTTAACTGAGAGCAAATATTCTTTCGTGTAATTGTTTTTTACTGCCAGATGAGAAATTTGGAGAGTCTGTATTCAAAATGAGAGATTGTCCCAGAAGTGTTGTAAATAGTGCAATACCGCCAGACAAGGAAGACCTCTTTCGTATATTTGTCCAGAAAAATGCTACATCGATCACTTCCCATTTCAGTGCAAGATAACAAAATAAAAAAACTTCAACTTGTCCAGCTGAAACCAAAAGGTTTTCCCTCCCTACCAAGTGGTACAAAGAAAACACACTAAAGGACAAGAGGGAGAAGACAAAGGTGGCGTTTAGATCAGACTTGCCTCGAATGGAAGAAAGAAATTATTAAAAATAAGCAGCGCATATGAAAATACAAATGCACTAACAGCTAGAAAAGTGAGCATTATTTGCTAGTCTGTAGGTGGGCAGTCCACCTGCACGGATCATTGAAAGCTAGTTGCTGAGGAAAGCAGAAGTAAGGAGCGACATAATCTGAACTGGATTCACGTTTTCCAAATCGCAGGCCATAGTTTACTGAAACCATGGATGTGTAGAGCTATGACTTCTTAAACTTAGGAACAAGCATTTTACTGCCACCATCTTTAATGTACCTTATTTTCAGGGGGGGGGGGGGGGGGTTGTTCTTCCGATGCACCTTTTAACCATTTAACATCAAACAGAACTGGATGAACCTAATGTCTCTACAAAACCCAGAACAGACACAATACAAAACAAATGTACAAAAAACTCACAGCAGATCATCTTCGGCAGTAAAACAGTATGGAAAAATGAAATACGCACCAGAAAAAGAAACCCAAAACTTGTGAATACTGCAATTTTTCCCATACATTCCCAAAAGTAAATACTTCAAAATGAGCAGCTCCATAATAGGAGGCAGAAAGCCTCGAACCGCTTTAGTAAGACTGGAAAAGGTGAAATAGAAGGCACCATTCATGCTTTTATCAAGTCGTGAGAGAAATGAGAAATATATACAGAAAACAAAACATACAGTAAACTATGATTTTAGCTGTACATTTATTCTGTTACTCCGCACTTAAGCGAGGGATGGAAGGTGGCATCCGTCTAGTTTTGTGGTCTAGCTGGCAGGGAAAAAACCATGAAGAAAACACAAACTTGGAATCAAAATAAAAAACAGAGCGAGCCGCCATCATTCCCACCACTCTTCTATTGTTCTTCATTTCTTGTCCCCCCACTTATTTGGTGAATGTCCAGGATTTAAGCTTTTTTTTTTTTATTATTTTCATTCGATTTATAAATGAGGAAAAATATAATGCAGATTTGCTTGTCATCTTGTCCATCCAGCAGTAATTGAAGTGTAGTTTTGGGTCAAAAATGTGAAAAGTACATTGGTCACAGCGGACAGGCTGCGAGCGAGGCCTGCCCCGGAAAGTCTTGTCGCTTTGAGACAAAACAGGTCTCTCCAGCTGCGTTCCGAGCATGGATGTCTATATAATACGACAAAAAGTACCCATTAGTGCATATTGATGAGTGCATTATGCAATTTTTAAGCAGTGGTCTCTCAAAAGGAAAAGTAAAAGGCAAACTTTTCCGCTGGAACTGCACAAATTCTGCATCTCACTCTTTTCCAACAGTAACGGGCAGAAAACTACCATATAAAATGTGCAATAGAGGGATTTCATGAAGCAGCGCCTCAGTTAAGTCAAGGCATATAATCTCTTTTCCAAATGATGGGCTGTATTATCGTAGTTAAAAGTCTCATCAGTCCCTCCTAATGTGGCAGATTACTCCTGGTTGGTTCGCCTTTTCTTTCACAAATTTACAAATTAAAGTTTGTGAATTCTTGAGATACCCGAAAAGGACGCCCAGCTCACAACTAATAAGCCAAAAAGATTTGTTTGCTTATTTTGTTTTGTCTATTTCACAAACAAAAGGTTGACAGGCTGTGTCACATTCCAAAGCAAAAGAGGGAACAAAAAATAATAAAAAATAAAACAAAAACCAAATATATACGTTTATACATGAAGATTTCTTTTTCTTTAACGAGAGAACGGTTGAAGATGAAGAACACGGTACTACTTCCACACTGCGGGTGGTGCTCTTCTCAGCGGCGCTGGGTGGTGAAGCGGCCCTCGCCCTGGCCCCCGGAGCCTCTTCCGGTGCCCATGCCAGGTTTGGGGGCCATGCCGCCTCTGGGTGGTGGTCCCCTCCCGTCGCGCTCTCGCATCATCCCACTTCCCACGATGCCTCTTGAACCTCCGGGGCCCCGGTCGCTGCGCCTCATGTCCCGACGCTCGTCTCCTCCGCCACGAGTTTCTCTTTCGCGCACCGCCCTCGTCTTTTTCTCCTCCACATTCAGACGCACCTCACCCCGGAACATTATCGGCTGCAGGGGGACAAGCACGGTCAGTACCGGAGAAACAAGCACTGAATATTTCCCCCCCAATCAATTTCAGAACCCACGCCATTCACTGGTTTGCACACACAAGTTTGTCAATCTGTCCCGGACCCAGCTGTGTCACTCTGGGTTGACCTGACAAGTTCTGTGTCCCTGCCAGTGAAAGTATTTAATATCTAAGGCTGTGTTCAGACTGAATTTAGCCCTAGTTAAAAAATGCAGTCCCATCAGTCATTTATATTTAGTTGGCAGATGAGGTTGAGATTTTGGAAAACATTTAAGACATTAAATTGTTCTTGTCTTTCTTTGGTTTACCTCTTTTTACCAACAAAGACTATATCAAAGACCTAGGTTTTTATGGGAAGTTATTGGCTTTTCCAGTTTTGAAAAGTGAGAGCCGCTTTTTGCTCTAAGACAGTCTGCGTACAAAGATGGAACACGGTAAATAAGACCAGTGAGTTTCCACCGGTATTGCTACAGTGATCGTAAAGCAGAATCAAACTCTGTCTCGGTGATTGATGAGCCTGCGAACTGCACTTCTTACTTCATGTTTGATCTCAGCTGCAGCAACATGTCGAACCAGCTGCCTGTTTTTTTCTTTCCAACTCACAGGTGAACACTGAACACAGCCTTGTACATTTGTTCACCAGTTTGATTTGTTACAGAAATAACAGAAAACAAGAATTATGGATTCATTTGAGTCGAGGTGTTTCCTAGGTGTTTTTCCCAAACCGCGTGCCATTATAGTTTAGTTGTGTGTCACCAAGCCACCACCAGATGAATGAAAGTGGGTAATGAAATTAAATTTGGATACATGCCCCTTCTACCTTGGCCCCCAGGATTCTTTGGACAGGATCAGAGTCGTCAAAGACCACAAATCCAAAGTTGGGAAGCTTCCCACCGACTCCCTTGGTGTTTATCCGCAGCTCCACAACATTTCCGTATGCTGCAAGAAAAGAAAGAAAAGAGGACTTTAATTCACATTATTTTTACATGTCATGTCATTTGTACTAGCAAACACAGGGCAGCACATGTTGAGAAACGATAGTGATATTGACAACAGTTTAGGATTGATTATTTTGCATCATTATTCTCACTGAAATATATATTAAATGGATCATGGTGTGAGAGGAACTGTACCAAACAGATGTGCTTTGTCAAGACTGTAAAATACTACTCGTAGGCTCTATAGCTCCACAATGCTTAAATTCAGAAAATGGTCATTTTCCACATATTTAGCCTTTAATAAATTGTCCTTCCTGTGATTATCAATTGTGGTTCCCTAGACAACAGTGTGGTTTTTGGTTTTTTTTCGGGGAACATACTCATGAAGAAGTCTTTGAGTTCGCTCTCGTCAATGTCATGTGGGAGGTTGCCAACAAAGAGCTGGTGACTGTCAGGGTAACGGACAATTCGCCTGTTTTCCATGTCGCCAGATTCAGAGTCTCCCCGGCTACCTGCTGGACAAATCAAACACATCAGCTAACATGCATAATCTGCATCAAAATGAAAGTAAATCCCATAATCAGGAAAGTGAAACCCATACCCCGTGTAAGATAACATTGACTGAATAAAGTCCCAAAGAAAAATCAAGAAACATGTGACTGAAAGGGTTTACCTTTGTTAACAAAACTCAAGTGTGGTTTCCCTGTTTGTGACTCCGAAGATGCAACACCATCTAACAGTGAGAGAGACGTGCTTGAGAACAAACCAAAAGAACTACTTAAAAAAAGAAGAAGTGATAAGCCCCTTTTCTGTGTGAAGGGTGTTGGCATTACCAGGCCTGGGACCCCGCGGGGGGAACGATGGTCTGTCACGTGTCCGCTGGTCTCTCGGCCGGATAGGTGCGGTCTGTGTCTCCATCTTTGCTTCAACCCTGGGCTGTGTGGGGGAGGGGAGTCACACAAAAAAAAGACTAAATCAACCAGAAATCCCTTTCATACTTTATTTTAGATCTAGAGAGATGGATCGGGTCACCCTGCCTGAGCTGGTTATGCGTTCTAGTCTTAAGTGACTTTGCTGCTATTGTACATGCTTTTGAGTAATTATAGTTAAGCATATAACTCCTGAGGACATTTTTATCCCCCTAATTTGTTTTGCATAATGGTCTCAAATATACAGGTTTAAAGGTGGAATCTGTGTACATGGAATTTCTTTTATGTAATGCCTTTTTTAATTGCACAAAAATGCATCCATGCAGACTCTAGTTTAGTGCTACGCCCTCTCATGTGCTCCGATAGTTCCTTTTATTAGAAAGAAATCATGAGAGATGGTTACCTGCGAGCTTGGGCCTTTAACAACATGGGGGGACAATCCAGAGGATGTGACTGTGCCGCTTGGTGGCAGGTTTTTACTGGTCACAGACGCCCACGAGAAAGCCTGTGAAGCAGTAATGCATTGTTAACAACAATTATCAATCGTGACCATACTTTAAACTTTGGTGGGTGGGTATGTTAATGCCTTCATTGAAATCTCTGTTGGAGTTGACGACAAGCTTTTGAAAAATGATTTTGGTAGTTGTTGGATATGCTGTCTCATTGGTGTTACTTTCATAAAGAAAAGATCAAATTGTTTAATACTTTATTTTCAAGGGCAGGAGGGAATGCCCATGTGTGTGTGAGAGAAAAAGAAACACATGTTGCTCTACCCACATAGAGATACATCGGGCTCACCTTGGGAGGCTCCTGTGTGTTTGGTGGAGACTCCACAGGGGCTGGTGATGGTGCTTTCTCCTCCATCTCTTCCAAAACCTTCTCATCGACTACAGGCTTTACTTCCTCTACCTTGGGCTCGGGTTCAGGCTCTGGCTCGGGCTCTGGAGCTGGCTCCTCCATTGGCTCCTCTACTCCATTACTACAGAGCACAACATATAGTCACCTTCACCAGTAAAATGAGTATACAAAGCTAAATGTTTCATGGATTTTTTTAAGGGGAAAAATTTGAAATATATATCTTTTTGAAATATTTGCCGAAGTTCTGACATACGTGACGGGGTGGGGTTCGTAGTAGGTGGTGCTGTTGGGGCTTTCTTGAAGTGGCTCAGGGGATGGCTGCCTCTCCTCTGGCTCCTCTTCAACTTCCTCCTCTGATTCTAAGTGAGAGAAAGCAAAACCATTTGGAAATTAGTGGCCTCATGATAAACCATGAACAAAAAATGTAATTAAAAAACAAAAACAGTTCTGTGTGATATTTGTAAACATCTTACCTTCATCAAGCTCAGCTTCAGAGTCTCCAAAAACCTCATCCTCGTAACGGAAGATGTCATTGTGGACGTAGAACTTGTTGGCCACTGAACCCTAGAGTGAGAATTTCAAAATCATTTTCTTTAGACTGAACCAATGACATTATTTTTGCCAGACTGTCAAACCAGATTTTAGAAGTATTTTATTTTTGTGACTAATTTCAGTAACTGATCTCCAACTAAAAACTTGAGCTAATGATGCACTGATGGTGAAAAGCTGGTCTGTCTGATATTGGATTTTTACACACATGGCATGATGGTGTTACATTACCCTTGCAATACATCTTAGGAAATTATCATTTTTAAATTCTCACTCAGCCCTAAATAATGTATGACAACAGTACTGAGAAGCAGATGAGAACTCACCTCTGGCGCAAGCACGAAAGTTTGCATGAACTTCCTCATGGGCTGACCATTGTTGGACAGTTCTCCGAGGACTTGCACCACCACGCCATCGCTCAGTGTAGCATGAGCATCCACGTGCCTGATCTTTGTGTGGCACTCACTGAACTGCAGGGACATGACCTTCTTGTGGATTTCCTAAGAGTTGCAGAGACAAATTGACAAAAAGACAAATGAATGAAGGCAAAAGGAGGACACATCTGTAAAAAAATCAACATTGTCTTAGTTAGCAATGTTCTGAGGTCAGTCAGTGCGTTGTTTACATTCACTTTCATTATTCAGCACAACCTTGAGAGCAAGTTCTGACACATCTTTACACCTAACTCCATTTGGAGTGCCATTATCTATATTTAAAAAACACTTATTGTATCACTTTTATAAGTAAATCTATACAATACACCTACTACACATTATTTTAACTGTAATCTTCATTACTTGGCCAAAGAACTTACCGCTTGACCGTACACTGCTTCTGCCAGCTTCCCATTTGGGTCAAGTCCTCCATGAACATAGGAAGAATTCCTCCCATAAAACCTAATGGCAGATAAACAGTTAAACAGCAATGCAAACGCCTACAGAGTTGATGTCTTTCAACATATTTTGGTAATTACCTGTGCAGGAAGTCTGGTGCCTTATTTAACAGTGTGTAATACTGCCTCACAAATTCCCGCCCTACAAGCAGGGGACTTGGCTTCTCCATCACCATTTCTTTGGTAAACAATATTAAGTGCTGAAACAGAAAGTACACAAGGGATCAATATTATACCGCCCTATAGAAACTTAAACACACACTTACACCTGGTTGGCATTTTATAAAAGAGGCACATTATTTCAAGAAAAAGGAAAATAATACAGTGCTGTTAGAAACCCTAACTTTGAAAAAGGTTATTTAATTATCTAGCATTTGTTCAAGAGATTGTTGTTTCAAAAATGTCCCAGGTTGGGATAAATAAAGTACTTCTGAAGAGGTGTGGACTGTACTTTATGGTCATTTTGCAGGCTGTAGTGTATGTTGCTGGTGAATTGAATTGCATTATGTCATCCATCTGCACTTTTTCTAAACCAGTTGGAACAACTCAGCTTTATAAAAGGTTGGATTTGCTTCAGAGCCTAAGTTTAGGACTGCACTTGTTTTAGTTGGACGCACCAAACGAATTGACAACATGGACATACAGCTTTTGACTTCAGGCCATTTTAAGGAAGTTCATATTAGTACTCGTGCACGTTTGCTGATAAACAACATCGAGGTGTGAGGACACAGAACGACGTACGAGAGGTGTTTCACGTCTCCTTTTTACAGAACATGGTTCTTTGTCCTATTAGGCCCACGGTTCATTCGACCCACATCAATCACATTTAGCAGACGCAAGACAGCTGACTGTTTAGCTAGCTGGCTGGCTAACACAACTGCTAACACACAACTGCGCCATCACGTTCATCCAATGAGACAAAGAGGGAAACTGGCTGTATACGGAACGAAGAAGACAAATGCAGGTGTTCAAGTTTGGGAACGGAGAACGAATCCAATTTGACTACAATTAAATCCTACATATAAAAAGTATCTATCATAGGTGTTACACACATGCGTGCTGCCCTTTGTAGACTAGTGGCATACTGTACGAGTTGGGCCTTTTCATGTCTATGCTAACAACTATTTCTCGCATTTGTCGCATTTTCCTCAGCCCTGATTCATAATGTGCATCCCCGTCGTAAACATCATGTGCGTACACTGACAGCCAGACAAACGACAGCTACAGTGAAATATCCGAATGAATATATAATCTGAACTACCGGCCTCTTGGCTGTAATCTTGAAATGCTAACGCTAACCCGGCACACAGAACAGCAACGGCAAGCTTGCGACATGCTAGTTAGCTTGTCAGCATTAGCACAAGCTAACTTGTGGCGTCGTCGTTTTTCCTTCATCCGGCTGTCACTTTGCCGGAGCACCACATTACTACAAACACATGGGTATTGTCGGTTTACCAAGAAAAGTTCCCAACTGTCAATATGTTACTTCGATGACACTATCACACACACACACACAAATCGGAAGCTAATTGCAAGAGAGGGAAAACCATGAAGCCTTCATAACGATGAGGTGATGATAGCCATTGTGGTGCACCGAAAAAGCATGTCAATGTTATGCCAATGAGGCCATAATTGACAAAAAACGACATACTCATATTTTATTGCATCAAGTACAGTAAAACCCATATGTAATTCAGAGTTACTCAAAGTTTTAAATAAATTACCCTACACTCAACACTGAACCATTACCAAGTTAAGGGCTAATGCTAGCTCAAAGAAAACAAAGGAAGGCATATTTGACTAATTTAACTGATGCTCATAATGTTTTGACCAAATACATAATTTGAGCTATATGTACAGTACCGACAACCCTAGTTGACAACTTTAAGTGATTACTACCGGTCTGGCGAGCAGTCGTAGTTTTGACCAGACAATGCAGCTAACATTAGCTGGTAGTCTGTCAGCGGTCTCATAGCATAGCTTGGAGGATGGTTTACTCACCTTATGAAAGACCTATCTATGTAGACAGAATTATTGGTAATAAATATTTAGGAGTGACCAGTAGTACACTGTTCTGGAATATCCCAGGTGTGTATAATGAGATTCCCCCTCGCTTCACTAACTAACAGTTTATGATCTCTGCTGTACCAGAGATTGAAGATTTAAAGTGATAGGTTCTATTTATTGTTTTACCCCTGCAATCTGGGGCAGGGAACCCCCATCACAAAGAATCAGCCAATGGACTGTTTACACTAGGCAACATCAATTATGACGTCAAACAAATAACCCCGCCTCTAAAACTTTGTAACGCTGTCCTCAAAAAACACTTGACTCCCCTGCAGTAGGCTATTGATCATAATTGACATTCGTGGGTTTTTTTTGTGTAGTACGCCAAGTAGTAGTAGTTGTTTTACTTATTGATTTTGTCCTATTTAAATTATTTACAAGAAGAATGTACATACACAAATAAAATTACAAAAGGGCATTACATTTAAGGGAACTTTGCACTTACGTCCAGTTTTGGATCTAACTGATCACAACATTTCAAAACATGTTCGGTTGTAAACAGTTGGCTGGTTGGTTTGTAATAATCCCGTTCATTTCCAATGTAAAGCTGTAGCTCGCTTCTGTAACATGACCATTGGATAAATTATTTATGATTTAAATGATTGAAGTAAATCAGAATACTAGCCTTTTATTGCTTGGAAATTTGTATTTGTATTGTATTTGTATTTTTCATAATTTTTATTTATAGTCCCTCTGTGGGACTTTTCAAAGTAAAAGCTCAAGTAATGACTGTTTAAGTATAATGTTAAACATCTAAGGATCATTTAAACTTTTTTCCTCAATGCTGTGAAACAGTAATACAGGGTATAGATTTAGTAAAATACACTAATCTGGTTTTGAGTTGAACAGTATCAAAATATAGATGCAAAGATTGGTACAGTGTGAAATAATGAAAAGCTGTACCAAACTAAAGAGAATAGGATCTCATTAATGTTCATTGCAGCTGCAGAGACTTGTTAGAGTGAATGTCAGACATAAGACACAGTTAATCATAAAGCAAAACATGACTTTTCTTGATCAAACTTCCCCTCAAAACATGCAAAAAATAATTATGACTCATTAATGGGATCAGCTTTAAGTCTAAAAACGTATACAATGACAATAAATAATCTCAAATGTATCACCTACAACAATTATCAGTCTTCTATAACATACAGCCAGTCACAGTGGGGGGTCAGCTATGAAGCATCAGCTGCTGCCCTATTGCTTTGTTTGATGTGCAAAACATTTGTGACAAACAAGAATTGTGCTTTGATAGATAAAACATTTAACAACTTTGAGGCATACTTCCTGATGTTTTTAGTTTTACAAGTCTGGATGTTTAGTGCCATCAAGTGGTCAAACAAGTTTTGTGTCTGATACTCTGGGTCAACAGGACAATTCATGCTTCAGTTTGGTAACAAAGTAAAGCATAATCACCACTTCCATGATATACAAACAATTATGTTTTATATAATATTCTAAGTCAGATTATGTATTTGTTTCACAGATAAAAATGAAGAGTCCAGTTATGGGGAAAAACTTGTTTCTATACAAGGTTATCCTTGACAGCACTTTAAATAACTTGGTCTAAAGGCACTTTACAATAAGAGGGTATGTTAATAGAAATCTAACATATCCTCTAATTGTGAAACTGCTTCATTAAAATGTATTTTTACAGGTGCTTGTGACAGTCCCATGCTTTGTTGCTTTATTCTTGATTTGATGGAACAAAATTGACACCGTGAACACCGAGCTAACTACGAATGTGTGGTTTTATATCCCAAACTCATGTTCAACCTTTTAAGGACTCTCGCTAAGTTTTTTAAATCAGAGTTTTAATTTTCAAAACTTTTACGGCAAAAAGCATCAATCTGTGTCAATGAGCTGTAAATGCAGTGTTGGCATGGTAACCGGTGACCCAAACATACAAACATATCTTGTGTAACACTAACGTCTTTATCATCTAACTACAGCACTTAGCTTTTTTAAACCAAATCGAAGGCTAATTTGTGGTCAAAGTGTTGAAAACAAAATATAAATGGAGTAAAAGCATATGTCATACAATAAAAAACGTTTTCTACAGAGGTGCTTTCCATCCTTTTCTGCGACGCCATGACTTCTAATGTAATCTGAGTCCCGGACAAATGGGAATGAGTTTTTTTAGGGGAACAGTTCAGGAACAAGATGGCTGTCCTGGGGCAAGAAAAGTGTCTTTCTTCTTCCACATAAACACGGCATCTTAATGCAGCCACCAGTGTCATGTAAATAGCTTATTAGGCAACGACTTTTAATAGCTTATTAGTGAACAACTTTAAACGCATTAAAGGCATCGCTGTATTAAGGAGGACATCGTTTTCTGAGACGGAATTGAAGATCGGAAAGTTTTCTTAACGGTTTGTTGAGAGTGAAAACGTAACTTACTACATTAACTATATACGGAGCATGATACCCTGATTAAAACTTCTTGATATTGATTTTTTAAACACCGTGTAACTTTAATGTAGTTATTTAGGGAGTTATTGGACTAACTTTCTTGTCAGAATTGTTGTTTTTAGGCGTTTTTAGATGGTACGGTTACCCGAAATGCTTTAGCCGTTATAACATTTTAGGGGTTTTTGCTTGCGTCACTTTATATTTTGCAGATGCCCCACACTAGATAAAAAACAAATAGCTAACTGGACCATGAGTTCATCCAGAGTCAGACCACAGCAGCTGCCGCAGAGCCAGACTGGCAAGTTGCCGCACAAAGTAGACTCAGGCGAGGGGATAGAGATGGAGAACATCCAGCATCAAGACCTCGGTCTCGGGGGAGTCGTAGGCACCCCGTCCCCGCCGTCCAGACAAGCCTGGAGCCGTGACAACCCGGGGTTTGAGCCCGAAGAGGAGATCATGGAAGCCGACTGGCCTCCAGCGAGTCCCGGGAGAAGGTCGGTATCCACGGCCTCCAGCAGCAGCTGCAGCAGCGGCCTGGGCAGCTTCCCCGGGGCGGGCAGCAGCACCCACATCCCCCGAGGAGGACTTTACCCGACCCCGACTGTGGATGCCAGGCAGCAGGACAGGCATCTCCAACGCAGCTGTTTGAAGCAGATACTGCAAAAGATCAGAAGTAAGTCACTTATCTTTTTTTCAGAGGTGGAAGAAGTACTCAGATATTGTACATAAGTAAAAGTACCAGAGTGTAGGAATACTCTGTTACAAGTAAAAGTCCTGCAATCTGTTGTTTCTTAAGAAAAGTATTGGCATTTACATATACTTAAAGTACTCATTATGCAGATTGACCCATTTCATTATAATATATTTGATATGGTTTGATTATAATTATTGATGCATAAGAGTGTCATCAAAGCTGGTAAAGGTGCACAGTTTTAATTACTTTGTGTACTGCAGGGTAGTTTATATTTCGCATCATAAATCCCAGTCTGCAAAGTAACTGAAGATATTTAAAACACGTGGAGAAAAAGTACACAATTTACCTCTAATTTGTAGTTACACTTCAGCAATTATCTAGCCACAGATTAGTAACACCATGATAATGTTTACATACACCATTGATCAGGGCTGTGACGTTTTCAAGCTTTTTTCATTGTACCATAGGACATCAAACTGAGGTATTTCAGTGATTTTTTTGTCATAATTTCCCCCTCTAAAACATAAACAGGATATATGGACTTAGAAGTGTCACCTTCCCCACTAATGTTATCAATGCCCCTATGGTAGACACCTACTAAAGTTTCAATGCTAACAAAAATAATTATTTTTAGAAAAGCACTCAAAATCCAGGTTATAAAGTGCTCCAAACAAAGCAAAAAAGGTATATTAATAAAGAGACATTTAGAATCTAGTGAAAAAACTAACAAGTCAAGCATGTCCATACAGTTACTCAAGAAGCGATTATAATATGTCTTTGCTCTAAACGATAATATTTTTGGGAACCACTATTGTAGGGATTGTATTTCAGCTCTTTCTAATTCAACAGCTTAGTCTAATGGGGAAACATACAGGTATTTTTAGTTCATTATTTATGTAATAATATCTATTGTACATTTACTGACTGCCAGTTGAATTGCTGTTTTTTTCTTTGCAGTTCTGTGGGGTACAGAGCTGATGGAGGACAGTGACAGCACTCGAGAGAGGTACCTCAGGAACGTACTGCGGGAGATGGTCACATATATCGCATTCCTCATCACTGTTTGTATCTGTAAGTAAACACTGAAGAATACTGAAATGATAGTTGATCCAGGTGACTCATACTAAGCACCTCAAATGTGACACAACATTCGCAGGCCTTGGCACTTTTCTTGTAGCTGAAAAGTTATTTTCCAAGCTCACAGTGTATGCTTAATGGTTTTGGCAGCTGAAAAATGGAATATGCCAGACTACAAAGTGGGCTACAGCTACTGCACAAATTTGATGGCCAAATTTTCTGATGGTAAAAAGATCATAGGAATTCCACATTTAAAATGCATATGATGCAAAAACAATTCACTACTCTCTTTTCGCTGCAGTGAAATGTGCCAAACTGTGGTTTAAGGGTGGATCAGAAAAAAAAGACTGGATTGAGGGATATTCTGCCAGGCAGACCTCGACTATTATAAGCAGTTTCCAGAACTGGTGCCTGAAAACTGAACACTGAATGCTACTAGGAAAAGTAGTGGGTAGTGAAACAAAATTAAGTTTAACCCCATACTGACTTTCTGTTATTTTCATCAATTCTTTGCAATGTCGAACTACATTTAAAGAGCACACGCACACCAACAACATTCACTACTTGTGATTCTACACTTGCATGACTGCGTTTTACCAACAGCTTGTTATGTAACTAGTGCTAATAGGAATATCAATTGTAATGGTTATATTTTCTGCTCTGTAGTGACTTATGGGATGGTGAGCGCCAATATGTACTACTATACCAAGGTCATGTCTCAACTGTTCCTGGACACACCGCTGTCTGCAGGGGACCCTTCCTCTTTTAGAAGCCTCTCAACCATGGATGATTTCTGGAAGGTAAAACGCAAATTTCATTCATGTTCAGCTCCGTAAGCTAACAGTAAGAGTACTGTAAAAAGGTGACCATACCAATGATTGCAGGCGTGTTGGCTGGTAAACAAAGACCCATTTTACAATCAAAATAAATAACCTACAGGGCTTTCCATTTCCAGCCTGTCCTGTGTCATAAACTTGACTGTCCTACCCTTACAGTTCACAGAGGGGCCTTTCCTCAAAGGCATGTACTGGGAGGTGTGGTACAACAACAAGAGCCTGCCAGAGAATCAGAGTCTCATCTACTACGAGAACCTGCTCCTCGGGGTGCCACGGCTTCGACAGGTTAAAGTCCGCAACGAGTCCTGCTCCGTCCACGAAGATCTGAGAGGCGAGGTTCAGGACTGCTACAACATGTACACCCCATCCAACGAGGACACGACCTCTTTTGGCCCCAAGAATGGAACTGCGTAAGTCAATGCTTTTGATGTCATGGGTCTGATTACCAGTTCTAATGGGACTGAAGCTGTATTAACAAATGTCTACAACCTCTTCTTTCTTTTGTCTCTTAGATGGGTGTATACAGCACAGAATGAGATGAATGGCAGTGGTTATTGGGGCCAGATATCTAAATATGGAGCTGGAGGATACTACCAAGACCTGTCTCGTACAAGAGAGGAGTCAGCAACCCAACTGCAGTTCCTCAAAGACCATCTGTGGCTGGACAGAGGAACCAGAGCCGTGTTTCTCGACTTCTCCGTCTACAACGGGAACATTAACCTCTTCTGCATCGCCAGGTGAGAATCATAACAGAAAACTGTTATATGTGCATATTTAGATTGATCTCCATACTATACAGTACCATTGTATGAACACTAATAGTACATCTAATGTATATTTCAGGTTGTTGGTGGAGTTCCCTGCTACTGGTGGTGTGGTGACCTCCTGGCAGTTCCAGACCGTGCGTCTGATACGATACGTGTCCAGCTGGGACTACTTTGTGGGTCTGTGTGAGGTGGCTTTCTGTATATTCATCCTCTACTACGTGGTGGAGGAAGTGCTGGAGATCCACATCCACCGCCTGCATTACTTTAAGAACCTGTGGAACTGTCTGGATGTCCTCATTGTCGTGGTGTGTATAGAAGTTGTATTGGTGGATTATTAAATCTATAACATCATGCAACTATTTCGCATTGAAATGTATGAAAACAACAAGACCTGGATCCCCGTGAAGTTCACCTCGTAGATCGGGCACCCATAGATTTAGGCTAAATACTTTAGTGCATTTCGTCCCTTTTCTCCCTCTTTACTGTCTGTCTGTTATCCAATTTTCATCCATACTTTTACAATACACTCGTTAGATTCTGTCTTTAATTACACATTTAAAGCTTATTAAGGATTTAAGTCATCGGACGTGTGGATCTTAGGTTATTAGAGTACTATAACCAAGTTGGTTTGCTTCTGAGAGGAGACCTCAGGTGGATAATTTTGCTCCTGGTTAAAACATGCCCGAATGAACAATGAAATTATCTTAACCAGGAGAAGCTGATGCAGAAAATTACATATTGTCGTTCAAGGTAAATGTCCATTGAATTTAAAGGAGATTGACTGAGTTTTTTCTTTCTCTGTGTGCTCTTCTTTCAGTTGAGTGTTGCCGCCATTATCATGAACATAACCAGAACAGCCATGGTGGGCGACAATCTGAAAGGCCTGCTGGAGAATCACTCGGCTCACCCCAGCTTTGAGCCTCTGGCCAACCTGCAGGTCCAGTTCAACAACGTGGCTGCAGTCATTGTCTTCTTCTCCTGGGTCAAGGTAGAAATCCTTAACTTTGAGCCATAATTACTCCAGAGACAGAACAGTGCAGAGGTTTCCATAGTTTTTCAGCTGAGGACTCATTAGGAGGAAGGAATAACTACACGATGGGAATAATTGGACGTAGCCTATTTTCTACACTTCAGTTGTCTTAGTACTGTAAAAGAACAAGAGAAATGTATTAGACATAAAGAATATAAGACCCAAAATAAAATACGATTAGGATTATCATCACAGAGTACAAATTGCAACTGCCATCAATTAAAACTGCAAGTAACAAAGAATCAAAGGCAAATCAAAAGAGAAAATGCTATTTTAAAAGTGTTTATCAGAGCACATACATTAAGTGTGAATTGTTTTACTTTTAGTGCACAAATAGGTAAATAAAACACAGATTTTGATCATGGTATTTCAAATAGTAAAATTTGTTAGATATATACGTGATGTATGGACTAATTTAGATGTAAACATTAAAATATAATTGGTGATCCAGTGAACGTTTGTAAAGACAACCTAAAAAGATATTTAATAAATGAATGAACACGAACACGTTAAATAGACCCCACTTTGAGACTCAGTGCCATAGTGGAAACATAAAAACCCAAATACTGTAAGGTCAACTAATGCTAATATTTTCTCATCCTCTCAGCTTTTTAAGTTCATCAACTTCAACAAGACGATGAGCCAGCTGTCGGGGACCATGTCCCGCTGTGCCAAGGACCTGGTGGGCTTTGCCATCATGTTCTTCATCATCTTCCTGGCGTACGCTCAGCTCGCATACCTGGTGTTTGGAACACAAGTCGACGATTTCAGCACTTTCCAGGCCAGCATGTATGTCTTTCAAAGCACAGTCTGCACATGTAGCAGTACCTCTCATGTTTCCTGATGATTAAATACGTTGTTTCTGTTTTTGTAGATTTACTCAGTTCCGCATCATCCTGAGAGACTTTGAGTTCTCAGAAATAGAGGAGTCCAACCCAGTGCTCGGACCCATCTACTTCACAACTTTTGTCTTCTTCATTGTCTTTATTCTAATGGTGAGTAGAGTGAGCTGCTGTTGTTTACATACCGTACTCCCCCTCACTAACACAATAACACCTTTCCTCATTCTTTCTCGCCACAGAACATGTTCCTGGCCATCATCAACGACACATACTCTGAGGTGAAGGCCGACATGTCCCAGCAGAGGTCTGAGATGGAAATGACGGATCTCATTAAGAAGGTATTGGGTTACGTGGATCATTCATTTTGTCCGGTCAGATTAAATCCATTAAATCAACAGAAGCTACCAGGGCAATAAGATCCAGAAGCCACTCCAAATATTGCAATTGTTGGGGTCTGGTTGTATCTTCTTACAGATACAGATATTGGAAAAAATATATTAGAAAAGATATTAGAAAAATAAAGATTATTAGAAAATGTCAGGCTTTTCACTTTTTCACGTTTCTATGCGAGTCAAAGTCTTAATATGAATTGAAGCAATATATTAAATAAAAGTTATATAATAAAACTAAAACTGAAGTAAGATTACAGCACTTCTTTGTTTTAGTATTTAACCAATCACCTTTTTTCAGTTCATATATATCTATAGTTTTTACTCCTTATGTTCGTAAAAGTTTTATTTTACATATCTCTGATGAGAGAGCCTTCAGCTTGATAAACAGGGACAGCAGTTAGCCTCTGGTCCTGGGAACATGTTTAATAGTTTACTTTTGCAGAAGTGTAGTTTGTGTATTACCTTTAAACTCTAAATGATTCGTATATGTATTGTTCTCCCTTAGGGTTGTAACAAAGCTTTGATGAAGTTGAGACTGAAGAAGACGGCAGTAGATGACATCTCTGACAGTTTGCGGCAGGCCGGGGGAAAACTCAACTTCGATGAACTTCGCCAGGATCTGAAAGGGTGAAAAAAAACTGCTAAAAACTCTTGTGATATAATTCCAATGTTTGATTTAGGTTTTTACCCTCACATTTATATGCTACATCTTCTGAGTGTCCTTCTATTTATATTTTTCTCAGGAAGGGCCACACAGACGCAGAGATTCAAGCCATCTTTGCCAAGTACGATCACGATGGCGACCAGGAGCTGACGGAGAACGAACACCAGCAGATGAGAGACGACCTGGAAAAAGAGAGAGTGAGTGGCGATACAGAAACACAAAACACACCCTGAATGCACGTGTTAGCTTACGTTAGGCCTGCAGATGTTCAGTGTGTGTCTGCTCGCTCGCCAGGAGGACTTGGATCTGGAACGCAATTCGCTAACGAGAGCCACCAGTGGGCGGAGCTTCCCTCGTACTCAGGACGACTCGGAGGAAGACGATGACGAGGACAGCGGCCACAGCTCCCGCGTCGCGGCAGCAGCTCCGGGGGCGTCTCCTACGAGGAGTTTCAAGTGTATGGAGTTTTTGTTATCATTGTCGTACTGTCACTTAGATGCATTCGAATCTACAAATACATGGGTAATGGTAAGTAAAAATAATCACAGTGCTAAAGCAGTGCATTATTACAATAAAGAGTGTGATATTTCTATTTATAAATATACAAAGCTTTAATATGCAAGGTTAGATCACCTTACATAGTGGTTATTTATTTTCAACCATAGGAAGCCCTTAATGCCGACATAGTGGATAGTTAAATGAAAGGTGACTGTTCACTGAAGTTTACTGATTAATAATAAAAATGTATGGCAATCTCCTACATACAAAATGTATTCAAGTTTTTCATACTAATCAGAATGACTGACTGCAGTAGTAAGACATGTTAATCACGGCTGTGTTCCTCAGGCTGGTGAGGCGTGTGGACCGGATGGAGCACTCGATCGGCAGCATAGTGTCAAAGATAGATGCCGTGATCGTGAAGCTGGAAACAATGGAGTGCGCTAAACTCAAGCACAGAGACGTGCTGGGCCGACTGCTGGACGGAGTCATGGAGGTTAGAGCTGTGGAGACATTCTGTGTGTCTGACACAAATCAGAATCAAAAATGATATTCAGATTTATGAATTATGCTTCCATAATAAAGATGGAGGCTGGAGAGAAATGGAAATCCTGTCCTGCATCTTACTTATGTGCAGATTTACAGTAACCAGATTACACATTGCTTGCTGTAAGATATCCTGCCTCCGGCAGTTTCTTGTGTGATGTAAACAAACTGTGATCTGTGTCTGTGTCAGGACGAGCGTCTGGGAACGGACACAGACAGGCTGGTGAGTGAGGAGCTGGAGCGCTACGAGTCTGACGACATGGTCTCTCAGGTCAGCCACGCTCAGCCCGCCACACCCATCGGCCCCCGACCCCGCCCCCACTCCTCACTGTCAACCGACGGCCTCGACACCAGCACCACGGTGAGCGGCCATGTGTGAGGATCCCAATGGAAGGAAGAAAAACTCTCCTCTGGAAATTCCCCTGCAGCGGTACAAGCAACCAAGATTTTTTCTCACATTGGAGGGGACAAAATAAAAGGCCTCAAATACTTAAATGCACTGAAAGTGAGTGGGGTCCTCCTGTGAGACATCAAAGAGTATTCACTAAAGCTAATATTAAGTATTACCTTAACAGGAAGAAGAAGGGAAACATGTGAATGAGGTTAAATAGTGAAGGATTTACAGAACAGTGTTACATTGCAGTAAATATTATTCACCAGCCTGCCAGCATACTCAGATGTACTCAGAATACGCAGCGTATGATTTTAGTATCACATGAGAAATATGCTCACCTGCTTTTGATTGCTGTATCCACACATCTTGGCATTTACACAAATACCAAAAAGGCATTTCTGTTAATCGTGCTAATTACTTTTTCATCGTTTTAATACACAGTAGGTACAAGTGTGGCGCGTTCTGTCATATTTACTCATCGTACATCGATTAAGCTTCAAATTGTATAGCTTATCATTTTATGATACATATTGTAACTTAAACAAACTTCGATTTGGAGTGCATTTAGTGTTCATGGGAAACCCATGCATTTATTATTGTTTTTCTCTGTGCCTTACTTTTTTTTACAATCTATTTCTTTTTTAATCTATTATAATGCCAATAAAGTGTTATTAAAATAATGGATACTGTTTTATTTTTCAGACTTTCTAAGGTTGTAGATCTCCAATGATTTTACTGTAATAATAGAATAGAATAATTTAGGTAAAATACAAAAGAAATGTGCATGAGTCTATAAAAAAAGCATTTGATTGTATTGTATTGTACACTTAATATGGGGTATTTAAACATATATTTTAGTATTTAAAAGAAACACTAAAATATATATGTTATTACTATACTTTATAATTATAATAAAAAGTGCTTTACAGAGTAGGACAAGATACAAAAAAAGAGTGAGGAACATAATTAAAAGCAAGTTATAAACAAACAGAAAGAGTTATAACACGACACCACTAAAATTACCCCAAATTAAAAGCCAAATAAAAATGGTACACTACTGAAAAAAGTGACGTCCAAACACTGCACTAAAAAACCCCACAAAGACCAGTGTTATTGAAAATGTTTATACATGTTTTCAAAAAGCTGATAATATAAATGTATATATACTTTATACACTGCCTGGGAAAAAAAAGGTCACACACTCTAATATTCGTTGGACTGCCTTTAGCTTTGATTACGGCACGCATTCGCTGTGGCATCGTTTCCACAAGCTTCTGCAACGTCACAACATTTATTTCTGTCTTGCATTAATTATTTATTTTTATCTTGTATTGATGACGGGAGATTCAAGCACTGCGTAAAGTCTTCTCCAGCACATCCCAAAGATTCTCACTCGGGTTCAGGTCTGGACTCTGTGGTGGCCAATCCATGTGTGAAAATGAAGTCTCATGTTCCCTGAACCACTCTTTCACCATTTGAGCCTGATGGATCCAGGCATTGTGATCTTGGAACATGCCCGTGCCATCAGGGAAGAAAAGATCCATTGATGGAATAACCTGGTCATTCAGTATATTCAGGTAGTCAGCTGAACTCATCCTTTGGGCACTTAACGTTGCTGAACCTAGACCAGACCAACTGCAGCAACCCCAGATCATAGCACTGCCCCCACAGGCTTGTGACCTTTTTTTGGGCCGGGCAGTATATATATATATATATAAATTGAAAAACAGAAAGGTTTAACACACACTATATATATGATATAATTGTATACTATCTACAATTACACATTATCAGTCATTAGTTAGAATCAAGGTCATTTGGATATTGTGCAAAAGCTAAATATCCAAAAGTTACAAAAGTACAGGAGAATATCTGATTCTGAATAATGTGTAAATATTCATAAATAAAAAATACATCCAAAATATATTCATGTAACTGACATTGCATTGGGAACAACCAACGTGAAGACTTTGCATATTGACGTCTTGTGTAAAGATTTAACAAAGGAGACACTAAGTAGAATACGTTAAACTGTAATAGAGCCAGGCTGTTTCCTCCTGCTTCCAGGTTTATGCTAAGCTAAGCTAACTGCCCCCTCACTTAGCACACAAACATGAGAGTAGTTCCTCTCATCTCATCTAAAAAAAGTTGTTGTATTATTCCTATAATGGTGATATTTTTGGGGAATAATTACTGGCCTGGTCCCATGGAAGACACAAATAAAAAATGCATAATTTGCTGGATTTAAATAATCACATTTAAGTGAATTTCTTGATGTAGCGGAGTTTCAGATAGGCGATGATGAAGAAAGTGAACGTCATGACGGTCAGAGCCACGTGATTCTCCCACAGTCCCCTTGTGGTGTACTCTATTCCCAGGTAATCCAGGTACTGCTCCCCTGTACATCTGGAATAACAATCCCAATGTGTCAATTAAAAATTAAATATCAAATATTTGAGATAGTATAGTTACATGTAATACAGAAGCCCTGAGAGGCAAGTGAGATAAAACATATGAGACACAAGTAATTAAACATTACTCTCATGTCTTAATAATTGTCTTAATTATCATGGTTTATAATCTGCGTTTAGGGAAATCATGAATGCTTTTAAGTCCCATTAAAATATGGGGAAGTGATGCACTTTGGCCTCTTGTGGATGAAAGGAGCTTTATAGCACCAAACTTTGTAAAAAATGTAACTACCAAAACTTTCAATTAGGAAAACGTACAAATATACTGGACAATTTAGTTTCCTCTTACCTGTTTTTAAGTCATTTAAAAAAGTTGAATTTCTCTCACTTGCTTCTCAGGTCTTCTGTGCATGAATGATTGTAACGCCAACTCTATTTGTGCAGAATAGCAACTTGTAACATGTGCTCTGGTGGTCTAATTCAACTGGAATATGTCATACTCACACTAAGGCCTACCAAGTCACACACACATGCAGGTGTACTCACATCAGGCCGACCGCGCTCACACTGCAGTTTGTCTCTGCAGCCGACGTGTTTCTGATCGCAGCCTCGTCACAGAACTTCAAACCCACAAACTCGTTGATCTTCAAAGCCTGGACATGGACGGTAGAGTCAATGAATGCAGAGCAGAATAAAGTGAACAGGGTGAATCAGACTGTAAACTAAAACTGGATGCTGATCTGTGTGATCCATTTTAACTCGGTTGACTCAAGTTGCTTGTTTAAGGGCGGGGCTCAAACTATCCTAAGAGAGGACTTACTAACCTTACAGCCAGGGACGGTTTGAGCTGATTAAAATTAGGAATTAGACATTGCAAACATTTGGGATAATGTCAGTACACAGCTCAACAACATATATAAGATAGGTAGTCGTTTAAGGACATTTGAAGGCAGAAATATTACAAATCATTCCTTTATTTGTGACTTACTGCGAGGCCGTAGCGAGGAATGCTGAAGTACTTCAACCAGGCCAGCCAGTCCATGATGCTCGGGAGGTTCACCAGCAGACCTGAGAAAATCTACAACACGACACACACGTTTTCCATTTTGAAACACAGCAGGAAAAGCTCAGTCACTGTGACTCAATGTTAAAGAAAATGCCCACTCATGCACATTCATACAGAGGCTGAGGCTGCCATACAAGATGCCACCTGCTCAGGGAAGCCGACACTCACTCACATCCACACACCGTTGGTCATGCCATGGACTAATAACATTAATTGGGTCCGCACACATCTGAGTCTTAATTACAGGTATTAGTGTCCTCTGTGCATATTTTGGCCTGAATTCATGTATTCATCCGTGTGGTGTCTCTCACCATCATGAAGACGAAGGTGATGGTCATGAAGATGTTGGCGAGGGCGACGACGCTCTGGTCCGCTGAGATGGCCATCGTCATCGCCGTGGCCGTGTACGCCACCAGAGTCACCGTCAGCGTGAAGACCAGGAACTCTGCGGCGGATGATTTGAGACCTGAGTGGAAACACAAATGACCTAAATAATGAATGAGATCACATCAAAAAAGAAGGAGCTAAATGTTGAGGATGTTGCTTTTTTTATCAGATTCTATTTGTGATAAATGCCTTAGTTTGTCTGGGGGAGAAGTACTTTTTTAATTTCAGTCTTACCAATCAAAAAGTAGACGATGCAGCTGAAGATAACCGAGGTGACGGTGCGCAGAGTGATGTCTGACAGGATCTTGGACAGGAAGTAGACGGATACCCTGTAGTAGCCACTGATGTACTCATGACTGTAACAAGAAAACACAAACATAAAATAAAGTTTTAGCTTTTATTACTCAATCCCAATGTATGTTGAGTCATCCACACAACGTACACGAACAGTTTCCTCTCGGTGATGAAGAGCTCCGCTGCAGACACAGTGCTGAAACACTGGTTGGTAGTGATGAAGAAGAGGGCGCCCATCCTGCAACAACAATAACAAACACCAGGCTTTATTTCAGTATTTCTTTTCCACATTTCCGAAGAAAAAAAGAGGAAACACATCACTTGCTAAAATGATGAGTAATGAGAATGTGCCCAAAAAAAGATATCATATAACCATGTGAATAAAAAAAAGGTCCAATAAAAAATAAAAATAATAATAATGAAAATAAATCAATAAAAAAAGATGTATATATATTAATGATAATAATAATAATAATAATAATAATAATAATAATAATAATAATAATAATAATAATAATAATAATAATAATAATATAGCAAATGGGGAAAGGGCACACCCTAATAAGTTACTAATAGAAAAATAACAAGCAAGATCAAATTTGAAACCTCAAAGCTGAAAATAGTACAAAATGAGTGTATATATATATAAATATATATATATACACTCATTTTTAAAATAAAGATTATTTGATATTAAAAGATATATATATATAATGTTATATAAAATGAAGAAGTAAAATGCCAGGATGTAGACTCAGAGCGTCTGATACAAATTAAAATAACTTTGCAGATTACACTGAGTAAAGAAAAGAGTTGACTGAAGGCAGTGTTGGATAAAGAGCAGTGTAACAGCTTATCGTAGATGTGGTGTGGTCCATATGTACATACAGCCGGGACTTAAAAGGTGACTGACTCCACTATAGACCAGTGAGCAGGAGGGAGGCGAGAATAACGTTTAAGCCGCATACACCGCTGTCTGCCATACTGCCTATGCATTGACCATGAATATAATGACATTAAGGCTTTATATTCCACTGAACCGTGCACGGGGAAAAAGAGGGAGACCATTGAGATTTGTGATGTGCTTCACTGGGCCTGTGAGTACCAGGTTGTGCCCAATAAAACACGGTAAGAGGATTAGCCTGCTCGACTTTTCACACTTCTTTATGGAAAGCAGGGGCCTGACTCAACAACCTGAACAATGATTAGGAAACATCAATAACTACACACTATATAACCATACAATATCCCCAAAATAATCATAATACTATATGTGTGTGCTCAACATAAAAGCCATACAGGATTTAACCAGGCAAATAGTTTGAACAGATAATTCAGGCCAGGTGATGTGAGTACCATCGGGTAAACATGTGAGAAGTTATAATTACTATTGGGAACGTTTCTGTAATGCAGCTTTTACAAAAGTTCTATATTTCTGGTTAACCCATTGCTATTGCTACCTAACTGTTGAAGTAGGATGACCGGGTTATTCTTGATCGTTTTTATTTATTGTTTTATCTATTATTATAGAATTACTGAAGTCATGGGTCCAATTTCTGTACAAAGTAATGTCTTAATGGCTGAAATCTAAGTGTATTAATCAGAAAATACTGAATCAGCGTTTAAAATATCAAACTACTGTCTCTCGCTAGCTGTGTCTGTCTTTGTAGAGGAAATATACGAGATGGATGTTGGGGTGTTAAAGCAGGGTTTCTGTGCAAATGTGCAGTGTGTATTTCAGCGAGTCTCTCACCTGTTCTGGATACCGCTTTGATCGTCTTTGACTCGAAAGAAAATGGCTCCAACGATGAGGGCGAGGAAAATGTTGACTCCCAGCTGCACAGAGAAAAACACGAGAGATTTGAATACAAGCACCAACAACCATCTTAGAGTCCTGTTTTTAAAAAGAATTGCACATTTTAGCCAATAAAGGGAATCCGGTATTCTTCCAGGCTGGCCTAAAAGGGGACGTTGGAGTAGTTTTTGAGATATGATTATTCTTATTTCTCTAAATGATCCATTCAATAAAATCCCCACTTTATTTTAACAGCTTTTTTGCACAGGAAAAAAAAGTGCATTATTGTGAGTTTAAGCATGTCCAGGACACCTGTAACATTTTGAGTTCATTCCATGTGTTGGATAATGACGATAATGAAAGATATAAGTTGTCTTCCTCTAAGCACTTTGAAAAAAGATAGATATATTTGTGCTTACATACTTTTATAACCGAATGACAAAGTGCTGGACCACTGCCTGGTGACCATGGGGGAACTGAGTTGATCAAAGGTGCCTTTCCTTATCCTTCTGAGCAATCAGGAAATAATCCCCCCAGTTTGTCTAATATCAGACCGTCATGAATTACATTTGCAGAAGGGTAATAAAACTTAAGCAGCGTCCCCTTCTACAGAGAAGAAAAATGTTTGCGGGGATCCGGGGTCAAGTGGTGGGGGGAAGATGACAGAAAAGAGTGAGAAAAGTGAAAGCGACACAAGTTTTAATCCTAACAATTTACAGATTATGACGGGAGTAAAGCGGTTCCCAGGGTGAGGGGATAAGCTAATAGGGTTGAGCCTGTTTCACCTCATTCCCCGCAGCCCCTCATGTGAAAGCGGGGCGGTGGAGTGATAGGTCATGACGCCATCATGTGATGAGTCCCGGACCGGGGCCAGGGGGCTTTGTCCAGATATGATATCAGTTCAGATCCCGGCCCAAAGAGGCAGAGCGGGGTCACAGCAGTCACCCAAGCCGATTACGGCGCCCACGCCACCTAGAGCCCCTCTTGTGGGATTATTTTGACTTATTTAGGGCCAATTAGCTGTTAATAATTCTTAAAGTGAGGAGACTTCTGACGGCATTTCGCCGCCATGGGGTGACTAATGAGAGCATTAAGTCCTGACCTCTGCTAAGTGCTGTCTACGCATCCTGCTCACCATCACCTCTGCACGGACTCTGATTATCGCTCGGCTCTTTGGAGGGTTTAAACACAGCAAAAGCGATAGTGGCACAACCTTAAACCTTTAACCTTACAACAGAAATGAGAGACAATAATTAGATATTTATCCTTCATAGCTGTAGCCTTGAAGTTTGGACCTGAGATGAACTAAAAATTACAAAATGAGAACTTAATGTTTAAAGAAACAATGCTTTTAGTTGTTTTTGCTGTTATTTCCTCGTCCTCCATCTCCCCCCTTTTGTATGCATATGTGAATGAGATTGCGGGGTAATGGGGTTTTTGGTTGTTTCAATATTTGTATTAGAAAATCACAGTATTTGACATGTTTGCTATCTGTGCAAAAAGTAATAAAAAGATTTGTCAAAAAAACAAACAATGCTGTGCAGTGCATACTCCATGCCTTCATGAGCATGACTTAATAAACTTGTAACTGGGATAACCTTTTCTAAATACTACACATTTATCTGCTTCCACCAGAACATGTGCTGTGGCCTTTCTAACATTTTTGATTTGTTTTATTTTAATGCTATTTTACATTGGAATTATACTTTGTCTGTAAATATGAGTGCGGGTTTATTTGTCTGTAGAGGTTTGTATGTATTTTCGTATTAGAAGAGAATATATAGTAATACATATTTCAAAAATATATCTCATACAACATCAAGAGGCATAAAGAAAAAATGGAATTTTTTAAATATGCACTGATTCCCTTTTTGGTGTAATAAATGGAAAGGTCAACTGTAAGTCAGTAACTTAGCTAAGCATAAACAGTAGAAATAGGGGGTAGCAGCTAGTTTGGATCTGTCAAAAGGGAACAAAACAATGCTATCAAAAGTTGGAACTGAAGCAGAAACCATTATACAGGTGAGAAAAGTGTCGTTTATTCAAACTGTAAACTTTGTATATTTATTTTAAGTCTTTTGTATGTAATACTTCCAATTAACCAGTGTTATAGAAACAACAAGTGGCTCTAATTTCATTAATGTCATTTTTTATCATGGATCATGAATTTTAAAAAAGGTCCTGTTTACCTGGGCTACAGACGTTTGTGGGTTCAGCATGAGGTTCTGGAAGGTTCTCCTGAGAACCCATCGCAGCTGGTGGAAGAAGGAGCTGTTGTAGGTGATGGTGCGGGACTTTGAACAAGAGATGCACTTCTTCTCCTGCTCGATGAGCTCCAGCTCCGCTCTGGTGTCGCTGCAGTAGCTGCTGTTCCTGAACTCTTCCACCAGACGCTCCTCGATGCTCTGCCGCGAGCCGCTCTGCTCCTCAAACTCCAAATCTGTACGTAGGTGAACGGGGAGGGAAGTGACAGGTTTTAATATGTGAAATACTTCACTTCAACCGACCAATAATCCCATAAAGCACAAATCCAATTCATCCAAAAGTGGACTTTTAAAGGGATTTCTTAGGCTGCGATTACTGTGGTGGCACACTATAAAGGAAACGTTCTCTTCACAAATGTAAGGTAACACAAGGAGAGCAATTAATAAAGTGGTTCATTATATTCATAAAATGACTTTCGAACCTCTTTGCAATTATTCACACTAACTTGGGATAGTTCAATACATTTTTATTCAAGTTAATGTTTACAAATGTCTCCTATTGTAAAAACAGAAAAGTGTTGCTCTTCTCAAAAGTAGAATGCATGCAGGGATTTATAAATGGCATTACCTTCAGAGCCGTGCACCTTGGTCATAGCCGTGGAGTCTCCGTTAATAACGTCCAGAAAGAAGTCGGCTGGGTTGTTGTGGGGCTCACAGGGAAAACCTGAGACACAGTCACAATAATCAATATTTAATAATAACTCATATCATATAGTGTGTCGAGCATAGGAGATAATACTAGTCTATTCAACAAGAACCATGCAAAATACAAGGACACAATATGATTTATGCCAGATCCAGCTCCTCTCCATTTGCAGCCACTGGGCAGGTACACACAACTTCAACAGACACTGTAAATTAAACAAATTACAAAGTCTTCATCACACTTACAATAACAAAGCCAGGTCTTAGCACAGATCTACATATAAGTAACCAGCAAACATATCCGTACCAGCATAAAACGACCTCCTTTGAGAGACTTACTTACACTTGCTGACGTGATGACCAATGTTTTTCCAAGAAGTTTCTTTTTGTATTGATTTCATTTATGGCCACATATTAGAATAAAGATGCAGACCATCTACATTAATCCTGGTTTATATATTTTGCACAAACTCACCAATGTTGGCGAAGTAGTCCAAAGCGTTTGGCGCCGGTCCGTGGTAAACCATTTTACCTCCGACCAGCAGAGTGAGAGAGTCGAACAGTCTGTAGATGGAGTACCGCGGCTGGTGGATCGACATGATGATGGTTCTTCCATGACTGGCCATTCTGAAAAAGACACATAGTGAAAGAATGTATACATAGTATAAACAATAACGATGACTTTTGATAGCAAACTCAAATGTGATACTACGAAAATAAGGCTCAGACCTGCCTTTATATGTCTTCTTTATTTATTTATATTCAATTAACACTTAAGAAATAGCATATGTTCCATGCTTCACATTTTTTACCCAATATTAAAAAATTGAATCTACATAAAATAAACTCAAATAAATAGATTACATTTTTGTACTTATTGGAAGCATGCTCCATAAAATACATTGATTTTATATTAGTATTCCACTTAGTTGTACTGCCAATGTTGACATGCTCTGAATTGTATTGAATGTCATTTTAATCTAATCTTGTGTGTAAAATGCAATCCCTGTTATCAAGGGAAATCTTACATACTGTATGTCAGGTTGAACCCAAGGAAAATGAAATATATTCTGTATAACGTGTTATTAATTACAGTTTATTGGATGCAGGTTGGATACGAGTTTTGGGGATATAGAAAAAGGCACTGAATATAATCCTTTATAAAATCTGTAGCTTGGCAGAGAAGCGTCACCTCTTCAGAAGCAGCAGGACGGAGTTGGCGGTGCTGGCGTCCAGTCCGGTGGTCGGCTCGTCCAGAAAGAGAACCGACGGGTCAATGATCAGCTCCATGCCGATGTTGGTCCTCTTCCTCTCCCCTCCCGAGATCCCCCTCGTCATCTGTGTGCCGACCTGGAGTTTTTGGAAGATTCAGATTTATACTTTTATTTTTTAAAGGCTTCACCTTACCAGCTGTCACATTAAAGTGATGGATAAATTAATTCAACTATACTTATAACTCAATAACGTTGTTAATAATCATTATTCTTAAATGGGCCGTAGTGTGGAACTTCTTTGTCCTTTAATTATATATTGATGCTATCACATTTGTACAAAATTACCTTTACTCAAGTACAATTTTGAGGACTTTCTCTTGTAAAGGTGGAATCCTTTACACTGTTGTATTTCTACTTCCACTTTAGGAAAAAATACGAGTACCACTAATTGTGTGTGTCTTTACCTTGAAGTCGGCCACCTTGCTGAGGCCGAGCTCTGTGATGAGGTGATTGACTCGAGCCTCTTTCTCACTCTGCAGGACGGAGCTGGGCAGACGCAGCGCTGCAGAGAAGCGCAGATTCTCCCTGACCGTCAGCGTGCCCATCACCACGTCCTCCTGAGGGGGCAACGGTCAGAGACAGAGGAAGAGCATTTGTATGTAGTTTACATTTAGACCTGTACTGTAGAGATGTGAGGACTTAACAGAGTTTGGAAACTAATAACGTTATACATTGAGTATACTCAATACTACTATATTAACAAGGGTTTAATCGACCAACTCTTTGCTAGGGCAGAACTACTGTTATTAATTTACTCTCTAATGCTCTTATTGGTGTGGTTTTTTGGAGATCTTATCCATCATGATAAAAGTCATAACAAGATTATTTTAGTCAATATTGATTTCACAGCTTTTTGAAATATCATGTATTTACTGAATTTTAATTTAAAAAAATGATTCTCTTTAACTTTAAATATAATTCAAATAAAAACAACATTTTTTGTTGACTCTTTGACATCAGAAATATCATGCATTTAATTAAAAAAACTATGGATTTGTATTGTAGTGAAAACAATATTTAAAATTGTTGATAATCGTTGGAAGACAAATCATAATCGACTATCAAATTAGATTTATTGCACAGCCAGTGTTAAAGCTCTACAGAAATAATTGTACAGTTGGTAAACAAAGTATTTAGTATCTGAATAGTGGGACATCTGTCTCAAACCAGAGCAAAAATCAGTTACATCAATAATGTGGACAACACTCAGTACCAAAGGGATTCAGTTTCTGCAGGTTTACATGAATAGAATGATTCAACATGTACCTGAACCACATATCCGGAGAGGCATTTGAAGTTTGGAGGCTGTGGTGCTCTGTCGATGAGGACTTCTCCTGAGAGACCTGAGGGGTCCTTCCTCGCAGCCAGAATATCCAAGAATCTTTAAACAAAGACTTGATAAATATGTAAAAAACAATGCAATCTTTATCATTTTCCCTCGGAGATCAGTGGGATACTCACGATGATTTTCCACTCCCAGTAGGTCCAAGAATAGCGTTGAGTCCAGGTCTCATTATCCCACTGCAGCACAAAAACACAAACCAATTTAGCAGGGTAAATTAATGCAAAGGTAATGACTGGGACATATCTAAAGTAGTTTAAAAAGGTATAATATCATATTTTCACTTCTGTACATCAGTGTTTGAGATCCAAATGTGAGGAGTGTGAGACAAAGTGGATTAATGGGATTTTCTGCCGTTATTTTTGTCACAGCACTTCCTCCCTCCTTCATCCGAAACGGAATTGAGCTAGTTGAAGGAATTTACATTTGTTACGGATATCATTAGCATTGTTCGAAAGAAAAAAAACAATAGGGGGTTTAAAATTGTGAAAGTAAATCCCTTGACTTCAGAGGGAACAGTTACACAATAGCAGAAAAGAGTCAGTGATATAAAATGGAATTAAAATGAATAAAATCACGTGAGCGACTTTAATTCGTTTCCCTGGCAGACTGCTCTTCAGTGCATCAGAGAGATTATATGCAAGAAACCATGCTTAATATCATATAATTAACACGGAGGCAGGAACAAATTTGTGTGAAATGATTCATTCTTCCATGGGAAACGTCAGGTGTGTTTAATAGCATCAGAAAGAAAATAATAAAAGAGTTTATTCACTGTTGTTCCACTTTGAACAAGGACATGATGAGCCAAAACTAAAGAAATACTGTAAAAAATCAAATCCTCTTGAAAGTAAACCTCAAAATTGTTCCCTCAGTAGAGGCTTAAATGATTCTACCCTTCTATCTTCCACAGCTGATATAACAGACAAACAGAAGAATAACGTGTGCGGTATTTAGGACTGACTTGAGGTCCAGCAGTATTTCCCTGTGGCTGGTTTTCCTCCTGCAGACGAAGCCGCTCTGCAGTTGCACTCTGTACTGGACGTTGTGGAAGCTGACGGTGGAGCCACGCTTGGGGCTCTGCTCCACGCCGGGGACGACCTTTGACCCGGCCGTCCCGTTAATGCCGATGTCTTCTATCATGGCGATGTTGATGTGATTGGCTCTCTCCATCATCCTGGGACAGTGATCTGAGAGAGATCTATATTTTACTGAAGTAAAAAGTGTGTGAATCTCAGGGTGTCATGCAATCTTTATACCACTGTTTGTACGGCTGCTCTTTAAGCAGACATGAACTACGCATCATTACTCAAAATAACCTTTATGCATCACTAGGAAAATTGTTTGGTTTTTTAATTTAGTTATTATAACATTGGCTGTTTTAATGCATATGGCATACATTTTGGAGAAAAAAAATGTCATTGTTCTTCATAAAAATCCTACTTATTTCTACAGATAAATGATCGCTTGATTGTAGATTAAACTGCCCGGCAACAGTAAATTATTTTAATTTGTTTTATAATTATACATCAGTTATATCAATCCAAAAACATAACAAATGTAATAATAATAGTAAAACTGACAGGGACCATTTTTCTGCAGAATGAGTTAAACTTTAATACCGTTAATCAAATTAGAGCTCAAAATATTATTTGATTTGTCGATGAATAATAAATTGTCATGGTTCTGCAGAATGAGTACTTTTTCTTTTGATACTTTCAAGTAATTTGTTTTAGTACATAATCTTACTTAAGATTTTGAATGCTGGACTTTCAGTATTTTCAGTATGGTGTAAGTACTTTTACTTAAATACAAGCTCTAATTACTTCTCACCACTGCACAGATCACATCACTCTGTGTGAAAATCCTGTGCAGCACATATTCTCCCACTACTTCATTTTAATAAATGTAGTTTTTAGATTTTATAACTCTAAAAAGGACTTAAAACATATATTTTATAATAAATAAATCATGTTTCGCATAAAGTGATCACCTGCTCTACGATGTTTTTAATTAAAGTAAGAGAGAAGAGTTTGCTTGTGACTTACCGGCTGCTGCTGTGGATCCTGCTGCAGCTTCAGAGCGCTGCTGCAGACTGACGGAGCAGAGGGAGTGGGGGGCTGACATCCTGACAGAGGGGACAGGTGCCTCCACTCAGCTGGGACCCCTCCATGTTAACCCTTTATCCACCACACAGAGAGAGGAGAGGGACTTAACAGAGACAAACGGTCCTCCAGTGGTGTAACTTTTAGAATTGCAGCGACAATAGGGCAAGTTCTTTCTCTGTCTTATTTATACTGTGTGAAAAAAGAAGAGTTTGAAGGTCTAACAAAGTGTTTGTATTGTATAAAGTCTAATAGAAAAGTTGAAAATCCATTCAGAAGGAAATGTTGTACTTTTTACTGCACTGCATTTCTCTGATTCATCTCATTACTTTACAAATAGACATGTTCACGTAATTTTTTTGGGGGGGGGAGTTTGAAAATATGATGTAGTGTAAGAGTAGTAAACTACCCAACTGTTCATACAAAGTAAATATTGTTGCCGTTTAAACTGCTGGTTGGACAAAACAACACCTAAAGGCATCACTTTTATCTCTCAGTTACTCTTTTTTATTACGTTTTACCCCTTCCAGGACACCCTGTCCGCACTGTGCAGCTCCTTCAGTGACAGACTGCTGCACCCGCGGTGTCTCACGGAGAGATACCGCGGGTCCTTCCTTCCCACAACTGTCAGACTTTACAACCAGCATGGACCCTGGTAGACCCCTCATACATACAAAAAAATAAATAAGACTAAACTGACTACAATTTATGTGCAATATTTAAACATAAATATGCCATTATCAATAACTGTGCACTATTTACCTGGCTGCTATGTCTCCTTTAGGATGTGTATTTTGTAAATTGTGTGTTTTTCTTTATCTTCATATTTTTTTGCATATTTTCTTTTGTAAATCTGTCTTTGGCTCTGTTGCTGCTGTAGCAAATCTTAATTTCCCCTCTGTGGGATGAATAAAGGGATTCTGATTCAACAGATAACCTGTTATCATTGAATCACTTAAAAAAACACAAGGCTAAAAACAAACAAATAAGCAGATTAATAAATCAAAATGAAAGGATGTATTTGTACTGACTGACCTCAATTGACTACAACAGTAAAATCTGAGGAACAATACTCTGATATATATATATTAATATAATATTATCATTCCTGAAGGACATTTTCTGAATTGAGTACTTCCATTAAAAATGCTGATTAAACAAACATACTTAAGTATTATTGTACTTACCTTACTTTAAGTAACAGCTTTAAACCTTCAAAATGCAGGACTTGGTGGTATGATCATTAATGCACCTGTAATATCGATCCCAACAAATCTATACATTACATTTCATTTGTCCGACAAGTGCAGGTATATTCACTTCAAACAAGTCATGCCATTGGAAGGGCTGGTGAATTAGTTAAAAGGCCTAAGCTAAGTAGGTTTCGATGATAACATGTTTACTAAGTAAGGTTCTGAATGTATGACTTGTAGAGGAGTATTTAACTGTAGTGCTTTTACTCACGTTAAGGATCCGAATAATTCTCCCACCGCTGGATTATATCGTCAGGCTGCATTCACCAGTAAAAACATTTCTGGCTATCAAAGTGACAATCATTGAACATGTCTTTTACACTCTGAGAATAAATAGACATGAAGGAAAATGTGCGGACCTTTACGTTACACAATATGTTGACTTTGAAATATCACAAATTCAACACATTTGAACTTAATGGAGGAATAAAGCTGCCATTAAAAGAAATATACAAACAATAAAATTACTATAAAATATAAATAATTAAAGAAAAATATTTAAAAAATAAGTCTTGGTCATCAAAATAAAGACACAGGTTAAAAGGAAAATATAATATCTATAAATAAAAACAAAAAGGTATTTATTTTAAAACTTGAGATGACTTAAATATGTCACTTAAGACTTTATTTATTTTAAAATTAAGCCTTCACATTTATTAAATAGTTGGGAATTCTCCAAATGACAAACAGAAGATTTAAAGACAGAAAACATCATTTGTTAATGTTTAGTTTTTAATCGTTTGTGTCACAAGCCATTCGGACCAGAAAAACAGTACTAACAGAGCTTTGTTGGAAAAGTGACGTTTAGGTCCCAGATACAACGATTGTATTTGAAAGGCAGTGAAACCAAACACAGAAAACAACAGATGAGGTTTGTACGGAGGACGTGTGAATTATAAAGACAGTTTCAGGAGGAGAAAAATATATTTACACAACATCTAAAGCTGGTGTTTGAGGACAAAAACTGAAGGTAACAAATGTCACAGGTGAGACGATGATGAGTGTTGTGTTTGAATACATTTAACAACAGAACTAAAGACCAACAGTGAACAGAACAGTCGATCTCTGCTTTACCCTGGACATTTATCCACTCACATCAGCCAGGACAACCTAACTATAGCTTAAAAACTCCTGAACCCAGCAGGGTGCCAGTGATACTTCTCAGTTGAATTCAAGCGAACATTCACATAGTCGAACATGGCTCTTAGCTGAACATCTCTTTAGTGTTGCATTAAGTGTGCTTTTTCGCTCTCTGAGTGACACATAACTGAGGAATTAATGATTGTTAACAAGTTACAACCCAAAAAGATGATGTCGCTTTACACAAACATGCATGAAGCAAAGGTCCTGCGTTTGTGAAGTATTCTGATATGACGAGTTATGAGAACTACCAGTTTTCCAGATGTACATAAATAGAATTATTTACAAAACATAAACTGTACATTTCTGTACCTTGAACACGTCTTAGTGTCCTTAAAATACCGTTTCTTAATCAATACAAATATTAACACTTATACAAGCTTACAAGAATATCTTATATGCGCCACGGAAATGCTGTTCATATAAATAGCATTAAGCAACTCCATTCACAAACTAGATCACAGAACATTCAGGGTTCATTTCTCTCAGAACGATTGTGCAATTAGAGAACATTTAAGAATGGACCAATCAAGACCTACCCTGTCATTTTGGTCATGATGCTTTTTGTCCAGTTGCTTCAGAAGTTGTGACGTTTCTATGTACATTTAAGTAGATTGTGTATTCTTAGAAAAGGGCTGATTTAATTCAGATCAATTGACAAATAAATTAGGGATGTACGATATAAAATCAGTCCATAAATGATCCCCCAATGACAGGAAATGTGGCAGTTTGCACCTTTAAAATGTGTGTTTGAGGTCGGCCAATAAACAGAGGGGAGAAGTGCAGAACGCTGACGAGAGGAAACGGAAATTGGGACTAAAGAGATAAACATGTTGTTGCCGCTTTGGACGGCACTCAGTGGAAGACAACAGATCTGATAGATGTGGTCAGGTCGGAGGTTTGGATTATTAAATGATCAATGTTTTACTCACTACATCGCAGCCTTTCTTATCCTCAGGTGTGTAGATTATGAACCTTTTTTTTATAGATAAAACCACAAATGTGGAAATATTGGTTGTGTTATTTGCATTGGCCGTGGGAAGCAGGTATTTATCCGTTATTGATAAACGATCCATATCATGCATCCCTAAAATGCAGTTCCATTATTGCATTTTATCACATCAGCATGTAGTGTGAACCTTCACACTGAGAAACGGAAAGACCGCAGGCTCTGAAACAGCTGATGAAATCCAGAAGCACTTTTTGTTGTTGTTAAAATAGCTAATAATCCACGTTAAATTAACTGTGAAAATAAAAAGTGCAAACTTGGGCATTACAGTGAAAAATATTTAAAAGACAGACAGGACAGCAGTCTTAAAATCTCAGGTGATTGGGAGCAGGCGAAATAAATACAGGTGGTGGCTGTCATCGTGAATCCTGTCTGCCAGTCAAACTCTTCTCAGCTTGCAGCACCTATAAGGTCATTGGTCTGCAGAAGATAAAACATTTGCTAAAGAGGACGTTTCTCATTTAGTGCAGTTCATGAATTTACCAGCTCTTAGGTCACGGAGGCTCATAAACATCATGCTCCTCTAAATAATATGAAGTTACCCTTATGTAGACATTTTTGGGGCAAACCACACTTTTTATGATGTTTCCAAAAGGGCACTGTTGTTGGATTGTATTGCACACATTATTCAAGTCCACAGACCCCAACCTGTTTGTCCGGCTGACTACGCCCAGCGCCCGCTGGACACAACGCTCCTGCTGAAGGAGAAACTTGGGTCCGAGCTCTTGTGCCTCCCCCAGGCTCCGAAAGGCACCACGATGACTGTGCTGTTGTCCTCTGAGCCATACTGCAGGGACTGTGAGAGAAGAGGACCATCATATTAGACAAAAGTCTGCTTACTAGTATTTGCAACATACTTTCATTGGAGTTTTGGAACAATTGTCTTAGACCAAAGACGACCTCCAGCAGGTCCATAATGCATGGACCGTCACTGACATGTTTTACTGTAATCATTAGGGTGAAGCTACACAAGTGCATGACCTGCACGATGCATTAAACTCACTCCTGCAAAACCTTGTGTCTGCCCCGATCACCAGATATGCAGTATTGGTTTCAGAAATGTATGGGGCCAAAAGTGTGAGACACTGTACAGCTAATAAAACAACTTTTCCTCCAATTTGTTCTCAACGCAAACGCTCTCTCTCTCTCTCTGTTGCTCATCCACACACTCGCTAAGCACACATTACGCTACTCTTGTACCAACCAACCTACCAACCAAATTTGGGATGGGAAATGATAGAGGGACAGATTTTACTTGGGGCAGCTGCCCACTCTGTGAGTGCAGCTTCATCTTTCAAGGATCGAAGATCATGAGAATAATACATACGAGGGTCTGTACATTTATAACATGGGTTGTTGAGTCTCTGTTCACCAAATTTTGCAAACGTGGTTTTGTTTCACTCCGTGTGTTTAGGCCATGTATGAACGTCTTACCTGGTCAGATATTCTCTGAGCGGCTTCCTTGGGGTCAGTGGCATTGGTTGATTACGTTGCAGATCTCCTGACTGTTCATGATGAAGTTAACGCCGTCTGTAGTCAGTGCCAGGAAAGCGTCGTGGGAGTGGTGCAACTGGAGGACAGAACAAGCAATATTTAGAAAGATTCCTAACCAAAGGATATAATAGCCAAATCAGTAAAATATCATTTAGTGCAATGTTTTTTTTTCAAATTCCTCTTTTAATAAACCTACCGTCATCCTTTTGGTTTCAGGCTCAGCAATGACCCCGGTGTTCTTCAGGTCAAAGTCTCCGATGCTGCGCGTCATGGCCAACCTGCCGTTAACATTCGACTGTCCCAGACTATTCCAGGTGATAAAACCTCCACTTTTCTTTATCCTAGAGGCAGAGGAAGAGAGACACACATCATTTGAGTGCATCTGACAGACATGTAGTTCAAAAATAAACAGATGCTTTTCATTAATCAGCTACATCTCTATTAGCACTTATAACACCCGAGAAAGGTAAACAAAAAGAACAGATATGTTGGGTTTCACTGAAAGGGAGTATACAGAGTTCAACAATTAACAAGGATTAAGAACAGTAGAAAGCCTAAATACTTAATATTGGGTTAATTAAGTATGAGAGTTTAGTACCTCCGTCTAAATACTAGTTTTTCTCACAGATACAAGTTTATTTACTCCCATTTTGGGATAAATTCTAACAAGAAGTTTTCTTAAAAGCCCTGCACACAGTGATTTTTGTTTAAACTGGCTGATTGACATCTGTTCTGGTTTAAATTGATAGTTGCTTGGAAATTATGTGAGGTAATAATAAGTTTGATACTCCTATCCCGCTGATAAACTTCCCCTGAAGTGATAACCGCTGCAGTGCTGATAACCTCTTCTCACCTCTCTTTCTCGTCCTTCCTCTCAGGAGTGTGGTCGACAGTGAGTTTAACGGCCTTGCCCTTGCGGCACAGCATGGCGCGGCTGTCACCCACACTGCCCACCACCAGCTCGATGCCGTCCCTCAGCAGGGCCACAGTTGCAGTGGTGCCTGCATTCATCCCGGGTACTACAGAGACAAGAAAGGGAACATTAGAGGTGGAGCGTGCCATGAAAAAAGGGTAAACACAAAAAAGTCACCGTTCACATTGGTCACAACAATCACATGGTGTATCTCACACTCACATCCACACATTTAAACATGAACACATGGGTGGGGAGTCGTATAGAGGGCTTGAGATTTCACAGTAAACAAAAGAGGGGGCAGTCACACATGCAGGTCGAACTGTTTCAGCACAGAGTTCAGGTCCACAGCTAACTCTACAGCAGAGCTTTTGCTAAAATTATGAAAATATTATGATCTATATGTACACAATAAAGATCCTTTCCTTTATACTTTCTGACAGGTGTGGTTTTGTATGCTTTTATTTAGAGTACTGATATCGAATATAATAACTTGGTCATTTGTAATAATTATTTTTGAAGCAGGCAAACGGTAAGATGTGACTTATGTCTTATAAGTGAAATGCATCTTAAAAGCAACACGTTTACAGCCAACGATATGTGATCACTACACCTAAATTTGAGTTTCCTAAGTTATTACAAATGAGAATGAAGCACATTAAATGTCATGACGTAGATGTTTCTGCATTAGACCTTTTTCTCTCCAAATGGAAAAATGGGATCACTAGCTATAGACACTTGATAGCAATTTGATATTTTGTTTAAGCTTATATATGCATTTTAAACATGCTGCCTCACATGGACCAGACATGTCATTGACAACATACAGTACACCTCATACAACTTGTCAAACTGAAGCATTGTCTCACAAGAAGCTTTGCATACACTTGGTGAGAGAAGAAAAGGAAGAGAGAGAGCGGAGTGAGAGAAAGATAGGGAACCTTCCAGTAGTCCAGGATTTAGGACCCGCTGGACTCTCCTTCAATATCTAGCCTCTCGCCATCCACATTGGTGCCAAGGGCCTCCAGCTCTTAGCTGGGTCAGCAGCTGCCGTAGATAACATGCACACACACACAGGCATATTGGGACATTTCACACAGCGTGGCCGGTGTTTGGCCACATTACACGTATACTAGCTTTAAGAAAACATAACCGTAAGCAGATATAATGCTATTTGAGAAAATGTAAGCTGATTTCAAAGTTTCTATATGACAAGGCCAAACCACATAATCATTTAGAAAATATTTAGCTTTGAGTGATGCTTAATGTAGCCCATTAACTTCACTACCTGTGCTAAACAGTATACTTTGCAGATTGACAGATAGGGGACAAATGTAAGGAAAAACAACATTGAGTGTCTTTGTTGAGTGTTTAGCAACCAGAGGACTTTAAAAAAAAATTCAGGGTTTGTTGGAGAAGATATTAAACTAAATACCGAGACCTTTAATAAAAGATGTATTCTTACTGAAAGGATCTTTTATAAGATATCCGCTTGTTTACTGTTTCTGGTGATAGTGGAACACACTAACATAAATCCAGAATATAACACAGGCTTTAGCTGGGCTGATTTCTGGTGACGGTGAAGATCCTATGATCTGCATCATTATAAAAAAACATTCAGCTATCCATCGCATTACACAGGTACTAAGGTTTTTCCTTTAATTTGTTCCCTTCTGTATGTGTAGATGAATAGTGAAGCACTGAGGTTTGCTGTACTTGTAGTTGGTTTATTGTTCATATGTTATTCAGTAACTTTGAGTTTAATGACAGACCTCTAACCAGAGAGCTTGGGTAATGTCAGTTGGGTATCCAAGGCTTCAAAGCCTAAGTAGGATAAATAAGTTAGGTTTGAGGAGAAAAGAAAAAAGTGTCATAACATAAATACCACGGTGTGTATATATATATATATATATATATATATACACACACACACAGTATAACTATGTACATGTAACATGAAGGAACCTACCGTTTGGAGAGAAGTGGAAGTGCCTGGCAAGAGCTTTGTCTATTTCAAGGAAGGCCTTCGTTAAAACTACTTCCAGATCGGCCTCCTCTGCCACAAGGTCCCTGAAACAACAACAAAAGATTGATGATCAGAATATCGGCTATAGCGGGTATGCCTTTGCAATCATGTGACAACAGCTGGTACGTGATAACAGCATATTTGATGATTCCCCTACTTGATATATTTCTCCATGTATTTTTCACAAAAGTCCGCCGCTTCTGGCCCGCCGTGCCCATCAAACACAGCAAAGTAGAGGATGCTGTCAGTCATTTGGGAGACCTGGTAACGGTCTTCATTCTCCTTGCGTTGCCCGATGAGCGAGGCACAGCCTACCTTTGATAAACTGACTTTGGGAATAGGCTTGCCATAGCGAATGCTGGAAGGCAGCAGAATGGGCTCATCGATACGATTGTCCCAGATACCGAATGAATCCCAAGTAGTTGGGGTGCCACTGCCGTCTGCATCAAAGCGTGTGTTGCTGTACCGTTTTCCTGAAGGGGTGTAAAGCTGTCTCTGGGTGAAGTGGAGATGGCTGTCCTGCTGGAATGGTAGTGGGAGTAGGCCCCTCTGTAAAATACCACTACGTCCCACTTGAGGACCACTGCACCTTGCCAGGCGTACGAGACAGGCTGCTGACATCACCCTGACAGCACAAACACTGGAGAAGCACTGGATGCAGAGAAAGAGGGATCTGCTATCCAAACAACAGAGAAGAGATCTGTTAGTTATATTAGATATGAAACTTTTTAAACATTAGAAATGACTGTGCTGTTTTTCCATCTTCACATTAACAAAGATTCTCAAAATACTGCAGCTTTTGCCATTAGCTTATTCAAGGACTCCAGTAGATCAATGGCTGTTAGCTGATTTCTGCCATTACACACAGTCAAGAAAACAATCTCCATTACTAATAGCAGAGTATCAGCTGCAATTGAATGTCATTGTTTCAAAACTTTCAAATCTCACCCCAAATAATCCTATAACTCATTGTGTTGGTCTTCAGGATGGAAATTAAGAACCTTGTGTCTGACAACCTCGTAAATCCTTTATTCCACCTTATTTATTTAGTACCTTAAGATACTTTCATAATTGAATAATGATGGGGAAAAATAATCACCACATAAACAACACATTCTCAAGTTACCCTGCAGGATGCAAAGTAAAAATACATTTGACCCCTCTTGGCAGCTTTGGTAAACACATAATCAAAACGTATGATATATGATTCTGAAATAGGCCAACTTGCATAATGAGTACTATGCTAATACTTTTGAACTTTTACTTTGGTAATATTTGCAATGCAATACTTTTACTTGAAACAAAGTATTCAACTCTTCAATGTCGTAAAGCTGTTCGCGCTGACAATACACCCGATAACATAAACACAAGGAACACTTGGGTGTGCCTCTATTTTAGTATTTATATTATTAATAATAATCATAAATAATATTTACTAATTGCAGTTATGCTACAGCAACGGACAAACGTTAAAGTTAGTAGGTTTGGGCGCGTTAGCAATAACTAGCTAACTAGCTGCATAACGATAGCTATATTTGGCTGACTAGCTACTAGCTAGCTAGTCGACTAGCATTGGCTACAAGTTCGCATTTGTCTAACATCCCCTTGACCTTTCAATGATGTGTTGACTAAGAAACATACCTTCGGTGTTTTAGAGGTATTAAAATGCTGTAGTCCTCTGCTGGTTTCTTGAAAAGAACACGCTAGTAATTGAATCAATACCACCGTCCACAGTGTTTTGGATCTTCAATGTTATCAAACACGGCCTCAGATGTGACCGCGCCAATCAGAAGGCTGAACACGTATACGCCCACATCGACGCCCCACAGTGAAGATGATTGGTCAATAAGATGATGAATGACAGCTGTATGCACCAATCAGTGTCCAGGGACTGCCACAGCCAGAAGCACGTCTTTTTCTGATGTTAAACTTATTTAGTCATTTCAGGCGTATAGGTTTAGCACATATTAAATGTACCTTATATCACCCAAGGATAGTTTTGTATTTACTTGCAATATGATCTAAAAGAGTAGTTTGATATAAACCACTCTTTCCTTTCTCTTTTTCACGTTGCTGTATTTACTGACTAATTGTATTTAATAACTTTACATACAGTACAATGTATATCAAACGTTTGTTTTCAAATGGAAGCTGAAAATATAAGATATTCAGGATAACTGTGACCTATTTCAGTTGAACAGTAAAAGGCAAACACTTCCTGGAAGCCAATGTGTGTATATCAGAAGGCAGTTACTGGTGTCTATGCTTTTAAAGTACCTCAACTATATTACGCTGTTAAAAAAAATGTCTTTCTGGAACTACCTCTCCAGTGGTGTGCAGTGCCCTTTACAGAGAGATGCTGATGCCCTGTGAAGCCTGTGCATGATTTAGTTTTCTATTTTCTTTTTCCTGAGTACTATGTAAAAAGTGATGCTCTCTGCAGAACATATGACTCTATTCAGTTGATATTATTTTAAGTTAAACCATCTGTTTAGAATGTGGTATAGTAGATATCACACATTACTCTTCAGATGATGTTCAAGTGTGAAAGAATAAGCAAGTATACATATGCATATTGGTATATCAATAAGTGTTAAGTTTAAGTACTGCAATATCAGATTGTATTCAATAGAATATATGTATGAGACCAGTTAATCAACTTATAATCCCCATTTGCTGCTCTGAAATGTACTGGCATTCTTTTTGTTTTGCATAGCATTAAGGCTTCATTCCAAACTGCATTCTTATTCTTTTTACTTTCATCATCAAGTGCAGCCAGCAGCCCTTACAAAGTTGTCACTGTGAATTCAATTGGGACTACTTTGTCCTTACATGGCGTGTTGAACTTTGTTCCAATTCACGATATATATGCTGTGCAAATATTTGTAAGTCGAAAAGCTGGCTTACACAATGCAATGAGAGTAAAGGTCACAATATTATGTTCCCTAATGAATTCAGTGTGTTAGCAGTGCTCTAAAAGTGCAGACTTTCATGGGTACTTTCAACCTTTAAAGAAACCCGATTGTCTTGCTATTTTTATTTTGTGATGCAGCACTGGGTAGCATTGACATCCCACCCCTCGAACAAATGGAAATTGTTGTTTTGATGCTGCTACCATTTTCTGAATATTTTTACCACATAGACCTACAGCAGTTTCTGCTTTTACAGCTGTTAAAATTGTGATCCTCTCTGCTATATGGGATATGATTATACATATCAGCTATCAAAATGATTCAACCTTACTAAATAACATGGTTCCATCCATTCACAACCTCAAAAAATGCACATTCATCATATATTTAGCTATTAAAAGGGAGATGAACAGGGTTATTATTTATGTATTTTAGACATAATATATATTAATTTATTTTATATACTACATATGTTAAAATATATAGTAATGCTGTTTTTAATACACACACAGTTTATATATTGCTGTCATTTGTGTGAATGTGATGTATGATTTTTGTCGTGACAGCCGCACTTCCGGATCGGCGGACCAATCGCAGTGACGTAAGCTGTGTGGTACTTCCTCGTTTGTTTTCTCAGCTGAACTGAAACCAGACGCCCAATTTCAGGATGCATCTGTCCAGGTAAACACCCTGTTATAAATTTGTAATAATCACGATATTACAAAAATATTTAACTTCTAATTAAGACAGCGGTTAGCTCGTTGATTTACGTGTTTTTATCCCTAACAAACACGTTAGCGTTGCTGTAGCTGCTAAGGTTAAATAGCTAACTATTAATAACGGATTGTGTGTGTCGTTGAGTCTTTTGCTTTGCTTTCGTGAATTTACTGTTGAACCAGATGATGCATGGCTGGAGATATTTAACAACGCCTGCACACAGTGAGTTGGTGTTGATAATGTCTGCACAATGCAGGCCACTCCTCTTAATGTCTCACTAACAGCGAGCTAACGCAACCCTAAATACACGTACTTAAGCGACAGCTAAGGATCTATAATAAGCTCATTGCAATGTTTGCGTATTATTTTTGACAACTGCTGCTGTTGAACCTTGACTGCATATACAATAATGCTTTAGATACTTGTCATAAACATAATCATCTCTGTCATGCATTAAGTGCTATAATTTTATTTATCTCCATAATAATCTTTTATTTAATCTATATTATGCTGCATTTCCGGTATGTCATCGCATATATTATTTTCACATGAATAACATTAGTTATTCTATTGCAACTAGTAATGTCCTTGTCTATTTAAAGGGATACAATAGTTATAAAAGCCCATCAAAGGAACCCAGAGCTGTAGTTGACATCTGATCTACGTCATGTTTTTTTTTTCTTATGTTCTATTCCCATTTATTTATTACCCATGTCCAATTCAGTGAGTAACATGCATGTGTTGCATGCAGATTGACAGTAAAGCAGGGACTGTTGGAGCTTCTTAAGCCGGGATTACACCAACAGGGTTTATTTAAACACACTGTCCTGTTCTTCTTCATACTGCTTACACCATTCTCACACATTTCATCCATGTTCACCTGTAAACCCACACTTTATTGTTAAAAAAGCATCAGGGATTCACATGGAGCCCGGTTATCAGAAAGTGTTCCTAATGAAGAAAGATGACGTGATATTTACCCTGTTTTTTCTTTCTTTCAGGGTTGGACTTTACATGAAGCGGAGAAAGCGGGGCTACTGTCAAGCCTGAACATTTTTTTGTCTTCCGCCATCTGGTCTTCTCTCTCTGCCTCTTGAGATCGGTAGTCAGCCCCTCTCCCCCTCAACAACATGCTCTGTTGGGGGAATGCAAAGGATGGACAGTTGGGAATAGGTTTGGAGAGTAACCTCCTATTTGAGCCAAGGTACTGCCAAGTGTTCAATGGCAGGGGACTGAAAGATGTGGCGTGTGGAGGCCAGCACTCAATATTCCTGCTGCAAGATGGCAGTGTGTACACATGTGGTTCCAACAGCTGTGGACAGCTGGGCCACGACAAACCAGGGACTTCTCCAGGTAAGCTTCTGCCGTGAAATGCTGATTCACTGACCTTTTGATTAATCATTACACATTGTAAGCGGTTGCACCATGCTGCACCACTTTCACTTGGTCAGAGTGGAAAGGTACCAAACAGGTGTGAGAATGTGGGTGAAGATGACATGGCATGTTTACAAAAGCTGTTTGTATTAGCAGAGCCTGTCTCTACGGAGGGCACCATCGACTGGTCAGTTCCCCACTTTGTATCCAAGTCAAATATTTTGACATCAACTGGATGCAATGATTGCCTTAACATTTGCTACTGATGTTCACGATTCACATAGGATTCATTTAGGTGATTATTATTAAATGATGAAGCATCTTAAATCACCAATGCCAAACTAAATATTAATACATATTATAATCATTTATTTTAAAATTCACATAGCACTTCTGTCACCCATTGTCAACGTGCCCCCCCTTTCCTACAGAGTACCACAATGACATTGTCAAGGATATTTAAGTAGATCTTTGTTAGTTGATAAATAAAGTAATGCTCTAGATATATTGTCTCAAGTGAAACCACAGGAGCATGTCTATCTGCAATAAACCAGCTCTATAGCAGGAAACCACATATGAAACCAGGACACCAACTCCACATTATCTGCACCACAGTCTGTCCTCCTCATGTGATTCCTGCTGGGTCTATTTTCTATGATGTGAGAAGCCTACTTTGATAGCACACAGCCACAGCATAGATGACTCAGATTTCTTCTGTGGAAGTTTATTATCATATGATCTGGGCCTCTGAATATAAGGTGATTTTTGTCATGACTCACGGCACATGCCTTTGAAGCCTATTTGAGTTAGAGCTGTCCAAAAGATTTGATGCCCACGCTAAATGCCTAACATGGGTTGGGTCCATGAGGGCATAACAAATGCTCCCTGCTTCTACATCAGGAACAAAAAGTAAAACTATTTGGATTATTTAGCTTTCTAACTGAAAGGAAAAGTAGTTTTTGTCAGTACCAAATCTGATGCCCAGGCCTTTGTGTACCACACAAGATTGTATCTGGAAAAAAAACAACATACTCTACATACTTTTTTTTGTTATGAAATGTCTGAAGCTCTTTCTCTTTCTCTTCCTCTTCCTCTTCTCCTCTTCTGCTCTCCTCCAGAGCTTTTAGGGGCGCTCGACACTCAGACGATAAGGATGGTGTCGTGTGGTCGGGCTCATTCGATGGCGGTGAACGAGCAGGGTCAAGTGTTTGCGTGGGGGGCCGGTGAAGGGGGCCAGCTCGGCCTGGGTACTACAGAGGTGGCTGTTCGAATCCCAAGGTGACTGAGTATGACACAACAGAGAAATGTATATTTTAAAACAGTTGCTGTAGTGATTAGTGGTTTGGATAAGCTTTATAAATGACTTATATTTGTAGCAGGGACACATATCTGCTCCCATGCAATTTTAAAAATAATAATATTTTACTTATTCATTACACTGTTCAGATGCCATAAATATCCTGCAGTGGAATATTAAAAAAGTAATTTCTTACAGTTTAAAAAAGGACGAGGTTAAGCCAAGAAGCTTAAATCCCAGGAACCCCGGACAGCTGTGGTACCTGACTCCCGTCAAAATGCTAGCATTTAATGAAATCTCCTGATAACTGATAGAAAGATGAAGACATAGGTGTAATATTAATAGTTGTTTTGAACCAAAAACGATACGTTATGAAGTAGTTACAAAGCTATTATTATCAATGACCCAGTAAATAAAGAGAAGAAATTCATAAATAAATAAAAAGCAAAATTGACAAATGAGGAAATCATTAAACAGGGAAATAAATCAAAACAGAAATAACAAGAAAAAAAGTAATAATTTAATATTAAAATAATTCAATACAAATATAATTATTATGTCAAATAAAACATTTGTAGTTCTGAGCATATTTGATTATTATTATTAGGTTTATTTTGAATTAGTGGCCTTTATTTCTACACTTCCTTCTTTATTATTTTATTGATTTATTTATTGAAATGGCAGGTTTAGTACTCCATCATAAGTAGCCTCATTCATGTTTTTTTTATAGTTTTATTAATAATAATTTTCCTGTTTATTTCCCCCCCACAGGTTAGTCAAAAGGCTGTGTGACCACCGGATCTCTCAAGTGATGTGTGGGAATCAGCACTGCATTGCACTTTCAAAAGGTGTGAAAGACAACATCTCTTCAGAACACATCATGTCTGTATTCTTGTATCCATCCACTCCTTGTCCAAACTCTATCCACATCCACTTTGCATAAGAATGCATCTCAAATCCTCTTCACACATGCCCACCCTCCTAAAACAATCTGTACTTTGTTCACATCTAAATGATTTTGGAAATCCAAGGCGCTACATAGCAACATTTAGATTTGTGATGCATCCATTTTATTCACATTTAAAGAAAGAAGTAAAGGGATTCAAGACATTTTCTTCTATTTGTAATTTATTTAGGATGTCTGGCAACTTGCCTTAATTTGACAGTGATGCAGAGAGACAGATTGGATAGAGAGAGAGAGAGAGAGAGAGAGAGAGAGAGACACACACAGATTGGATAGAGAGAGAGAGAGAGACAGATCGGAAAGAGAGAGAGGAGTCCTGAGGGATGTTGCATGTTAGAGTCTGACATCACCAAACAGATGTTGAATATGTTCCTTTACTGGCAGTAGTGTAAATGTGCAGATACCTATTTTTCCTTCTCTGTGTTTTTTTTTTTTTTTACCTTGCAGATGGCCAGCTGTTCACATGGGGCCAGAACACCAGCGGTCAGCTCGGCCTCGGGAAAGGAGAGCCCAGCAAGCTGTTCCCTCATCCCCTCAAGTCTCTGGCGGGTATTCCTTTGGCACAGATAACCGCCGGGGGGGACCACAGCTTCGCTCTCTCCCTGTCCGGAGCTGTGTTCGGTTGGGGCAAAAACAGAGCTGGACAACTGGGTCTCAATGATAAACAAGGTAATAATCAGCTGGATAGAATTTCTGGTTTAGGTATTACCTTGCAAGTGCTTTAATTCTACTCTTAAAAAGCTGCGAGAACTAGGTCTAAACAAACATGCATACACTGGTATTTATTGATTTAATATTACATCTACAATCTAGCAGTAACAGTATTGTTTTAATCATAATATATGGTAGGTTTAAAAACACAAGTAAAAACTATGACAATGGCAGAAGTTGAATACTGTATATCAAGCAGTATGGAACAGAGTGAGAGACCTTTATTGCTTATTTATTTTCCCTTCCTCAGATCGTGCTGTCCCATGCCACATCAAATTTTTGAGATCTCAAAAAGTTGTCCACATCAGCTGTGGAGAGGAACACACAGCGGCCCTCACAAAGGTACAAATATAGATTTCAGTTCCACACAGATCCACATTATATAACAATATCTTGCTGCCTCCAATACTATGACATCCAAGTGTTTAACAATTCAGTTGGTGTAGTTGCTACTGAGTCAGCTGTTTGACAATTGGTATATCAGTGAGAGTATTCTCTCTGTAAAGTGACTCTCTTAATATTTGACTTGGATTTACAGCATTACTCTGCCAAGAGTCTCTGTCTCCAACAGCAACAAGAGTTAATCCTTTGTTTTGTCTCTTGCAGGACGGCGGCTTGTTTACATTTGGTGAAGGCTCATGGGGTCAGCTGGGCCATGGTTCCACCAACAATGAACTTTTACCCAGACGAGTCCTGGAGCTCATGGGCACAGAGGTGTCTCAGATCACCTGTGGCAGGTACTTTCTCTTTTTCAATTTCTAATCTTATCTTTGCAGATAGTTGTTGCAAATTATTTGCCACTTACTAAGTATATTTGAGGCCCGCTCAACTTTACAACCTAAATTAAGTTTTTTCTCCGTTTGTCAGGCAACACACATTAGCGTTTGTGCCTTCCTCCTGTGTGGTGTATGCGTTTGGTTGTAACAGCCATGGCCAGCTGGGCACAGGAGTACAGGGGGATGCCAGCAGCCCATTTCCTCTCAAGGCCGGTTTCCTGACTGGGAGTTTCCATAGATCAGGTAACCAGAAGACTGTGACACCAAGACTATGTATACTTTCCCTATTTCAAGAAACACAGCTTCTCTAAGTCAGTATTTAAATACCTGTTATGAGCTGTTGAGCAGCTAACGTGTGCTCTTCTTTCCTGTCTAAACATCCAAACAAATACAGTGACCAAAATCATCTGTGGAGGAGACCATGGCTTCTTATTGTACTCTAATGAAGAGGTAAGTGATTTAAGATTTGAGTGACCTTATTTTCTAAAGCCTGTTGTCTTAATAGTTATATTTGCTTTAGTTACATTTAAATCTATAAACAGTTGGCTTTTCTAAATCTATCCATTGCTTCACATTTATGTCACAGATTTTCAAGCCTAACCTTCAAAATACCACATTTTTTGCGTGTTTTTCACTTAACATCTTTTTGTTGTGCATATGCAAGTATGTTATGTTTCTTTTGTATTTAGGGTACAAGAAATACACCTCCAAATAACCTCTTGTGTTTATGCTTTCCCCTAATCAGTTCCTGTGTTTAACCACAGGGTGGCATCAATGTCTAAACTCATACCAGTTCCTACACAGGCGCTCTACTGTATATGGAGCAATTGTCTTCCACAAATAACCAGTGAACTGTCAGGAATGTGCACTGATAAAGACATGATAAGCAAAATATTTAGACTTCAGGCCTGGCCTATTTATTTTATCTTCATGGAAGAGACACAACTTACACAGCAGCGTCTCTGTGCTGAACTGTGGAAGTAACAAGCACAAACAATCATCCATTTATTTTTGCCGTTATCTCTTGTCTCTGTTTGTCTTCCTGTCTGCAGAGTTCTGCCCCCCCGGAAGACTTCAGATTGATGAATGTCAGTAAATCAATATCCCCAATCAATTATGAAAGATTAAATTCATGGAGGCTAAGGATGATGTACAGCACAGACTCCACTGTCACAAAGTAAGTCAAGCAATAAATATTGTACTGTTTATAAAATATTCAATCTCGAGTAGATTTTCAGTACAATAGTGCTATGTCTTCTGTATATTGACTAAATGTTTTAATCATTTATAATTGAAAAGTCTCTGCACTCTGTCTCTGTTGGTAGACCCTTTTTCTCAGTGAGGCTCTCTTTTATGTTTCCTTTTACAGTGACATTATAATTCAGCTCTCCTCTACGGCTTGTTGGAACGCCAGCTTTTTGGACCAAAGGTACGTTAACATAAGTAACTATGTAATCAACTAAAGGACTGAACTTGTAATTTACTTCCAGATTCACATTTCCCCTTTTCTGCTTCTTAGTACTTCTACCACAAAACATTTTATTGGGAAATATTGCAGCCTTTATTTCACTACACTACTACAGCTGCAGTTGCTTATTACTTTTCAGATTCTACAAAACATATATACAAGTAAATCTTGAAAAATACAATTCATTTTTGACTTTTATTTTTTCTAAAAAAGGCAGTTTTTAGTTGTATTGAAACATTTTTAAAATCATTTTACATTTACTAATTTTTCAAGCGTTATATGTGATTTTAAAACCAGAGGGAAACGTGGTCAGCTAAAATAATAGTTTACATAAACCTAAAACCTATTTTATACGTAATTGCTATTTTTTTCCTGTTACATTTATGCCTTAGAAATACCTTTCCGGTTCTTTCAGTTCACTGAGCTCTCAAAATAAAATGGGTCAGTGCTCTCAGTGTTTTGTGTTTGGAAAACAGCCTCCATGGGATCAGATCTGATGTATTGGTGTTATGACTAAATAAAACCTGAGCTATAAGAATGTGAAGGCTTACACTGTAAATAATTGCTGTCCTTCATGCTGAGGGCTTTGTTGACTTTGTGTATGCACTATCCACTAGAGAAGATCTGCTAAGGGATTGACTTAAATACCTTTAGCCTGTTATTCACCTAACCTTCGGTGTTTAATCCAAAGTAATGCGGGTCTTTAATATCCTCACAGACCCTGAATGGGTGCACTGGCCTATTTTTATGCTGTTAGTGATCTCTGAGACATAATAGATAGACGACACATAATCGTGTGTTTGTTTTCCTTCTCAGTGATGATACCCACTTTAAAACCAACCCAAAGATCCCTGGCATCGATCTCAACTCTGTCAGAAAACTATTTGAGACGCTCAGCAAACCCGCCTTCTCTGGACTTCTGGAGCAGGTATTGGCTAAAGGTGTATTAAAAACTAAAATCTGGAAAAGGTAATAACATGTTTCTCTCATCTGTGCCAAAACCTAACAAGACTCAGATTTGTTATTGATCACAAACTAAAGCTTTCTGTTTTTTCTCACCAGAATGAAACAGTAGACGAGAACCCTTGAGATTGTTACGCAGTATTGGATATCTATCTTGTTATGAGAAAACATTCATACTGTATGAGAGGGCTGGGCTTGTTTTGAAAGAACTTCAAGTCCTGCCGCAGACTGAGTCATAACCTCTAACATTAGTTCAGTAATGATAGGCTGAACATGAAGTATGATTTGTGCGGAGACCATGGCCAAATTCCAAACCACTAAAAGCTTTTCCAGACTTTTGGAATTGAATGATATCCTACCAATTATTTGTTTATCATATCATAGCAGAGAGCATTTCAAATACTTTTCTCTGTATCACTACTGTATATTGTTCCTTATGTCTGCGTAATGCACCATCTTTAACAGGTGCTCTTCCTCTTTCTGTGTCCTACTCTTTGTTTAGGCCACCAAGAGTTTTGAGAGTCTGTTGATCCCTCAGCTGCCGCGCTCCCCTCCCGACGTCGAGGCCATGAGGATCTACCTCATCTTATCCGAGTACCCGGTCCTGCTGGACTCCAAGAACTACATCCGCCTCACCATCCCCCTGGCAATGGCCATCCTGCGGCTGGATGCCAACCCCGCAAAAGTATTAGGTATCATGCATGTCATTTGATATCGTCTTTATTAGCTGTCGTCAGCGTTCATGCATCAATGTGCTTAAACACACATTTCTAAACCTCTTGTGTTTTGTCAAAGTTGGGTTATTTACTCTCTAACTTAATTGAATCATTGTTTCCATCCCTGCAGATAACTGGTGGTGTTTTGTTGACGGCAGTGTGTTCACCAGGATGGTCGACATGTACAAGAGCATCGTTGTGTTCATGCTAACGGGAGGAAAGACGCTGCTCGTGCCGGTGTTCTACGAAAACTACTTTGTCGCCACGCTGAAACTGCTGGAGAAACTCCACAAGGTATCCACAAAAGCCCTCAATTCTGCTATAAAATATGACTTTTTTCCTGAGGTATTAGTAGTTAATAATCTGTAGACTACTGTGTTAAATCAGGATTTTGTTCCATGCTACCAGGTAAACCTAAAGGCCCACCATGTGGAATACAACCGCTTTTATATCCCTGACATCACCAACCTGGTGGACATCCAGGAAGACTACCTCAAATGGTTTCTGAGTAAAGCTGACATTGTGAGTACTGACATTCTCCCACAATATTTCACTTCCTTGTTACTTGACATCCTCTAAACAAACACATACTCACACACACACTCAACTCATGTCATCCTCAGTGTGTATAGAGACAGTGAGGAATTGTATCCAGAGCTGCTTGTGGGTGTGTTGCTGTTTATCATTGACTGTTGCCCAATGAGCGTCTAAGTTCACGGACAAGCCCCTTTAGCTCCTTTGACATCGGAGGGATTTTTAAATCTTATTACAGTTGTTTTCATTTCAAATCAAATGACTTTTCTTTCTCTCATTTTCTTCTTCTAGAAACAATCATCTTCCCCTTCACAGGTATTGATCTAAAAGTACACATTACATTTGTTTCTATGGTATTAGTGTAGTAATTATCTTTCCTGATTTCCCCTCACAGAGTGACTTTCCCTCAGTGAACCTTAGTGCCTACCCGTTCATACTGAACGCTCGAGCCAAGACAACCATGCTGCAAACAGACGCAGAGCTGCAAATGCAGGTAGTTTTTCTGGTGGTTTCATACAGTGTCTCTAAGGAGAGCAGTACAGGTTAAAACATTTGTATTCATTTATGCACTGGTCAATTTTGAAAGTTTGGGCTATGTTGCTACCATACTGTGTCTTCTTTCAGACTAGTAGTAAGGACACATGTTTATTTGACAACACGCACGTCTGTAGATTTACCTTTATTTAAAACAGCAATATTAGATCATGCTTAATTTGCATATTTACATATAAAGTTTGTCTTTATGTTCGTTATCTACTGGGGAAGTTTCCTTTTGATAAAAAAAAGTGAAAATGTTTCTCTTTTCCCCTGTCTCTCTGTAGTGTCTCTCTAATTTGTAAACAATGGGATATTAATTAGATTTCACTCTAACTATGAAATTGTATTATCTTATGGAATTCAACTCTCTTTCCTTTCCTTATTCTTGGGCGACCCAGATGGCAGTTAGCGGTGCAAACCTACACAACGTCTTTATGCTGCTCACGCTGGAACCCCACCTTGCTAGGAACCCTTACTTGGTGCTCCATGTGCGCAGGGACCATTTAGTGAGTGACACATTACGTGAGCTCACCATGTATTCCGATGTGGATCTCAAGAAACCACTGAAGGTGAGAGCCTAACTAGGTCACTGTAGGTCTGTGATTTTGTTATAGGAAAACAAACGTCTACTTTCGGTGATGTGTTCTCCTCCTCCTTCAGGTGATCTTTGATGGAGAGGAGGCCGTGGATGCAGGTGGAGTAACTAAAGAGTTCTTCCTGCTGCTGTTAAAGGAGCTGATGGATCCTGTTTATGGGATGTTCACTCACTACAAAGAGTCCAACCTGCTGTGGTTCTCGGACAAAGTAAGTGAACACTGTACGGGATGTTGGATTAAAGGGGGGTTACGCAGACACCATGAAATACGGAGTTACTTAAGAGGCAGCTTAGAAACATGTACGTCATTTGTTTGTAGATTTTTTATCATGTTTTTTCTGTTTCAAATACGTGATAGCAGTAATCTAGTGCATCACCTGTGTGTTCTGGCTTTATTCGACCTGCAGCTGTATTTACAGGAAACGCCTTTGTTCCTGTTATTAGTGATATGTCAGTGGGCACATTCACATTTACAAAACATCCGTTTCTAAAGGGAGCATGTCGCTGAACTTCAAGAACCACTTGTTAGGTCAAACGATCCAGCAATGAAACAAAATCCCCACTCCTCTTCCATCACCTTTTTCTTTCTGTAAAGCCTCCTTTTTAAAATGAATGTGTACTTACAGTGGGGCGAAAAAGTATTTAGTCAGCCACCAATTGTGCAAGTTCTCCCATTTAAAAAGATGAGAGAGGCCTGTCATTTTCATCATAGGTATACCTCAACTATGAGAGACAAAATGAGAAAAAAGAAATCCAGGAAATCACATTGTAGGATTTTTAAAGAATTTATTTTCAAATGATTGTGGAAAATAAGTATTTGGTCAATAACAAAAGTTCATCTCAATACTTTGTTATATACCCTTTGTTGGCAATGACAGAGGTCAAACGTTTTCTGTAAGTCTTCACAAGGTTTCCACACACTGTTGCTGGTATTTTGGCCCATTCCACCATGCAGATCTCCTCTAAAGCAGTGATGTTTTGGGGCTGTCGCTGGGCAACACAGACTTTCAACTCCCTCCAAAGATTTTCTATGGGGTTGAGATCTGGAGACTGGCTAGGCCACTCCAGGACCTTGAAATGCTTCTTACGAAGCCACTCCTTCGTTGCCCTGGCGGTGTGTTTGGGATCATTGTCATGCTGAAAGACCCAGCCACGCTTCATCTTCAGTGCCCTTGCTGATGGAAGGAGGTTTTCACTCAAAATCTCACGATACATGGCCCCATTCATTCTTTCCTTTACACGGATCAGTCGTCCTGGTCCCTTTGCAGAAAAACAGCCCCAAAGCATGATGTTTCCACCCCCATGCTTCACAGTAGGTATGGTGTTCTTTGGATGCAACTCTGCATTCTTTCTCCTCCAAACACGACGAGTTGAGTTTTTACCAAAAAGTTCTATTTTGGTTTCATCTGACCATATGACATTCTCCCAATCCTCTTCTAGATCATCCAAATGCCCTCTAGCAAACTTCAGACGGGCCTGGACATGTACTGGCTTAAGCAGGGGGACACGTCTGGAACTGCAGGATTTAAGTCCCTGGCGGCGTAGTGTGTTACTGATGGTAGCCTCTGTTACTTTGGTCCCAGCTCTCTGCAGGTCATTCACTAGGTCCCCCCGTGTGGTTCTGGAATTTTTGCTCACCGTTGTTGTGATCATTTTGACCCCACGGGGTGAGACCTTGCGTGGAGCCCCAGATCGAGGGAGATTAGCAGTGGTCTTGTATGTCTTCCATTTTCTAATAATTGCTCCCACAGTTGATTTCTTCACACCAAGCTGCTTACCTATTGCAGATTCAGTTTTCCCAGCCTGGTGCAGGTCTACAATTTTGTCTCTGGTCTCCTTTGACAGCTCTTTGGTCTTGGCCATAGTGGAGTTTGGAGTATGACTGTTTGAGGTTGTGGACAGGTGTCTTTTATACTGATAACGAGTTCAAAAAGGTGCCATTAATACAGGTAACGAGTGGAGGACAGAGGAGCCTCTTAAAGAAGAAGTTACAGGTCTGTGAGAGCCAGAAATCTTGCTTGTTTGTAGGTGACCAAATACTTATTTTACCGAGGAATTTACCAATTAATTCATTAAAAATCCTACAATGTGATTTCCTGGATTGTTTCCCCCATTCTGTCTCTCATAGTTGAGGTATACCTATGATAAAAATTACAGGCCTCTCTCATCTTTTTAAATGGGAGAACTTGCACAATTGGTGGCTGACTAAATACTTTTTTGCCCCACTGTATACTGAAACTAAAAAATAATTGTTGAGCTTTATCATGTTAAACATGCTCACTGAACCTAGTTGGTTTTTACGCCTGAATTTTGATTACATTTTTCTATGTAGCCTAAACATGTAATACCATTATTTCCTCCGGTGTGTTTCCAGTGTTTTGTTGAGCAGAACTGGTTTCACCTGATCGGGATCATCTGCGGTCTGGCCATTTACAACTCCACAGTGGTGGACCTCCACTTCCCCCTGGTTCTCTACAAGAAGGTTCTCGATGTGGCGCCGACGCTGGAGGACTTCAAGGAGCTCTCCCCCACCGAGGCCAGGTAGCCTGTCCTCTGATCTGGAAAGGGAGGGGAAAGACATCCTTCATAGCCTGATTTATGGAACATTTTATTCCTAAATGCAAGGCAAAAGAAAAGTAAATGTATAGAATGATATAAAAAAGACATCCAAATTCCAACTTTGACTAAAATTTGACAAAAGATAACAAACATTTTTGAACGTGGCTTTATTGAATGTGCAGATTTCTGCTCCCTAAGACCCTAAGAGAAAAACTCTGATATCTGTTACTCAGCTAGTGTAACTAAATAACGTAAAATCATTAAACAAAAAGTCTTTATTTTTAAAGGCCAGTGAAATTGACTGCCACTGGCAAATGGCTCTTCATTGAATTTGAGTCGTGAAGCATTTCCTTTGTGCCTGATAGTGTCAAGTTTACTATCAATGTTGAGATTAGTTATCTAAAAGCTACACGAAGGGCTGGGACTGTTGTGCTGCTATTAGAGAAAACACCTCCTCAGGACATGATATCCAATAATATTTTATATCATACACGTTCATTTTGACTTGATTAAACACATATTCGGTCTTTAAGGGTAGAGCAGTTTAGGATACTGTCTGCCTCACACTGACAATAAAGAGATAAGACATTGTTTGAATAATTGTGTGTATTGTTTAAATGACCTGTAGTCAGGGTCGAACTTTAGGGCGATGTTATTTGATCCTTTCACTAATTATCATTTCCTTTGCCAGCGTCTTTCCATGTTTCCTGTGTTTTGTTGGTAAATATCCAGCATGTTGTTTGCAGGGAAACTAACCAAACACTCCCTCTCAGTCATTTCCTGTGGTGGTCTTATTATTAGCTAATATGTCAGCACCTCATTTTTAATGTGACAGTACATTTCTATTTGATCCATGCAGCTGTAAGACAGAAACAGCTGAAGCCATTTTATAAGTCAGACAGGGTCAGATTTAAACCTTCAGGCGACTCAAATAAACCGTCTGATAAAGTATGCAACACATGTTTGATATCAGAGCGTTGCAGATATTTCTGAAATGAAGACCATAATAGATACAAACAAGTCCTCAGCTATGCATGTTGATGATATGCATCAAGAAGCTATTTTTCACATGAAATAACCAAATTAGTTTCTCAACTTATGGTGTGGTGAATATATTTTAATGATGGGGATTTTGATCTTGAGCTCTTCATTTGTTGGATGTTAACCCTACACTAATACGGTTTAAGCCTGAGTGTTTCCAGTGTGTTCATATTGTGGCTGCTTCCAGATATTGACCTTTCCGGTTTATTCATCTGCAGGAGTCTACAACAACTTCTAGACTACGATGGAGGTGATGTGGAGGAGATGTTTCTTCTCAACTTTGCTGTAAGTGTGTGACATTCAAACTGTTTCACCTTTATCACCCCAAATATAAGGTTTGTCAACGAATCCCTTTAAAAGCCCAGTACCGACTTTGTGATTGTCTTTCAATACTTTTAGACTTGTTTTTATTGTGTGACAAATGAACAGTTTAATTGAAACTTTGATCGGGGACTATTTTCAGCTGCGTATTAATTTGTTTATAGCTCACCTGAGAGTGGTAAAGCAGCAGGAGACTTTGGTGGAAGTGGTGGGTGATACAACCAATCACAAAGGGTTGGAGCCACCAATAAAAACATGATGCTTATGATGTATGTATAATATTAAAAACAGCTAATGTAATATTGTTATGCTTTATGAGTTTTATGCTTCAGTTGTACGCTTCTGACTACAATCAAATGTTTGTGGCTATATTTATCCTAAATGTATTTAGGCACATTCATGTTACACCTGAAACGCTGACTTAAATAAATGAAGGACGTCAACAGATTTCACATTATTGTAGTAAGTTAGTTGAAAGCAATAATATGAAATAAAAACATGTTAGGTTCAACTTATAATTATTGCTTAAAACGAACCTAATACAATGATGAGGAACCTGTTGATAATACATTTAATTAAAGCCAATGTTTTTATTTTTCAGTGCATAACAAGACGTTTTTAACCAAAATATTTGTTCAAAGAATCGCTGTCTGTGCAAAATGTTGAATTGATGTTGAAGTGTTTTTTGGCAGCGGTGGAGCACACTGAATTGAGAAATCAAACTGTTCCTATAGAGAGCAGATGTTAGTAAAAGCCTTTTTATGGGATTTGTTGACATAAGAAACATCTACACTTCCCTGAAATGTAAAAATGTACACAACGTTCATTTTATATCCTGTGTTGTGTCCACGTCTCAGATCACCAGAGAGAATTATGGGATGACAGAAGTCAAAGAGCTTGTTCCCGGTGGAGAGAGCATCAGCGTGGATAAAAACAACAGGTGCTGTATTTTTTAAATAAATGCTGATAGTTTATGCAACAATTTAAGGAGATTAGATCTTTTTAATAATAAATCAGCTTGTTCTTTACTTGATGTTCCGTTTGAAATGATGTTGTCGCAATAATTTGTTTATTGCGCCGCACTCTGTCCAGGTCTGAAAGACAAACAGATGATGCTGAGCTTTTTATTTATGTTATTCTTCCAGTGCTGAGATTATCAAGTCGCTCGAACAGCTGGCAGATTGTGTCCTATTGTTCTAACTGAAGGTCATGTTCCATGTTGAAAATATAGAAAACAAAAATGTCTGTATTTTAAGAGTCATTTAGCGTGTTTGTCTCCACCATAACATCCCTGTTGCTTGACCTCGTGCCAGTGCCATTGATTACAGCGTTATGATGAGGAGTCCACAGAGAGTTGTGAGGGGGGGATAGTGTCGGCATGTCTGGCTGCTAAACAGATGGCAAGGCAGGCAGTGACCTAAAATGTTCCTGCAAAATCCCCCTCGACAATCCGATATGAACTTTATAACAAAAACAACAGAGAACATTGTTGCTGCTGCTGCGGTGTAAAACATCTAAACACTGGAGGAGAGATGTTGATTTAGACTGAAAGTTAGTATTCAAGGCTTATAAACTCTGTGGGTGTGTTGTGCTTTGTTGGACAGTGTTTGTTTTGCAAGGTTTTGTAGCTCTTGTACATGTTGTGGTTTGTTATACTAAGCAGGTTTTACAAGCAACTCCTCAGTTAAGCATCTTGCTTCCTTATTTTATTGCTTTTTCTGTTTTACCGGTATTTTTTGATGGCATGTTATCGTACCACAGCAAATCATCATTGATTAAAGACAGTTTATTTTGTGAGAGCTGTGATAACTTGCTCAAAGATCTGTGATGGCATTAGTGTTTGGAATTTCAAATGAATCAACATCTCATGGTTAATTGATGGAGTGGATACTAGGGAGTGTGTTTTCCAGATTAGTGGTAGTACTCCTGATCTATTATGGATAAATACTAAGTTAAGAAGATGGACCTTCAGTACTTTACATTTTGCAAATACAGTACATTTAAGTGTCTTTCAAACACAACATCCAATCTACTGGTCAAATGTAAATGTTTAACTTTTTACATTTTTGAGGGAGAGTTGCAAGTACAGTTTTAGTCTTTTCTCTGCTCTTGTTTTTCACTCCTGCTAAATCTGTATTTTCAACTAAATTCATTTGAATATACAACGCATTGCACATAAGTAGGTGTTGTCCTGTCACCAGATTTCAAGTATTGGTGATCAATATGTAGCCAAAATTCGTCACCATTTGAAGTGTATATATATGTAATGTTTGTCCACTTGTTCTAACACCTCACTGAAGCTTTGATTCTTGTATTTAGAGAAGAACTGACATACTTTCACACACACACAAAAGAAGGAAGTGAGTGTTTACAACCTTGAAGTCTGACTCTTTCCTATAAACTAATTTGTGAGGATGCAGCTGCTGCAAGGAACAAATTAATAAATGTGAATGTTTACTTAATGCGTGTGTGTGGTTGTGTGTTTTTCAGGAAAGAGTTTGTGGAGGCCTACCTGCGCTACGTGTTCTCGGACTCGGTGAGCGAAGAGTATGCGGCCTTCTCTTCGGGCTTCCTGAAGGTGTGCGGCGGGGAGATCCTGTCACTGTTCCAGCCCTCTGAGCTGATGGCGATGGTGGTCGGCAACAACAACTACAACTGGGAAGAGATGGAGAAGGTCAGTGTGTGGTTTTGAAGATCTATACATATCATTTTGTAGTAACAATGAGTCACACTGCTCTGAGTGAGTGTCCTACAGCAGAAATGAATGTTCTATAGATAATTCAAGGCAAACAATCGGAAATCTTTTCCCTTCGCAGAATGCTGTGTACAAAGGGGAATATACAGCTACCCATCCAACAGTCAGATTGTTCTGGGAAGTTTTCCACGAGTTCCCTCTGGAGAAGAAGAAGCAGTTCTTATGTAAGCATTTAAACGCCTCATTGCTCAATGTGCATGACAGTTTAATTCTCACGCTCTCACTCTCAAACCACTTGTGAATACTGTGTGTGCAGTTTGTTCATCGTGCAGGACAATATATTACCTGCACAAACATTTGGCTTCAACAAAAGCATTAATATGTTGACAATCATTTTAATGTGGAGGTTTCATCCAGTTCCTCCATGCCAAATTGTCCATAAGCAAGAGAATGAACCTTAAATGATAATGTCAAACCAACACGTTGCATGTAAGCTGGCTGTCATGGGTTAAATTATAATACTTTACTTTGTATGAAAGCATTATTTAAATGAATCCAGGTATCATGTATTTAGGCATAGCGGTAGGGTCAAAACATTATCTGCATGTTCAAGTAGTTTTTTTCTAACTCTGCCCTCTGTGTCTCCTGCCTGCAGTGTTCCTGACCGGCAGCGACCGTATCCCAATCCACGGCATGGAGAGCATGCGTATCGTGATCCAGTCAACCACAGCAGAGGAGCACTACCTGCCGGTCGCCCACACCTGCTACAACCTGCTGGACATGCCCCGCTACCAGACCAAAGAGATCCTGCGCCGCCGCCTGACTCGGGCTGTGGAGCAGTATGAGGGCTTCAGTCTGGTCTGAGGAGGGGAAGACCTGCAGCAGCTGTGATGCACTTTAACAGCAATATGACCCCCATGTCAGTGTAATAGGGGACATCGGAAACACAAGAAGTTCACTTTCTTTATATGCTTTTACAAAATTGTTAACCATCTTGAATCTGAAAGGTCTATCGATGTAAATGCAGAGTATTATTGTTTTTATTGCTTTGGGCAAAGTCTCTCAACCTTTTATGGCCATTTGGGAAATATTTTAAATGCTGTTGTCATTCCTTAAATAAAGATGACACACTTAAAAATCATACGACATACAGGGATCATAAAAAAATTGTGACCAAAGGCCAGAGAGGGTTGAAAAACTGGTTTTGGTGTTTAGTTTTATTTTTGTCTTTCTTTTTTTTTTGCACAGCTGTGTATTTTATATTAAACTACTTAAATTATATTTTCTACCTTTTAAATAATTGTGTTATTACCTTGAGACAATATATCTGCTTTTTGTTACTTTTAATTTAATAAATAGAATGGTTATTTTTTGACAAAATATAAACTGTATGTTTGTAAATAGTACTTTGAATATAATCTTTACCCTTGACATTGGGAGAGTGTTTGTCCTGCTTATCATTTCAAATGGGGACAGCAGCATGTCTTCTGTTTCTGACATTTAAGAAGTACAATGGGAGAGTGTCAAGCAGGCAGAAAGATGCTGGATGGTGAATATTATTTGCAATTCCTCGTTTCTTTTGAGCTGTGGATCACAGAGCAGCTGATTTAGAACCTGCATTCAACAGTGTTGCCTTCTACAGCAAAAACCTATATGACAAAGCTGAGTTATTTTTTTTAGTGGTTGTTGTCTGTGTGCATGTTCTTGAGTGAAAGCAGAACCTGATTGTCATTTACAAAGTTTGACATTTTGGAAAATATTGGCTTTCTGGTGGGGATTTAAAGAGTTATAACATGTCCTTATTAAACATATGGTGGCAATTAGCAGCCGGTTAGCTTTGAACAAAGATTTGAGAGGAGGTGAAACAGCTACCGTTAGCCTAGCTTAGCTCCCCTCAGCCTAGCTTAGCTCCCCTCAACCGCAACAAAACCCGCCCACTAGCATCACCAAAACTTACAAAAAGTGCACATATTAAGACCTCATATCTCGTTTGTTTATACCACACCAAAAACAGCGTTCTAAAAAATATATAATGTTCTGTTTTACATCGAGTTATGTAATTTACCCGGCTATTTCTCGGCTGGGTTGTTATACTTGTGACCAGATTGGGATAAATTAAAATTAGGCCGCAGAATTAAAATAGCTGGCCTATTCTCTTATTTATATTAGTACATTTATTTTATTTTACATGAGGTGATACTACCAAAAATATTTAGACGAAGTCACTCACAACAGTTTGTTTTATTAAATATATTCATGCCAAGGAACACAGAGTCACACCATTTACTAGAGTAACAGCTGGTGGTTGCTTGGCAACAGCTCAGTGCTAATAGTAGGCACAGCCCCTGCTATTTGACATTTTTAGATTTTGGTTATACAAATGACATATCAACATTTTTATTGGTGAACTTTTAGAGTGTTTTTTTCTTTGATAATGTCACATGTTGACAGATCCACAGTGGCTCTCTTCCCATGTGGGTTTGTTTGATGGGCTAAGCTAACCGACTGCTATCTGTATTTTCATATTTAGCTAACAAAGCTAAGCTAACTTTCAACCAGAAAGTGCATAATTTATGTCCTAAAATATCCTATCAATACTAAATATATAATAATTAAAATTAATAATTGTAATTAGTTTGTTTCCATGTTGCAGATACTACAATTGTGACATTTGTGATACTATATTTGACAGTGTGGGCAGATGACTTCTTAAATCAGAGTAAGCTGATGAACTGTATCTGTCATGTCATACTAAACTTGCCCTGATGCTATATTTAATCCTAGAGTCAAACCTCTTAGTCCAAACTGATGTTTAATTGGGTGAACCATTGGGGTGCAAGTGTGTGATATGGTCTTGCATATATACGTATATTTTTTATATATTTCATACGTGACTGGTGTCAAAGTTTCTGCAGTAAATGACTTGACACATGTAACCGTTCAGCAATAACAACCTGAAGCAGCCCAGTAATGTAGTGATTATAACTCTGGGCTATTCTTCTAAAAGGTCTTAAACACTGGACTTTGACTTGTGTTTTCTTAGGACAGTTTATCTTTTTGCTTTGCTCTATACTGCATGAACATATATGTTCTACATATTCAGTCAGAATTTGATGCACTGAAGCTTTTTTCTTCGGCAGAGTTTAGTCCTATGCAAAGGTTTGTGCAGCCCTTTACTTTTTTTGTACCTTTTAATGTGCTAAGAAAATGTGATATTTTTTGGGTCTGAAATCTACAAAAAAGCTCTCTGTTCCAGCAAACCTTTTAAATAAAACAATTCAGTGTCTCATGATTGCATTATTGGACATTAAAAGTAGCTAAGTAGATTATTGTATTTACTTGCTTTTGGTTTTATCTCCCTCGTTCCCTTAACTTACAACTCAATTTAACATCCTGTCCTATTTGCTGCTTCTAAAAGATGTCAATGTATAAACCGTATTAAGTTTAGGTATTTGATTCCCAACAAATAAATCATTAATATTAAATTACTGACTAGCTAATAGTTTAAAAAACAAATCTAGCAACATTTCCTGTTTTTTCGATATCCTATATCATTTTAAACTGAAAATAATTTGGCAAATTTGCCATTTTCACAATTTTCTAAACCAAAATATAGGTTGCTTAGTAAATCAAATATTTGGCAGAATATTTCTTTCCGAACCTAAAATGGTTATATACTGTGCATATGATAATTCTTCTCCATTTCATATGTCTCCACGTCAATCCTCACACAAAAGAAATCGAAGCCCAAAAACTCAGTAAAAATATGATTTCATTCACATTATATACAAAATATAATTACAATTTATGTACTAAAATGTACACACTCAAAATTCATTAAGTCTTGCCAGTGTTTACATTCAGTAAAAACGAAATTCACACTGATAAATCATCCATTTTGGAGAAAGAAAGGGAAAATGTACTGCTCACAGAAACGTAAACATACACAGGTGATCCATATTTACAAAAAGAACCAAACGAGTTCCAAGGTGGACGGAAAGAAAACAGACTGCTGCTGTTTCTTTCCTCCAAAGCCGTCTCACAAACGTTTGTCAATGTTTTATCAATGTGAGCAAAAACATACCAGTGATTTCAAAAAGAGAAATAGCTTATTTGACAGGAAGTCAATTCATAAAATATACAGTCTAATGCCTAAGTAAGTACCAGTGATGACAAAATAAGCTGTTTTATTGAATATGAGCCGTTTTGGTTTGCAGTTTGTATTCTGAGTCACTGTCTTTGGGTTGTATTATTATTATAAAACATTTATTTTAGTGAGCAAATACTCGATTTAACTTCTAGAGAAGTAACATTAGATTATTTCCGACATTATACGATGTCAGAACTGAAATGAAGAAAGCTATCCATTTAGTGAATACTCTTAAACTGATTGAAGTCATACAAATAGTAACATCTCCCTTACAAAAATACATATACATCTTGATCACAAAAATCCTTCTTTAAAAAATAGCAATACTTTTTATATCTATTAATTAACTTACAAGGTTCTTTTCTTTTAAGACATCTACAGTGAAGTGAGAAAAATAACTTTTCTGTAGTGATAAAAACATTTAAAAGGATCAAAATAAATTACTAGCTCTAAAACTGTGATTCAGCTTTTCTGTGTGTGTTTTTGAGAAATGTCCTCGCTCTTGTAAAAGGTGAGGGTTTCTTAGTTGAAAGGGAACTTCTCAGGTGAAGCAGGTGACTTTGTGTCGCTTTGAATCAGTCACGAGTCAGCGGCTCTCTGCAGGCTCCCGAGGAAAGACCCAGCATGAGCTCGACTGAATGGAAAAACAGGTGGCAGCGAGAAGGAAAATCTGATATTTTCTCCTACAGGGTGAGATGTGTTTGACTGTATCTCTGAAGTCCTTTTAGAGTCTTTTATTTTTTTATCTCAGATGAACTTGGAAGAGTCTCTTTTGCTGATGAGGACTTCCAGCAGCCGCAGTTTGGCTTTGATGTGTTTGTATTCGTTGTACTCGACTGCCAGCGGGGAGCGGTCCTCCTTCTGCGCAATTCTATGGGAACAGGAAAACAAACCATCAGAATTGGAGAAGGTTCAGCAGTGGAAAACCAATTAAATGTGAATGTTGATTCTCTTTCCTACGTTTTCTTTTTTTTTACCTTCCGTTTTGTCTAAAAAATTGGTCCTCAAACTCTTTCAGGTTCTTGCGGAGTCTCTTCTTCTCATCTCGGCTCTCTTGGAGTTGCACCACGAGTTCCTCCCTGTGAGAGTGGAAATATTTTCATTTTTTGCTCTACAATATATATATATATATATATATACACACATATACACACTGAGAGGTTACCACTACAGGTAAATTACTTTCTAGGAGTATTTTCCGCAAAGAATTACTACAATTTTGAATGATAAAAGGAAAAATACTTTTAAGTGAAATATTATTAATGAAGTCATTATAAGATTGATAGTAGTGATGCAACAATATGGATGCAATGTTCATTCCTTGGGGGGAGTACAAGGTGCAAAACCCCAAGACATAAACACTGCATCCATATTGTTACATCAGAATTATTGATCTTATTAATATATATCATTTATATATAAAGTAGCGCATAATAGAAATACTGAAGTTAAGTTCCTAAAAATGTGACTTTTCAGTTTTCAATAACTTACATGGTGGCGGAGTGCAGGTTGGACAGCCTCATGTCTGTCGTGTTCTTCGAGGGTGACAGATCGTCCACGGGTGAGATGAAACCGTCTGCTTCCTCCTCCATGTGGTCCAGGAAGCCGAGCACACTGAGGTCTGGCCGTACGGTGACGGTGAACTGAGCCTTTGAATCGCTGTCGTCCTCTGAGCCGTCCTCCTCCTCCTGCAGAAACAGAAAAGAGGTCAAACTGTGGCCTAAGGGTGATGAGGCCACATCGTGCTGTGGCGTTAAAAGCGAAGCGTCCAGGCTCAAACACCGCAGTGCATGAGGGTCGTGCAGTGTTAGTCCCCAAGGGAAATCAATCATGACGGTGCGGGTGCAGCAGCACAATGCACTTCCATGGTCCTCGTTTGTGATTCATGTCTATACCCATTAGTGGATGGAGTTAGTGGAGGCAACTATAGAACACAGATCACCAAGAACCGGCTTTATGTGAGCTACAAGTCCTAAAACAACTAAAGCCTGATAAATACTCAGTCCTAAAAATGTAACGAACATGATTCATTCTGCTTTAATACAACCTGGGTCTTATTTTGGTGTTTTATTTACTTTCTACTGTAAAGGTAAAGTCATAACTGAGATAACAGTGTTTACACAGCTTTTAAACCAAAAAGATCGAACATTTTTATCATCAGATCTAAACTGTTACTTTAATAACATTCTTTAAAAAAATTATAAAGTTTACAAAATGTTAGAATAAATAACTTAGAAAGTACAATGACATTATAAATATTACAAATGTAGAATAAGAAAAACCGAGGTTGTAATGAACCAGAAATATCCTTTAAAGCACAACACCTTCTGCTATAATAATCACAGAGCGGTTCAAACATCAAATCCAGGCAGCTACTGATTCAACGTCTCTACTGGAACTGTTGGCAGGAAACAGACAGCCGCCCAATCAACAGGCAGCAATCACGTTCATTAGAGGGAATGACGAGAGTTAAATGGGGGGGGAGTTGGGGGAGCTGGCGACTGATTGTTCAAGCAGCAGCTCTTCACCTTGATGTCATCGAAGAAGAGCGCGGTTTCGCCCTCGATAATGGGCTGAAGGAGGGGCCCTCTGCGCTTGCTGGAGGGAGAGCCCTGTGGTGACGGTTGAGAAGGAGGCGTTAACCAGCAAGGCCTCGAAAAAACGCCACACTGCCTTCACCTCATTCTCTGTTTAAACCTTTTATCAAAGCTGATTAAGTGGAATCTTTTCCTTTTTTCCCTAGCTTAACACCAACTTGTTTTCCACAAAAGACCCACATGACTTTCATTTTGAAAACTTCCCCTTATTCTAATTAAAACTGACAAACAGCCTCAATATGGCTGGGTTGTGTTGCCTCACAACAAACATATTAAAACGGGTGCTTATTTTTGGGGAAACGGAGATAACGAAATAGAGCAGTAAAATAAAACAGCGGAAAGTAAACATGGAAAAAAACTTAAATCTTTACCATGTGTGTGCCTCTGTACATTTGGTTAATAACCAACCTTTTGAAACTAAGCAAAATCATGCCTGTAATCAAATTGGTATTTTTTTTACGGAATGAAAAAGAGCCAAAATGGAAATTTGTTTTGGAGTAAGAGCTAGGAAAAATGGCTCCAGGATAATAAAATTGCTGCATCATAAGTCTATGGAAGTTGTCCCAGTTTGCATAATTGGGATTAAAGGTTGTGCATTACATAACAGATAAACAGAGATAATTTCTTACATAATAGAAATGTTTTCGTAAATAATTGAGCACACAAATGATAACAAGAGAAAGCGTACACACTTGTATGCATATGCTGTGCAGTACTTCTGAGCAAACAAGTCCTCGCATCACAGTAAAGTTGGCTATTTCTCCAGTTTGACCCTCTCCTGCACTCAGATCTTCATGATGCCATATCCTGTGAACTCAATCTATCACCTATGAGCTTCTTTACGACCAGGGGGGGATTCATTGAGCTTCATAAACTGGATTTAGAAAGGTGGGTAACACGTCTGTGGCACGACAGCCACCAGTTCCCACACAACAGGCAGTAATGCCAACATGAGCTGGGATTAAGTGACTGCAGACGCTTTGTCAACGCGGGCCACTCGCTGGTCAAAGAGCAGCTGGACGAATGGACAGCTGTGGAGGAAAAAGAAAAGGAAGGGAGGCTAAGGTTGGATACTTACAATGACGGGGATGCTGGAGGCTCTGCACAGGATCTGCTTCACCAGGCGGTATCGGTCGTACAGGGGCTTCATGATTTGCCTCTCGCTCTTGGTGACCTGAAGAGAAAAAGGACAGAAACAAACACACCTTGTTAGCATATCATTCCCTTCTTTCGGTCTTCCCCTCACTAACTTGCTGCAGCACTGGGGCTTTACCGGATAGCTGATAATGTTGACATTCAAATATCAAATCAACACTGCGCAGTATTTTCTTTCATCCATTCAGTTGAAACCCGGTATATCCGCACAGTGCAGATAAAGATTAAGGCTACACTAATAATATTGGTATTATTTTTTATTTGCAGGATTATATTAGAGTGGTGCCTGTGAAGGGTTGTTCCATACTGGTATCATCCAATCATTTCCAAACAACTTCTGGGTGTTGTGAGGTCCAAAAGTCCAATAAAATAAATAGATAGATACATGTAATCAATGGAAACTCACAACGTGTTTCTGTCCAGGGAAATATTGTTATTCAATCCATGTTTTTTGGCATCTTGCCTTTTAAAAACAACATTTCCACTGTGGACAAAACCTTTTATCTATATGTCAATTTATTCAGAATCAGGTTTTTTTGATGTTGCTGAAAATATGAACACAGAGATTTGAAGTTTCACTCAAAAATCATTTGAAATAGAAACTCCAAATGTGAAAAAAAGTTATTCAGTACAGCCCTATAAAGCGCTCACTAACACAAACGACATTTAACCCAGACCAGTTATTGCAATTGTATTTGAGACTGACAATGAGAAAAGTGTCTGTCAGCTCCTCTATAGTTTATAAGACAGAGTTGTCCCCTAAATGACTCTGAAGCTCCTGTGGCATCAGAATTTCTAACAACATAAATTGAAGCTCCGAACTAATCATTTGCACAAGCTCTGGCTTCAAACATTATTCACCGTTGACTTGCAATCTGGGTCACAGTGAAGTGGTAAACAATATTCTCTCAGTTTTGGGCCAACGTGGCTGGCAGGAGATCTGATATACAGCTTGGATTGGCCTTTTGAGGATTGCAGTATTTATATAAAGTGTGTGTGTGTATGTTGGAAGGAGGTCTTACTGGTCGACCGTGTATGCTCTCGTAGTAAAGGAGAGCTTTCTGCAGGGCGACTTTCTCTGCTCCGATCTGCTCCCGTGTCATATCCTGTGAAACATCAAAACATTTGAATACATTACCGGGGTTTACTCTGCGCCTGCCAGGTTTTAAATGTATTCAGTTTTCTTACAAGAGACATCCATTAAGTGTGTATGTTTTATTTATCTGCCGTGGCCATGGTCTTACCTTGATGTCCTCGGGGCGGTTCACCTCCTCCCTCTTCTCCTGCAGCTTCTTCAAAATGGTCTCCAGGCTGCTCTCCACGGGAGGCATCGGTACTTTCTCCTGATGCGGCTTCTTCTCCAGCTGAGAGCCGAAGCTTTTGGGCAGCGTGTTGCTGCGTTGCCGGGTCAGAGGCGGAAGGTCCTCTTCAGACTTCATCAGCTTGCTCTCTGATGAAAGAAGAGGAAATACATTTAAATGAGCTTTCTCGATTTTATTCCATCGTGTGTATTTAGGAGTGTTTTTCATTCCTCTGTCTTACCTTTCAGATCTTTACGAAGCTTAGCCAGTTCATTAAGCCATCGCAGCACCTCTGGGTTTCCGGCTTTATCACTGTGGGAAGGCTGGATAATAAAAGTACCCAACACGTTAAAACTGATTTGCACAATGAATCAGGGGAACCTTTATTATTGCTGTTAATCGACCTCAAGTCTCAAGTACAGCTCTGTGTGGGAGTATCAGCCTTTTTATGAGCCTTTATTCTCTGTTAATAACTTATTTATATTACAATTATTCACAAGAGACATTAAATAACAGTGTTTATAGTTTGTAAATTTGAGTCAGATTTGATTGTATTCAATGTGATAAATGAAATTCATATTAATCCTGTACTTACCCTGTATTTTCTTTCCTCTTCAAACTTCTCCTCGTATCTGTGGATCTTCTTCCTCAGCACATGGATCCTTTTTGAGAGCTGGGCGGATGTCAACTCCTCTTTGTCATCGTCGCAGGACCCAAGAGAGGAACTCCGTCTGCGACTGGAGGGACACAAAAGTGTTGTTCATTTCACTGACACTCCTTCCTGCTTGTCATAAAACATTAAAACAATATTTGAGTGTTTACCTGACAAATGAGTGTGCGTTGGGTGGTGAGGGAGGCACTTCAGTGTCGTCCAGGTACTGCTGGCTGTGTCCGTAGGCGTAGAAGCGCGGTGACAGCATCGGGTCGCTGTCCTCCTCCACAAGCTGCCGGATCAAACGTCCCCCGGCGTGAGGGGACAGTCGAGCTTCCTCGCGGTCCATGCTCTCCCTCTGCAGTGGCGAATATGCCGGTACTGGTTCTGAGAAACACAGAAGCAAACATACTTTGTGTTTGATTATTTTTTTAACACCATGCAAACAAAGGACAGGTTAGTCTGGGATTGTTTCAATGTGATGCATGCTTGCAAGCAGACGGACAGGAAGCTTGTCTTAGTACAGTTAAAGCGGACTCATCTGTAGCTTCTGCATATTAAACCATCATCCTATCATACCCTTTATGATTTTTAAACAACTTTAAGAATTAAAGAGCTACAACTAAAAAAAGGAATGGCCGTTTAATTAAATGGGGAATTATTGGCAGTTGACCAAGAGTGGAGAATGGAAAGTTATTTAAATATCTTTTATCAAGAAGAAAAATGGAAAAATCCAAACAAGCTGAAGGCAGGAAATGTTTGACATTTGTTTGTAAGAGTGACAAATGGGGTTTAAAAATGAAACCTGCATTTTAAAGTTAAATACAATATGGTAAAATTGTTTTAAGAAAGTCAAACAATATGCTATTTTTCCAGAGATCAGCACGTTTTCTCTTCAAATGTTATTTCTCTCACTGCTAATGTTTCTGGGATGTTCTCAGGCGATGTAAAAGTCACTGGACATGATGAAGATTTTCTGTCGAACAGGAAACTTCCTCTGGGGTTCGACTGTCACAGATGTTGTTTTGCAACTTCGGTTCAGAACACCCCCCTCCCTCCCTCTAACTGTTCGTCCCCCTGGTTAACAGTCTCCGCTCTGGTAATAATTATGTCGGGTGAAAATAGCTATGCAGATACCCCTGACAATTCCCCGGGCTATAAATAATGCCTGGTTCTCTGTGGGATAATGCCAGGGCGCGACCCCTGTAGAGAGTTCCAGTGTTGAGTTTTAGTTTCCACTCTGCATGCTGAGAGATAAACCTGGTGAGTGCCCAAGCATGTGAGCATGAGAACAAGACTAGACAGAGAAATATCAGAGTCAACTGTTATAGTTAGAGGGGAAATCTCTATGGAAACTCTGGGAAACATGAAACTCAGCAGGAACAATAACATAGACTTCATGGAAAAGGCGAGACCTGTAACATCAGGAGTCAGGAGACTTGAGATATATGGAGGACTTGTTCACAGGGAGATGAGATGGAGGGAGAGAAAACACGCTCTGAAGAAAACCAACCGTCAGAGTAAACACTCAGAGTGTCAGAAAGCACACGTGAAAATATGCACGCCCAGTCTGAAACTGCACAAGCATATTTTTCTTATCCGGGGTAAGTTGGGCCGTACGATTTGGACTTAGCTCAAATTCCAGCTTTGGTCCCGCGGGTCCTCCTGTAGTTTTTGGTACGTGCAGTTTATCAGGTAGTACCTCATGTTTGTGCTCGCTCACAGCAGCAGGTGAAACACAATGCTGAATGTCCTCCTCTTTGACATCTATTATCTAGCTCAGAGTGCAGAGCAGTTCAGCCGGCCACTGAGGCCGCATGGCATTTGAAATTAATCCTTTAAATCAACCGCTCGCTGATGGTTTAGGATTAACTACACTAATGAAACAAACGACATGCCAGTAGCCATTTCCCTAAAGGTTGCTGTGTGTGTGTTAGACACTTGGCCACAATGTTCCAGATCATTCAAGCATGTTGCCATGCAGTATAAAAGGTCACTCCGACAGCTCTTGCTATGTTATTACCTACTGACCGTGAGGCGACACAACACTTACCATCACAACAACTCTGATGAAAAATGGTTTTGAAATCAAGGAAAGGAGTGTTAAAGAATGGAGAACCTAGAGGACAGAAGAAGAGAAGAAGGGAGAGAAAAGTAAAGAATAAGATGAAGGAATGCAAGCAAAGAAACATAAGTATGAAATGACCAGCATGCATCCTTCTTGCTGCAGTGCATTTGGGAAATCAAAGTTTGTCCCTGAACCTTAAGTCACGAGACATATGAACTACAGAATCTTGTCTCTTCCTGTTGAAGATGCCCGTTGATGTCTTTCCATCCTTGCTGGCAGACGGACAAGGACACGGCAAATATCAGGTCTCTACGTCGGGACCTGGCACAAAGTGTACTGGGACAAAGGCCTAATGCCCTCATCTGCCGGCAAGCCCATTTGTACAGTATTACACCTTCTGTGCAATATGCACACATCCCCAAACAGTGCTTGCTGCCATTATGCAGCTTTATAAACTGCTTATTCAGCTTGGCTAGTTTCGCCAGAACATAAATCCCTCTTTTGGCACTCTTCGTGAAGAATAAACATGCCAGCTACACCGAAAAAAACTCACAACTTCAACTTTGCACACTGCATTCAGACAATCGTTTGTGCTTTGCCTTCTCTCATGCTTCAAGGGACCTGATCAGTTTGTCTCTCGTGAACCTAAAAGACACTGTAAGATAAAAGCGGCCTGACACACCCAATCATGCGGCTCCCTGTGGAGTCCTCGTTGTCATGAACTCAGTTATTCATCAGGACAGAATGTACACGAATAAGATTTATTAGGAGGCACAAACACAACAGGCTGTGATCTAATAGATCACTCTTTCTAGTTTCAGTGTAAAAAACAGCCATCTGGATTTTACATTTCCTGAACAAACCGTACAAAACTATCCTCGGCTACATTCTCCCTCCAGCAAATTGCATTCCAATGACAAACAAACACAATCAGAGAATGAAAATGAGAGAGAATCCAACCAACACCACACCTTTATACAGAATAAATCAACGGCTCTCTTGGCAGAGGCACAATATTGAAGTTCTTGAAAAAAAAATTCCTCGTGCAGAAAATTCTGCACAGCAACAATAACAACCCCTCACAGTTGTTTTTCAGATTTCACATATGGCCACTAGAGAGCTCCACAAAGCATGCAATGGTCTTCTAATTCTCCAAACACGAGGCTGCTGAAGTTGCGGATGTATTGTATGGAACAGTTGTGCTCTCCAGTGCCACATAAACCAGGAAATGGTGTTGGTCGGAATGAAGACCCACATTTACAGTGGAAACATGTCAAAACACGACTCAACATGTCCCTTATCTGGATGTAACAGCAGAAGTCAACCTGTTGTGTGCAGTTTTACTTAATTCCTTGCTTTCACTGCTCCGATACCTCCACCCACCTCCGCTGTGTCGCAACGTCCTAACAAAACAATCACACTGTCAGTGCCCTGCGATTGTGCATGATTTCCTTTCTGCACAAACACCATGCCCACTGTGTAAACAAACACCTAAAAAACAAACTTAGGAGGAGGAGGAGGAATAACGCAATGCTGAAGACTAATATAGACCAATTCTGCATAAAAAAGCACACATAATTGGAAATATTTTAAAAGTTGTTTAAATGCCTTTCAAACTTGATCTTTTGCAAAGCTGCCATTGAATGCACATCCCTTCCACTATTAGTGCAATAACAGAGCTTACAGTCACAAACTGACTTTTTCAATGGAGCACAAATCTGAAAAATATAACCCCGATCAATAAATGCTATGACTGCAAGCCAACTTCCTACTGGTACAGTGTTATCACAGATCCAACTCCAATTTAATTATTGATTTCTGACTGGGAACCACAGCAGCAGTGTAGTCTTGCAGGAATTGCCTAGTATCATTTATATCCTGCTAGATAACACTGCTATCTATGTATCTAAAAACACAGCAGGAGCTCTAAACTTAGCTAAACCAAGAGATGAAAACAAAATGTGAGGTTCCCATGTGGCCTAATTTAAAAGCAACCGAACAACAGACTGTCTGCCGTCCTGCTTAGCTGACCAGCCGGCCAAACGAGTCTGTCTCCAGTGAGTGATTCTTTGCCAGATATAGGTGGCTAGAGAACTTAAGAGGATCTTGTTCAATTAAATCCAGCAGTAGACGCAGAAAGAGATGCAGGAGGAGGAGGAGGAGGAGGAGGAGGTGTGCAGCTGCTGCCCAGACACCCATGTGCAGAGCTGGGTGGAGGGCATGAAGCACATTTCTTAAGCCATGTTTGTGTGAAAAGGTGTGTATTCCAGATAGTATTTACAGACAAAGTGTTGCATGCAAGAGAACAACCTAAGCATTAAAACAGCCGTTTGAAGGCTCCTAGCTTTACCTCCCCAGTTGTTTTCTTCAGTGAGTGCTGTCAGGTCCAGCCGGGGAACGTCCTCGCAGCTCTCGCAGTCCGGGTCCGAGGCTCGCACCTCTCCGCCGCCGACCCTCCCCGTGTCACAAGTGACGGGCGACTCCTGGATCTTCATCCTTAACGTCTGCACAACCATGAGAGAACAAGAAAAGAGTGCTCAACGACGATGCCCAGCCCGTGAACACACTCTTTAAGTTGAGCAGCACACTCCCACAGGCTGGCCCTGCCCTAAGAGAGGGGCTGCTCTCTGCTCCTGATTGGCTGCCTCTGCTGCCAAAACATCCGCCCATCTGTCTCAGGCTGTGTGTATAGGCAGCAGGAGTGGATTGGCTCCTCCCCCCCCCCCACACTGGAATCCCTCACCCCTCCCTCTCTCCCCCTCCGTTACTTGTTCCCTCTCTTATTTTTCTCTCTCCACAGTAGTCCTCGGTGCTTTCTCTCTTTCCTGACATGCATATATTCCCCACCCTAGTGCCGCTCTGGACATGTTTGTCTCACAGCAGCAAGACCAGAAGGGAGGGGTGGGTTTGGGTGTTAGTGAAAAAGAAAGGGAGAGAGGGAGGGAGGAGGAGTTGGAGGTGAGGACAGAAAAAAACAAACAGATTGTGAGCCTGCACACGTAGGCTGACGGGGATTTTTTTTCTCTCTATGTCTCTCTGCAGACAAACATCCAGCTTGAAGCACACATGAAACATGCAGTCTCCTCTGACACCTCATTACTTCCCCTATTTCCTCACACTGTTTACCCATCATACCCTAGAGTTGACCTCTCTCTGCTTCCACCTCAAACTTTCCCAAAGATTCAAGATTCAATGGGTTTATTGTCATATGCACAGTAGCTACAGTTCAGACATGGCAATGACAATCTTAAGTCCCAGGCTCCTCCAACAATGCAACATGAATATATATGGACATAAAACTCATTTAAAAAACAATAAAAGAAGGGCAAGAAAAGTACACTTTACTTTGGTTTTTCTCCATTAAGAGATGTGTAATAAAACTGTAATGCAATGTAAATTATTTGGGGAAACAACATGCTCAGCGGGTCATGTTTTTAGAACGTGTCCAGGCTTCACTTAACACTAAGCCCATGAGGTCCCATTTCCTCTATCTGGGCGTGGGACCAAGCTATTTTTAGGAAAAGACAGACCAAGACACACACACCGAATACTAGACATCATTAATGCCACAGACAGTTTACAGGAAGGGTTGCACTTGAATCTCGTTACAAAAGCTCGTTTTGTTAATGATACTAAGTTGTTGTTGTTGTTGTTGTTGGCAGGTTAATGTGAGATTACAGTGCCACAGCACAATTAGTCTCAGGTATGTGTGTGTGTGCGTGTGTGTTCTTGTGCTGAAGCGAGACAAAAACAGTGAGTTATCACGTCCCCTCAGCTGTTACATGTGAAGAAAGTTCATGTGACGGGAAATCACAGAGGATACAGAGTGGCATTAGTGCCCGGCGAACGTGCAACACGGGAAATTTCCCGTAAGTAGCTTTTACGTCACTGTTTTTAAATCACCAACCCCCCCCCCCCCCCAGCACCTCTGTGAATTAGGACATGCTGCACCAGTTCACTCAACATTCAAGATCTACGAGCTCATATTCCTCTACTAACATTTAGACAGTGATGTTCACCTCAGTAACAAGTGTATTTTGTGATCGGCTTACAAGTAGAACGCTTCATTCACTCAGACCACATTCATGAGTGGTTTGTGCTCTATGGCTACAATATTTTAACATTGTTTACATGATTATGTCGCGGGCAACATTTAAGGACTACCTACCCAACTGATGTCCCTTGGGCAGGATTTAATAAATGTTCAGTTGCTGGATTTGTGCACAACGGTTTATGTGTTTTTAAACAGAAGTATGTAAGGTTGTGATATTACTATCATACTTTTGTGAATGTGTTAGTCTTTCTTCCGGTTTTCCAATTAGTTGTTAAAACCACGGTTTCCAAAATCAATCATTAACTTTTTTTGTACAGCTCCGGAAAAAAGAGACAGATTCAGCATTATCAGTTTCTCCGGTTTTACTATTTATTGGTATCTCTTTGAGTTAAATGATTATGATTTGTATTTTTATTGTATTCTATGAACGACTGACAACATTTCTCTGTGTTGGAATTCAACAGACACTGGAATGGCTGCCATACATGTAGAGATATAGATTTAAGAAAACGTTGGAGTGGTCTCTTGTTTTTTTCCGGAGCTGTATAAGGTGGTGCATTGTGGGAGGAGCTCGGGACCTAAGATTTTGATTGCCATAACTACATTGTAGCTACTGTTCACATTACAATGAAACCCTTGAAAAATCCCACTCAAGTAGATATGGGGATTTCTGATCCTTTATTGATTCGTTTTGTCTTTATTTTTGGCAAATATTATTTGGGGTTGCCTGGAAAGCACCTTTTTCTTTTGTTGCATTGTTGGTCTGATTACTGACATATTAGTTCACATCCTGTCTGGTTGTGTAGATTTAAGAGAAGGGGTTTAATGAAAGAGTGTTTAGAGCACATGTCACGTATCCATATCTGGGGTTCCTAAACCTAAACAATCTCAACTATTCAATTGTTGGATGAAACTCTGGATGGCACCCCAATAACTTAAGGTCATCCACTACAGAAGAGTGTTTAAAGTAACTGCTTTGATGCTTATTAGGGCCTTTTTAATAATTAATCAAGAGCAGTTCAGATTGAAAATGTTACGCATGCAGTTTCACAGGTATTTAAAGAAGCGTTAACATCATGTCAGTCTGTTGTCAAGTTTGTTCTTCGTTATAAAGTTTGTGATAAAAGAACAACGTGTTAATTAGCAGCTTTGTTCTAAACTCGTTGCTTGTTAAGTAGTGCACTTAGAGGGACTCCTTATCAAGTGCTCCCATCAGCCAATTAAAGTACGGACTCATTAGACTTTGAAACAGAAGGGTCTCCTGGGTTAGTGTTATGTAATGTTACGAGTCTCAGAGGTGAGAGATGTTGATACTGAATAACAAGAAGTCACATGAAACATCTACAATTTAACAACTGCGTCTCAGACTTCAAAGGGGACAAACGTTTCTTCAGCGAGATGCACCTTTTCCTTTTATATGCAAATTACTAATTACAACAGGCACATTTAAGACTTGATGGGCAGTTCATTGTTTTAACTGATTAATCAGTCCCTAGAATCAGGCATCAATAGAGAGAGTATAATGGTAACCTACTTCAAGATGTTCTGAGTAACACTGGGGATTAACAGGAGCGCAGATGTTACAGCTCAGCGTGATCCTGCTGTCTTTGAATATAATTCAGATGTATGTGCTCGCACGCACGCACGCACACACGCACACACGCACACACACACACCACGCTGCTCCCAGGAACATCCTCCACTGTGCTTACTGAAACACACTCAGACTACTATTACATCATCATGAGATGTCCAGCTGGTGCAATAGAGGGGTGAGATAGACAGAGCCATCGAGTGTGTGTGTGTGTGTGTGTATGTGTGTGTGTGTGTGTATTGGGGGGTGATTAGACAATGTTTAAGCTGTGTTTTGAGAGCCAACACACACAGTGTACAAACAAGAGTGGAATTGAATGTGCGTTTTGCTGAGATTGCACACAGACAAGCATTTAACCTTGGACACAGATGCACACACACACACACACGCACGCAAACCGACACAAACACACACACGCACGCAAAGGAACACACACACGCACGCAAAGGAACACACACACACACACACACACACACACACACACACACACACATACACCCTGTGGAGGGTTTGGCTTGATATAAGCTCCCTGGCTGATAGCATTTTATTCTCTTTGCTCTCTCAAACACACATTTCTCAACCAACCTTTAAAAAAGATCTGAAGCGACATACTAAGACACGCAACACGACAACGTACTGAGACGAGGGTTTGTGTGTTTCCGAAATAAAACTGAGGAAGTGTTTGTCCTTCAATTATAAAATAATGTTGAAAAATTCAAAATATATTTAGTTTTGATTGTTTCTGAAAGTTATTGATCAACTGTTTGGTTTGAAAAACATCAGAATTGTTTACATGCAATTTGCACTAAAACAAAGAACAGAAAAGCAGCAACATTTGGGAAGATGCAAGCAATAAATGTTTTGATGACATTTGATTATGATTCACTGAACATTAAAAAGATGTTCTGAAACATTACATATTTACATTTTCTGTTGATCTACAAAAAAAAATGTTCGGCTCTTTCCATGTTACTAAGGAACTTTTTTTGGCCTGCTTGTTTAGGTGTTAACCGAGCCCCAGATGGCTGCTCTGTGGCACAGTGTGGTGAAGGTGGCAGAGCTGCAGCCTGAGCTGCTACTAAAATCCATCTGGGCTGCTTGGAAAAGCAGCGCTGCGTGATTCTATTCAGTGGTCCTCGACAACATTAAGACTGGAGATGATCAGATGAAGAAGGTGACCTTTTCTTTTTAATCACACTGACAGCAACAACAAATGTATAAAGAGTTTCTACAATGTTGTTAACAGCTGGCTGAGGAACGGCTGTATGTTTGTGTAAGTGGGAAAGTCCCATATTTTCTAAAATAGAAGTGAAGTTGTATGTTTCTGTGAAACTGCTATAGAGTTTCAGTTCGACAAATCAGGAGTGATAAGTGTCATAGAACAATGATGAGTAAGAGACACACAACTATTGTGAAGGTTAATATCACACCAGTCAAAACAAACATTAGTAATAAGAGCTATTCTCGTTTGCCACTGCTTTTCTGTTTGGTTAAGGAGTATTTATTGGTGCATGGCATTGCACTGCAACTGCGCTCAATACTTTTATTGTTTAATTTCAACATATCTATTTTTGACTAAGCCTACAAGGTATTAGTTGATTTTGTAGAAATGACACCTGTATTTCAGTGCAAATACCAAATATTTTATATATTTTAAGGAGTATTAGTTTCATTTCTTCTCTATTAAAGAAGCTCTTACGTTCTAATGTTAAATGTGGACTAACTGAAAGCAGAACTTAGCCCAAACAGCACAGTCTAATACTTGCGAAATTATCATCTAAATCAGGAACCGTTTAAAAAACAAAGGACAAGTCTGAGCAAGTATTTGATGCATTTGGATCTTGGCCATTTTTGAAACTTATGAAATGATGAATTTCAATATCAAACCGTTCCTTTTCTTGCACGTAGCAGAAGAAGAATGAGTAGAGCTAGACGAAAAAATGCAACCCAACAGACAGAGGGACTCTCATAGGAAAGGAAGTGTGAACTTGAACCTACCTTTGGAGAAGAACAGACATCTTTCCTTGAAATTTCATAGCTGAAAAATCAAAAGAAGCTTTGAGTGATCACACCAGCTTATTTAAAATCAACTCAAGATAGTTTACCTTACATATCTTACATATATGTGCTGCCTGCGTTTATCAGATAAAGTGTAGGCTATAAAAATGACAGTATGCCTAACAGATTGCTTAAATTAACAGACAGAGCTGTTAATGGCAGCCAGTAGCTTATCACTCAAACCAGTTTATAGGAAAAGGTGGTGGGAAAGGAGGATTCAGCATGTGTTGACTTTATAGTTCCGAAAAAATATCAACATAAAGTTTTAAAAAGCTCACCTTTCCTGAAATGTCTCCATGTGGTTTTCTCCGAGTCTCTCACGAACACATTCCATGCACTGGAAAAAGACGTTTCAAACATTAACTACATCAGCTGATTTTGTGACCAGTTTTACCACCAAAACAGCACTGTGAAAATAAAGGGGAAACATTTTCTTATAGTATAAGTACTATTTATGTGCAGGGATTAATCAGAATGAACAGCCCTTATATAACAACTAAAACAAATGGACATCATTTAGTTAATTTTATTCATAAAAATAGAAATCAAAAGGAACTAAACACACCGTAATGATTGTATCGTGCAGTGTTTCTGTACAATGGAAACACCTGTGAAGCTTGCAGAGCTCCTGATTACCCTCAGTGGCTCTTGACCTAAAAACCCTACATTCACAGAGACAGCTGTTCACACCGACAGATACTCAGACCCTCAATAACATCCAACCTCTGATGTGAGCAACTCAGCGCCACAGGCGCCCAACCAATCACAATTGTGGGAGCTCCTACATATAGGCCGTAAGTGTGTCAAGGCATCGAGTGTCTGTACTCTTATGTAAAGGCGTGAGGTTGCAGTTGAGCGTGACAGCGTAAACTGAATTGATGTGTTTACAACAGTCAGCTGAATTTTACATTCGCACACATCGTTTAGGAGGCAAGTGGGAATAATAATCCTACTTGCTTTCATTCAGCTGCAGTGTAAGACGAGTCCGTGGGCAGACGGTCGTGTTACTGAAGCTACATGTTTCACACCCTATGACTGCTTTCACACCCTCCTCTTATTGACTGTGTGACACCACTGTAGGGTCTGACTCACTGCATCTGGGTCTGCTGGCGAGAGAGCTGAGCAAGTGTTTCATTATCATCCAGGTACGCTTTACCTGGACGCTGGTACGGCATGAGATGTATTAAGACTTCACCAGTTATCATTGGTTAATATACAGATTTTCTACTGTTTATCGCTGACTATCCTATTGTTTTATTAAATGTCAGAACGTTTTTAAATGCAATTGATTGTCAGACTAATAATCAAAACCCCAGAGATATGTATTGAAAATTAAGTAATGAAATACTCACATTTAAGAAACTGGAATCACAGAACATATTAAATGTTTTTCTTGAAAACTGAATATTTGAATAAAATACAAAAAAAAGGTCATTTCGGCTCACAGACTATTTCAATAACCAAACCAATCATTTGAACTCGAGTATGTAGAAAAAACAATTTCTTAGTTTTAATAAAATAAATATTACAAGTAAAATAAATGTTTATCCCTATTCGTTTAGAAAAGAGCCCATACTTAAATATGACAAACGATAACTTTATCCTAATAATATATAGTGTAGGATGAACATCATTTTGTTTTAAAACCTTCCGATTTTTTAGAGATAAAGTCAATAAATCTACATATAAGTGGGTTTCAGAGCTTGGAGGCTTCTGATATTCTGTGCAAAGGACACATTTCAGGTCCAAAATACAAAATATGTTTTTTTTTTACATTGCAATTTTGATATACATCGTCATTTTGTTCAAATTCAAATCAGAAACTCTTCATAGACTAAATATCCTGATGGTCTGTTTAAAATAATAAAATGAAGGTACTTAAACAAATCGATTCACAGTTAATTTAAATCTGTATACGTTTTCTTACAACGGCTACAATTATCTAATACAACTTGAGGTCGGCCGAAACGGTAGAGCAACGTCTCTATCTGTTCATAAATATCTCGTGGCATCAGCCTACCCTAGCCGAAGCTGCTACAGGATGGAAACTCAAGACAATAAAGCCTTCAGAGGCTTCCAAAGTAACTCAATATATATAAAAATACGGAGCACTCAACATGTTTTTGTTTCTCTATCCGCATGACAACAGTTGAGAAGCGGCTCTCTGGTGCGTCATCTTCTTTGATGGATAAAAGCTACGGCCAATTGCGCTCTCATAAAGCGGCCATTACATCTGCACTGCTTCTGGAAAAAGTGGTTCACAATTGATGCTGCAAATAACATGCCACTGTTCAATGAGAATGGCAGGGACCCATTAGGCAGCTGCATCTTGCTTCCTGTCATCTTCCAACTCGCCGCTGTCCGCATTTAGCAATTCTTGTAAACTGCAACCAATAATTATTTGGAGTGAGTCAGTAATGAGGCAGAAAGGGAGGTTGACCCGAATGCTTCATCAACCAATATGCAACACAGGTGCATTTCAGGAGCAGATCTATGGTGGTGATTATCAATGTTGTCACTGTTCACTCACTTTAAGAATTCACTGCCATCTAAAGTAGCCATGATAGTGCTTCAAACCACTAAAAGAAACATGCTTTCTTGTGGTTGTCTAGTGACCTACACCCAAGACTGACCTCCAATAATAGTGGGAGAAAAGATTAAAACAACACAAAAGAGAGATGCTGCTAAGATGGGGAAAAACCAAACAGAAGAGATGAGGAGAAAATGATGACTCACTGCGTGGGCGTCCTGGTTGTCGGTGAGCTGCACCAGCGTCGGGCTGTGTTTCCACTTCCTGGGTTTGGGGGTTCGCTCAGTGTGAGCGCTCTGGCCTCCCTGTGAGTTCACGCTGCTGCCCGTGTCCTCACTAACACTGCCAGTGATGCTCCCTGCACTCAACGGGATGTTTTCCTTTTCTGCTAGGCTGGACGCCGCTCTGCTCTCAGACAGAATAGAAGTCAGTTAGGAAATGAGACATCTGCTTTCCATCTCACTCTCTCTGTTGCACACTTTGGTCTGTCTTTATCAGCTTGACATCGGGTGAAATGCTTCGAGAAAATAAAAGCCATCGTCATCCTGATTACTATTTAACATGTGCTGTTTAGCTTTAGTGCTAATTCTATTTACTGTCAAGGTACCGTCCACGCTCTTATTGACTTTTTCTGACGTCTTGGGACAAATGCATTGCTCTTATCCATGTCTCACTGATTCCTCAGACTTCTCCATCAACAAGGATTAGCCTCTCACTGCAAAGACTCCAGTTATTATGACTGTGCTATGTCTCAGTGGACGAGCTTATGTTTACCAAAAACACAAACTGGAAGTAGTAGTACCGCAGCAGCCAGTCACTGAGAGCAGGTCGAAGTACGGCATATTATTTTTGCTTTACCGGGACATTCATATTACAAATATTCATCTTAGAAGTTTTCTGTTGCAATACCAATATTTCAACCTGTTCTCCACCTTTTATTTATGGTAGGATTGGGTGTCTTCTCCTGTTATTGCTAAATCACTTGCTGTCCAACTTTAGTGAATGGCACAATAGTGAGTAAAATAACAATAACTAAAACCATAAAAGCAATATCAAATTGCAATGAATGGCATGTGCACATAATAAAAGTTGTAAGATAAATGTATACAAATAAATAGTAGATATTAAAATCCTTCATATTAAAACCAATGGGAGAAACCGTAGGTACATTTTAATGTATGATATGCTGTGCCCAGTCATGGGGTTAATGTAACGCTTCAGCTGGTGAGGGGTACGTTGAATGGTTCTGTTGTTTCGAGTGGTTCAGTAAAAAAAACAAATATGAAGGAAAACTGTTTTGTATATATATGTTTCCAAAATCCAAATATTTCAGATGTTCTACGTCCGTCACTGAAAATAGAAAGACAAACCCCAACTAATCCAACGCTGGTACCATCATCAACTAACGTCAAGACGATGATGGACAAATTGTACCTGTTTATCTCTTTGTGTCTCAGCCCCTCCTCCTGCTGCTCTCTGTGATGTCGACGTCTCTGACGGGCAGTCGGTGTCTCCCTTGGAGAGGATGGATGCGGGGTTAACTCACCGCCCTCTGAACTTTGATCCTCTACAGGGGGAACATTGAAGAGGTGCTGCTCCACTGCTGAACGGATCGTCCTGTCCAGAATACTGAAGGCAACAAAAAAAGTGAATAAATTGCAACATTATTGTCAAATCAAAGTCTTACAATCATAAATGAATAAATGAGTTAATTAAAAAACAACCACAGTTATTATGTTGACTTACTTCACCACATGTGGTCTGCAGTGGACAGGAGAGAGATGGTTACTGAATGAAAAACAAGAAGGGAAGGTGAGCTACAGAAACAGGTGGTCACAACAGGTCACTGAGCAACGCTGAAAATCCCCCAGGCTCTGGTTCTGGCCCTAGGTGATCAAGGCATCTAGTGTGCATGAGCGAGTGTTAACTTCAGCTGTGTTTGCAGCATAAGTAGGTCCTCAGAGAGCAAAGTGACAGGCTTCTATGACTACCGGTAAGTCTAACAATAGCATACATGGTCAAAACTCCTGATTTATCACAGCACCAAGTGGAGGACTATGAAGCAAATGATAGGTGGTTAGAGTAGGTGTAGAGGGGTATATCTTAATTAAAATATATATACATTTAGATATGGAAAGATCTTCAACTTGAATTACATTTCAGAGTGTGACGGCAGCATCAAACAAGTAATAACATGTTATGTAACATTTAAGTTTGTCATTGAAGACTCATCTGGGCTACCATAAGAGCTGTGTATGTATGGTGCTACTATGGTGATACACTGGATAAGGTTAAATGTACTACGATATGTTGCAATGATGTAAGCTAGTTGGTATATTTTGCGAAGTTAATAATCACATTTTAAGAAAAACTCAAAAGTATTCATAGTATAAAGAACACAACACTATATGCATAAAATAAGAAATAAAGAGTTCACTTTTCTATGTCTAAGAATGGGATCTTCATTTGCATTTCTCACAGTCCCTGTAACATTCAACATCTTAGCAACTAACGGACCTCAGTTAAGCTTTTCCCGGAGTACAGCTAAGTCATCATGTACAGGGGTGACCCGAAAGAATCTTCCATAAACAATGGTGTTGACAGTCATAGCACAACTTTCCAGAGTGAGGTGCAAAGATAAGAGGAAGAGATACAAATGGAGCGTTCGCACACTGTGAGGTGACTGTGGTAGACATGCAATGTCATTATCTATTCAACAGCATTATGCAAGACATGGTAGAGAACCATGTCATGAACAGATGATCCCTTTGATGAGCTCAACTGATTTAAATAATCCTTAGGGTTAAAATATTTGTATTTTTAACATCTGTGCCCATGAGTAGAAAAATCCTTTACAGTTCAGTTTAATTTATTCAGACAGAGGAGGATGAAAGTTAAGGCTCACAGTTGCTTTGGACTAAATTGAATTGCAAGAAAAACATTAGCCCACTGCCTAATAATAGACTTGGCACTCAACGCAACAGGTTAAAGCAACAGAAAACTGTTTAATGGCTTACTGATGTTGACTTAACCTTACAACTTAATGCTTGCAAATGTCAAAGACATGAATTCATCAAGTGCAGTGGACACAATAAAGCCTGGCATGTGGAGATCCGTCCTTAATGTTTGAGGACCGTCCACCAAGCTGCAATCGGCTATTTAAAAGTGACGAGAAGGACAATTATATAACTGGCATTTGTGCCAGATAGAGATGGTTATCAGACATTGGGAAATGTACCATGCCCTATGCTGCAATGGTACTGAAACTGACACTGAGTCAAAGGCAGTAGTTCTCAAACCTTTTTGTTTTGTGACCCTTAAAAAAGAACTGTGTACTTACAACTCCTTAGTCCAGATTATACAATACTGACAACCGTTGTGAGCAATGAAGGGAATTTAGCTTCCCTGTTACTTCTGTTATTTACAATTATTTGACAGTGGCAAATTTAGCAATATTTCATGAGAAAAGAGAACTCAAACAATTGTATACCCATTCTTCTTTTGAATTTTCTAATCCCTCATCTTTGGGCCCTAAGGAGAACAGCCCCCCTTTTAAGGGTGGGGTATAAGACAACAGAATTTGTAGTATAAGTTTTCATACCGAGATGAACTGGCTCAATTCCTTGAATTTGTCCACATAATAGGCAGAAACAGTCATTGGCAAATGGACTTTTGTACCCTCAAAACAGTTTCTCTCTTGAATACAACTGAATGGGACAAGAATGAAGTCTTATTACAAAAAGTCCTTATATGGTGTTTTGGCTGTAAATATTTAGAAATACACAAACTCTGTTCAGCTCAGATCTTCTACCATATCGGTTCTTGATGCAAAAAATAAGCTTTCTTATACATTTGCTTGAGCTGAATTAAGATGTTGATTACCTTAACAGCCTAGTGGGGCAGTTTGTTAGTGTCAAATGTGAAATATTTGGTAACCAAATATCTTGAGGAAGCCATCGTCGTTCTAAATAGTCCATGGCTGGCACAGTATAGACAAGGTGGGGCAATTCAGCAAATTACCAAAGTTACATTACTGGATGGAGAGAACGTTGTACCACCAACTTAGTTATAAATAAAGATGCAGCAGAGTGCAACCACTCTGGAATGAGAGAGGACTGGCTCTGACTGGTAATAACGAGCGCCTGAGTCACAAACTACTGGAAAAAGAGACCAGGAAGCCATGGAGAAAAGTAATTGAGAAACACAGCAAGGATATCACCTCCAGACTTAGCCAAGCCAACAATGCTTTCTTAAACACATATAGTAAATATAAAATAATACTACAAACAAGAGTCAGTTGTTTTATCAGGAACTGATCAGCTGGAGAGCTTTACAACACATGAGTAATTTCATTCCCAAGCTGTAAAAACTTTATGAGAGTTATGAGTTATTTTACTCAAACACCTCCAGAGTCATTCCCTGCCTTTTTAGTGTCATTCTTTAACTATCAAATGAGTGTTTGATTTTAAAACAGACTTGCTACTGGTTGTTTAAGTGATTGGGATGACAACTGGGACAATCAAGATGAGTGAATAGGGATATAAAAAAGAAGCTGTATGAGAATAACAGTTGTTTGGTCAAGGTCTGCCCCAATCACTTGAGAAAGAGCAAACATGGAATCGGATTGAGGTTAAGGAAGTTAGTACTATGACTACTTTCAGGTAGATTTTGCTAGCCGGGGGTCAAAGTTGGCTAAACTATAATAATAAAAGTGTGGCCTTTGGGGGTTTACACTCTGGCAGTTACCTTTGTGTTTGGCACCCAGTTTTGACCCAGCAGATAGAAATCCAATTACCAGCAAATCAACCCAACGGTTTCATTCCACTGAGTCTCTGAAAGGTTATGGTGCAATTTAGAAATTGCTCAAATTACTCATCAGCAAAAATCCCCAGTATTGTTGTCATATCCAAGAACCATCGGAGATCCGAGGAATCCGAAGAATAGAAGGGCGCCCGTATTTGGCTGCTGCAACAAAAAGAATTCCCAGTTTGGGATGAATAAGGTATTTCTGATTCTGATTCTGAAAATAGTCGGGCAGAAAACCCCACAACCCAGAATTAACAAATATTTCCCAAATGTCTAACTGTTCCTTTGAGAAAGTTAATGGTTCAGTTCATCTCTATTGAAAGACAACGAAAGACCAAGTTGTGGCAAACTGAGTCAGCGGTTGTTTTTGATATTCAGTTTCATGGTGTCTGTAACAACGGTTATGTCAGGTCTGTAATGAAATGACAGGTCTGGCAGTTTAATCGTGTAATTGTGCCATTTTTGAAAAGTGTGATTTTAAAACGCCAACAGCGCAAGTCTTTGTTTTACAAGAGCTTAACATTAGCTCCATAAAATGCTTCATTGAGGACTTTCTAACGTAGAAAATTGCTGTGCAAATAAAAGTAAGAAAAAAAATAATAATATGCTTCTGTAGTTTTGTCGGTGTTGGGGTTTTAAGTTAAGTGTTCTTTAGGGCATGGAAGGAAACACCTCCAAAGCTTCTAAAGCAGAAGCTTATAGCAGTTAAATCCCCCACACTGTGTACCGAGGGGCCATTCAGGTAATCCAGTATTACACCACAGTCAGATATTAGCCAGGAGTCTAGAAGCTTTTGGTAAACACACACACACACACACACACAGAAGAAAAGCATGCTCATCGATCTATGTGGCAGCCTGAGAGTGATTGATTGTGAAGTAATGTGTGTAGACAGAAAAGAAAGTGTATCCGAGTGTGAAGGTGATAAAGTACAAGTAGGCCATTGAGTTAGTCATTGACGAACGAGAGCAAGAGAAGTGAATGAGAGAGGAGAAGAGTTTCAACAGACTCAGTCCAGCTCACTTGGAACAGATTAGGGCTGCAACAATGATAATATAAGCAATTCATCTGTAGACTTGATTATATGCTACCTTTTCTGTTTCATAAAATGTCATCTCCGGTTTACTGTGGAGGTATGCCGAGTACAGAGATTACGGTATGTTAGGCATACAAAGAGATTATACATCCCATACCATAGTAAAATAGGATAATGACAAGCATTGTATCCTCAACATACTGTACATAGCTGACTCAAACCTCCTGTGTAGGACATGGATAAGTGCACTATTTCGACCTTTGACCTTCTGACAAGAATGATTGTTGTTTATTACACTATAACAAATCTAGGTTTACTGCTGTATTGGAAAACGTCTTTAAAACTCTTATCTGTATTAAAGACAAACATGTTGTTATCTGCTATTGTGCAACAACTAAAATAAGTCAGACTATGAAAATAATAAAGTGTATTTAAAGTGGTACTGTATTTTTTGAGTGCATTTTCCCAGTTCTTCCAATTTTCCAGTGAGACTTTAGGCCCATTTATTCAGGATCAGGAGTGTCTTATCACAGTGGAGATCTACCTGTGCGGAGGTTTGGTATTAAAATTAAAACCAATTTGACTGCTTGATCACACACACAGCTGCCTTGGAGCTTTATCAGCCCATAAATCATATCAGTAAATATTCTGGATGAAATGTGCAAAATCTTGATGACTAACCGAGGAACCTGCTGTTCACACCGGCTGGACGAGCTGCTGAGTTTTAGGTAAACATACGATAAGGAATAAATGGGAAGTGATGACAGTAGGGTCATAGGTGATTAAAGGATTATTAAAGCATGTTATTTCATGCACTATTATTGGGTTTACTTTTACTTCACCTTTGGAAGTTCTGACAATAAAACTTTGAAATATATTAAATATAGGTGTTTGATGTTGTGAGATATTATTAATGCACGATTCACAATTCTTTTTGCTACTGATATATTTAGGTTTTGTTTTTTAGGTGAATTTTGAGTCAGTTAAATAGCAACAATATTTAAAAACTAGTCAAATATATACAGTTTTGTTATTGAATAATAATTTGGGAGCATCAACGAAAAGAAATGCTAACTATTTTGATAGTTGATTAACTGGTGCAGAAGATTCAATGCAGTTTTCAGCCTCTCAAATATTGAGATTTACGGCTTTTCTCTGTTTTATATCATATTCATCTGAGTATATGTTTGCTACGGACAAAACAAGACATTTCAAGACATAACTTTGGGCTTTGAGAAACTGGGATGGATATTTTTTCCTCTGTTATACATTCCCAATGTTGCTTGAAAAATGAGAAACAATGAATAGATTATCAAAATAGTTGAAACTACAGTTGTTATTCTCCCCACACTCTGATCTCTACCATCTCATCATTATGCGTCTTCCCGGGAGGAAGGGGGTGTTTCTGAAACCGAGGGTGCCTCTGCCACAATAACAAAAACAGTGGTGATCAAACTGTTGCATGTGCACGCTGTCCCGCTTTCCCTCTAACTGGTGGTTCCATTGTTAGATGATAATGCAGCACACAGCTTGCCCCACTCCTACTGCCCAAAACAACATACTCTCCCCCTGTGCTGCCAGCTTTATAATGCAAAGCAAGAAGGCCTTACCTCATGTAGAAAGGAGATATTGGCCTCTCCTCTTCTTGGGAGCTGAAATATGAAAACAAACAGAATTAATTAGCTTGCAGGATGTGGCAATGAAGTGCTATGGCATAAAAACATTAAGCAGCTCCCTCCTCCCTACATGTCACTGGGGCTGAGGAGCATAAGGTTGGCTTTTGTCTGGAGAATAATAGCCATAGAGTGCAGCAAATTGGTGCCTTTGTGCAACTTGTCTCTGATGATTATTATGAACCAAAAGAGAAATGGGTGCTTCTCTAGAATATAGACTGTCTGCTGCCACTACAAACATGCCAGCAACACATGATGAAAATAATGCAACGATAAGAGGAACTCTTGAGCGTTTAAGGTTGCCTAACGATTTCCTATCCTGGCTCTTACAAGCTGAACATTTCATAATCACCTGATCTTGTTGGCCTAAGCAGAGCTGAATACTGTATTATCTTCGCTCAAATAAAAGCAGGAAGAAAAACACTGCACCTAACCTTAACTTACTGACCTTGTTACACAGTGTGTGTTAAATCAATGATGTGTTTGTATACACTTATTTCATTTGGTTTGAGCCATTTATGTACAGTTCAAATGATTTATGTTCGGCTACAATGACATACTTCTTTATTTGAAAACTTATACTAACTGGCTTTATATTATATGCATTTTAAACCAGCAAATTAACAAGATTTAGGTTTTGTTGTTTTGTTTTAACCAAATAGCACAATCTTCACAGGTAATAGACGAGATCTAAATCTAAAAATAAGGATAGATGAATTACATCTTGCTGCTTCAGTTAGAGTTTCATAGTTGTATGCATGCTATAACACTGTCATGGCTGACTTGAATAGAGCCATCATTAATGTTTATAGTAATACCTACAGTTCCTTCTCTGACCATAGGTATGTCTGCTGTGAAAAGGCCAATATATCTTCTGTAAATGACAGGATAATGCAGCTATTCATTACTTTGAACCCCTAATGGATGTGACTTGGTTTTTCACACATGAGCAAAAACGTGTCAAGACAAAGTGAATTTTAGCAATGTTCTCAAACACGTGTAGAGACAATTGTAACAAGGTCCTCAATGAACAAATACGCAACAAAACTATTTAGACAAAAGTTCAAGCTAAAAAATGTTGACAAACTCGGCACAGCGGGTACAACCTTTTTTCTTCACCTCCCAAATCACAAAAGGAAATTGTGATGGACATTTGTCACAGCTTTCTGACCAAAAGAAAGAAGAATCCAAAACAGAATTGGCAGATTAACTGATAATAATAATATATCCACATTTTTTCTCAAGTGGTTTATATCCAATCTCCTGAGAACAGTAATATCTTCTGTGTGTACAGATTTACTTTTGTTTTTGTCTAATGTAATGAAACCTGTCCTTCAAACCATATTCAATCGAAGTAGAAGTCACACACTATGGTTGATATCTAATGAGCAGAACGAATATTCTGTTCTGCTGGTTTCGTTCAATGTCTTAGAGAGGGACACAAAATAAACAATGTTTAGCTGAAGCAATTTCCAATTTGAGTTAACGGTGCAAATAAACACAGGTTGAAAACATGCTCAGAGTCTCAGATGTTCTCAAAAACAGACGAGAGTTCAGATCTTTCTGTTTCTGTTTGGTTCCCGGTTGTGTTTTGGTACATGACGTGCCATCATGGGGCTCACTGTAAAGGGGGAGGGCGTGTGGAGGGGAAGGGAATCCACTTCGGCCATTGGGGCAGCACCTCAAGTTCAAAACAAAGGATTTAGTTTTCAAGTCAGCAGGAATCAGAAAGGGGCCAAAGTTGAACTTCATAAATCTTCTCAAGACATATGTTCCTGTAGGCATGACTTAAGGCAGGTATGGTCCTCTATGAAGACCTCTGCATTCCTAAAGAGCCTTCGAGGTGAAGGTTTTTCCCCCACACACATGTCATTAACTGGTGTTATTCAGTCTGGCAGGTGTATTAAAATAATAATGTGCCGTCACCGCCACGGCGAATTGCAAAAGCGGAAATCCTGCTTACCCACTACCTTACTGAGGGGATAACAAAAAGCTTTGTTGGGACACACAGAAAAAGGTCTGAGCCCTCTGGGGTAAACGGAAAATTACAAATGACAGGTCGGTGACATTTGAAATAGTGTGTAGACAAGTAGTCTGGCGGAAAAATCCTGACAAAATCCTACAACTCGCCAAATCAACAATTGTAGAAGTCTAATCAAAGTTCTCACTAAAACTCAGACTTCAACAACATTTTTCAAAATATAATGTTGGAGCTGCCTTAACAATGAAAGCTGTGATCAATGGATTGATTGTTACATTTTGCTCGGTTTAGTGAAGCTTTTCTTTTTCTAGGTGCTTCAAAAATATATATATACGCTCCTATGGTCCATTCAGGACACCAAAACCAGCGGCTTTTAGGCGAGTGCTGCACATTCTTAGAATACCTCAGAGCACAAATTGTGTGGTGGTCAAGACCTAAAGTATGTCTTGGATAAGCCTGGCTAAGCTTTGCTTGGTATATGTTCATTGTATCAGAGAAAATGGTGTTAAAGCAACACAGCGCCAACATGCTTCGGTTTGAAGTTAGTGGGGGCTAAAAAAAACTCCACATACCAGCTGAAATGCTGTTTTGTATCTTGTTTCCATATCAAGTAGTGTATATAATATACTGGACATGTTTGTTTTTTTCAATAATTGTGTGGTCAAATATCTCACATCTGAGAGTTTGGAACCCAGGACTTTTTGGCATTACGTTTTAAAAGTGGTTTAAAATAATTACACAAACTGTTTTCACTTCTGATGAAATTTCGGTCAGTTCGCTTTCTAAACTTCAAAGTATGTAGAACGTTGTTTGTGAGACATTTCTCACTTGTTAAAGAGGCTTCAGCTCTCCCGAATGGTGTGTCAGACATGAGAAAACTGAAAAAGCTTCTTGGAAATCTTGTGCAAATCTAGTAGAATAACAAATTTAGTTGGCTTTGACTAAGATCTAATATTCTACATCTAGATATTCTGTGACATGTTGACTAAAAAAACAAAATTCCTAAATGAACCTCAAAAAAGGACGGAGGTGCTTTTGAAAAACTCTGCCAAAATTCAAAAAAGCACCACGTCCGTAAATACGTGCTGTCAGGCTTTAAGGTTGATTGATGAGTCTTTCTGACAGGCTGCCAACAATGCCGTTATACCTGCAGGGGTTCCTCTGCTCACACCACACTGCAACGTTCCTCACTCCCACTTATTTCCAATGGGCTTCTAAGAAATCCAATGGTTACATCACAAGATTTAGTGAACCATGGCAACTCCGCACAAAAGCCAGTATGCATTCGCTACGTGCGACCACGTAATGCTGAGAGCAGAATAAATTCACATGACACTGCTATGTTGGCTCATGTGAACTGTGTGGAGAATGAGCCTGGTGTCATATTTTAGGTACAGGTGAGAGCATACAGAATGACTGCGTTAATGTAATAGATAAAGAGGAGGTAAGAAATATGTAAATGAGATCAGATGTAAAAAACATACTCTGATACAGTACAGCATCTGAAATGTTAACACAGGAAGATCTACAAATTAGAATCTCTGAAGAATGATGATTAGATTACCAGCGGGTACTAAATGTGCTGGCGCCCCAGAACAGGAGTAATTCTTGGAAAGAAGGGTGCAAATCACTCATGTCATCAGATGTATTTGTAATTCCATTCTTCTCTACAACCTACAAGGTGTGAAATTCTTGATTTCATATAACATCCAACAAAAATACAAATAATTGGACAGCATTTAAGGTCAAATCTAAAAGCAGTTTCTACATTTTGTCTTGTGTTTTGACTCAGCTGTGGCCCAGGTGGCTCAGCGGCTGTATGCCCTGCAAGCTGACACAGATTTGTCTGACACATACCGATGGAAAGTGAGAGCAAGCTGCCAAGGAGACATAGCAGCAACTATAGATAAGAAAACACAGATGAATGCTCTAATGGAAAATTATCATACATTTGCTATGGCTCTACAGTATGTGTCAAAACCACATCTACTTACAATTTAAACGTTTTCAACACAAACTCAAAACACGTCATGTACTTCTTACTCTGTTCAAATGCTTTACCGTTGAAAAAAATTCAAACACTTGTAGTGAGTATCAAACGTATTCTGCCATTGAATTTGGTTGAATTACTTTAGTTCTTTAGTAAACTGCAGGCGTTTGTTAGTGAATACCGCAAAGAGTGGTGACGCATACTGATGGGGTCCCCTGTCACGCTGTCTGTACATCGGTCACCCAATGCGACCTGACGAGAAGGGTTTCAGGTTGTTGGGGAAATCCATCGGGAGATTTATTAGTTTCCTGACATGGTAGTGAAAGCTGTTGGCACCTTTGAAGTATAATATTTGCGGTTTCGTGAAGACAGCATAATCTTTTCCATTAACATGCTATTGATTTGAGGTCAACCATGCAATAACGTTAAATCCTTCAGAGATAAAGAGCAAGAAACAAATGACTTGAAAAGTATTTGACTTTTATGATAGGTACTGTACATTTGTCAACGTGTTGTATACTAATTGAATTTGATAGGATGACAAAAGTCATTATTTTTAACACAATCCCTATCATACAACTTACAATTAAATATTTAGATAATATTTTCAGCTTATGTAAGTGGGTGAAGTGAGATTTTGAATTCAGTTTACACATATGTATGAGAGCTAACCACTGTGTGAGTGATACCCTGATGTGCTAATGGGTCTGGTACTGACACGGACAGTTTTAAACTCTGATAAATGTGATACTAAAGGTCAGTGGTGTGTCCCCCAGGTCGTAGTAGATGCCAAAACAGAGTCATCATTTCTCATCTGAGTGCTTCAACATCATACATCCACATAATTTCTTCTAGCTTTTTCAAACTGGACAAATTCTAACGTACGTATCCTCTTTCACAAGGTGGTGACCTTAAATGTCACTTGTGTTAAAATTATAAATGGAGCAAAGCTAAATCTCAACTGAAAATTGGATAATTAGACAAACAGTGCAGGTTCAATCAAGGTCAAGGTGAGTTTCAGTCCAACCCCCCAGTCAAAGCAGAAGGAGCCCCAACAACAGACACAGCTGTAGCCTTGCTATTCCAGGACTGAGGACACTCGACACCAAGTGGTTCCAGTTTCAGCTTCTTATAATAGGCTTGTTTGCATGCCAGAGGCACATTGCCACGGGGCTCAGGCTTTAGATCCCTGATCGCTGTGAGGATTCTTCACCCTTACCCTCGATTGATAGCAAATCATCTGTGCAAACAGTGGCCATACTGATAACCTATTTACCACTGCTAGAATCACACCATAGTTTCCATACTGGAAGAGACATCACAAAACGAAAATAGGAGTCGTTTCCTATTTTGATGTTATGTTTGTAGCAGTGAAGATTTATTTTGTGTTATATGACCTTGTTTTATATTACAGCGACCATAAAGGATCACGCTTACAGATAAAACCCTTCAATCTTAAAACTGCAGGAGTAACAGATTATATTTTACAGGGTAAATGATTTTGGCACGTGATTGACTCAACATTGCAGTGCATTAAGTGCACACATTTCTTCTCCAAACAAAATGGCTTGTATTAAAGTCCAGTTACATTTATATAAATAAATAAATAATAGTTTTAATTTGTAGCTTTCTCAGACACAAGTGCATGCTCTTTACACACTGACCTGCTGACGTCCTCCATGCTGCCAGAGGAGCTGAAATCGAGGTGGCCGAGTGGCGAGGCAGAGTCTTGGAGCGCTGTCTCCATCGCCTCAGGACCGGGGCTTCTCAGCCCTAATGTCAGGGGCAAAATTATTGGTATGGAGAGGGACTTCACATGGGGCGACCCGGCAGAGTGGCTGGGTTGAGGGACGACTTGAATCATGCTGCAACCCTTTACTTTCCTCACCTATTTGAGAGAGAGAAAATTGCTTGTGACAGGTAATCTGAGACAGCAGGAGAGGTAAATGATACACTACTGTGAACATTAGGGCACAATTAAGCTCAAACAACCATACACATGCTGGAGTGTGCAGGCTCTGCTCAGGTTACTAAAAAACATGCAATCCAGAATCTTATGAGGTTAAGCAGAGTGCAATTAAAGAGGCGAGAAAGAGAGGGGGAAAAGAGGTTATCTTGTAAAACTGTAAGGTTAGACTGATGCTTATCTTACCGTGTTGACCCTCAGTGGGTATAAAAAGCGTGAGCCACCGACTGTAGTGTAGCAAAAGAACCTCAATCTAATAAAAGCCAAATCATGAGTACCCTTCTGCATTGTTTCTAATGAGATTCGTCCGAGGAAGGAAGCCTGAGAGAAGTGTTTAAAAGGTGTCACCGAGCTTTCTCTTGGTATATAAGGAGAGGACTGCTAATGAACACTGAGGCCAAAGGCTGAGGAAAACAGAGTAAAAATGGGTCTGACGCCAGCAGCCCAAGTATCGATAATGGTCAAAAATAACCACTGCTAAAAGAGGCTTGCTCTAGATAAACGTCTGTCTGTTGAATTAAAAGGCCCCGCTTTTTTTACTTCACACCAATTATCAGCAGAACATTTCCTTTTGGGGTTGGACCTAATGGGTTGATGTGAAATCTATGCCTGCTGCCTCCATTTAGTCATTGGTGCACTTAGTGGGTTGATCTTTGTGGACATAATTAGCGTCACTTGCTTCTTTAGCTAGACCTGGTATGGATTTTGCCCCTCAGGGTTTTGTTATTGATTTAGCTTAATTTTTTAATTGACAGAAATGCATAGAAAGAAAAACTAGTCAATAAAACTCCAAGTGGGAGCTAGAGTAAATAGGCCAGATGGGAAAAAAAGTCTCATGGACCAAATGGGGATATGACCTGGTTTGTAATTCATAGGCTAGGTTTAATGATTTGTAACTTACATTTAAAACCCTAGAAAGTAAGACAAATACAATATTTAGGACTTAGACTTATACTTCCACTGATCAATGATCTGTTAAAATAAAAGGTCATTTAAACTCTGAGAACTTATCTGCGACAGACATTTGTGACGGCTCACTTTTTCAGGTGTCTAGTTTTTCGAGTGTCTTGCACAACCACCACACATACTTTCAATAGTCTTTTCAAAATAATTGGTTGTATGTACAAGCGGCTTTACTCTATTACCTATCATCGCAACAGAAGGCTCCCTTGTAATGCTGTATTTATCCAACAAAAGGGAATGAGTTATAGTCTGCCAGTATTAACTGTGCTCCCTTTGGAGTCCAAAGCTCATCTATGGACATAAACATCACTATGTGTTCAAACTAAACACAAGTTCCCCTCATAAACCCAACAACAGGCCTGCTTAGGGCTCTCTTAATAAAGTGTGTGGGTGTTTGTTGGCCTGAGGATCATAAATACTGTATCATTTCTAGACTTAATTCACCTTAGCCTTGCGGTGCTACAGTACCGAACATAACCTTTAGCTCCAGCTGTGAATTGTGGGTGGTGATCAGTCACATGTAGTCTCCCAAGTGTAGTTATCTTTAAAATAAGAAAGCATCAAGGCCAAATCTGTGCCAAAGTCTGGCCTTTAGTTTTTTTTTCTACAAGTGGTTCTATAGGGAAATGCAGCTGTAAAGGTTAATATTTATGGTAATAATCACCTGGTAATAATCATTAGGAAGGTCAAGCCTTTTTCAGAAAATGCTATTGTTCTCACATGTGAGGAGTCTGTTGGTTTCATTTTTAGTTGAATCAGCAGTTTGATCTTTCAGTTGATGTGTATTGTGTCTAAATAGCTCCTAAACAATCTGCTCTTGATGGTTGTTTTATTGGTTTACTGCTCTGCCACCAGCAGTTGGTTTCAGATAAAAATGCTGTTGTTAGGAGCAACCAATGGCACAGTTCCATCGGAGTTTATGCTGACACACAGCGGAATGATTTCTTAATAATATTCTTGAGAAAACTGTGGACTTCTGTGGAATCTTTTTTTTTTCTTTCATGATTCATTCAAATATTGTCGATCAGAAGAAAAACGGGATACACTTGCATTATTCTATAACCTCGGGTTTCTTCAGCACAATGCAGAATGATCTATTGCACTTGGTTAGTGACCTGAAGGCAGAGGGCAGGGTCTCTGCAGATACAGACACCGCCACACACTTCTGGTGGGTCATAGGTGATGAACGAGAGCAATCCTTTTTGTATGAGTCCAAACATTGTTTTAAAAAAAGTCCTATCCCTAGTAATTACTGTCGGAGACGCTAGTATGTGTTTGTTTACTAAATTAAGGTGCACATCTTAATGTTGATTGTTCAGTGATGACACTTCTTATTTGCATGAAGCAGAATGTATTTCATTTAACAGCCTATACGTTTGTCATCCTTGTAACACTCCTTACAGAACTGGTCTAAATCTTGATCCTTTTCTGGTTTAAAATCTTTAACAGTTTTCACCGTTTATTCTTTTTCCGAAAGAGAGCTCATAGGCAATTTGCCGTCATCATTGTTAGTTTAGCTGGCATAGTGATGATAAAGGAAACTTTAGGCACCTAGAAACATTCTCAAGATCAAATACCGGCTAGCAGTAGAAAGTATAAAAATGTTTCACTGACTATCAGGGGAAACCTTTATCAGCACACATTTTACAGTCCTGAGCTTATCTCACTGTCAGTCAGCATTTCTTTTATCTCTCCTCTGACACCGGTCTTGATATGTGGACCGCATTTAATAAATATTTAGTTAAAAATAAAACCAGAGCTTGATTACTACTAGTACACAAACAGGAAATGTCTTAATTGTAATCAAATCATATGCCGCTTTTTGTGGCAGGGTCCATCTGTAATCATACCACAACACATGTTTTCCACTGCATATTAGAGTGTTGTTGTCCCCTGCAGCAGATTGCCTTTATCAAATTAAATCAAATCATGTGACTGAGCAGCGAGGCCACATGCATCAGAGTCTGTCTGAGAGGTGACCTCAGGCTAATCAGCACCAAGGCAATGCAGCAGATAAGAATGCTGGCAGTTTTTATTGGAGAGGCAGAGTAATGGACTGTAGTAAACCATTAGACAACGCCTCAAACAATAACAATCAATCAAAGTAGTTCATGACGATAACAAAGGGTCATTTCCTCTACCTTCTTTTTCCTCAGCCGCGCCTTTGGAGTGATAGTGGAGGATTTGTTAAGGAGCTCTGCCTTTTGTGGTGGGGTGTTCTGTCCAGCCTGGAAAAATGTATGAAGAGAAAATGCAATATACAGAGATTTAGAGTTCATAGAAACATTATTAAAACAGTGCATTTAAAATTCAATTGACACAAATGCATTTACTGAGACAGCTAATAGCCTTTTAAACAATCTTTGGTCATTTGAATCCATGAATTTATGGCAGGCTGCAAGAAAATACTAACTCATTTGGTGGAGGCTGTGCTAAAAAAACTTGATTAAATATACCCTAATTAATTAAATCCATTTTAGTTTTTCAATTTTCCGACTAATTTAAATACTCTTTTATAATATCAGCACATATTAAAAATGAATACCCTGAGAGATGATCATTTGTCAGTAATGTCAGTTGTTATAATAAAATGGTTGCATCTGTTAACTTTAAGTGACCTGATTAGCATTGCAGGCAGTATGCACAAGTCAGCTGACACTGATAACATCTTTAAAGCCCACAGAAACCTACGCAGACGCACACAGAAACGGCTTTCGTGCTGGAAAACAGCTTTTCCAAAACATGCCCATGTTATGTTAATCAAGTCACACAGATCACATGGCTGGTGTTAAAGTGACTGTGTAAGGGTATTTGAAGGGTTCATGGGAGTCTAATCTGGGAACGTCACGCATAAACAACAACGCTGCATTTCACATTAGACCCACGCAGGCAAATGTTTTCATAACAGGTAGGAGAATTAATGCGTGAACAACAATGCACACACTCCTGCAAACTACTGCTGAGCAGACCACACACCTTCTTTCTAGGAACAGGTGTAGGTGTGTTTGCATTGAAGTGGCTAGGTGACTTCTGCGGCTGGGTGCCTGCATCCGTCTCTTGCACCTCCTTTAACCAGAGAGGGGACAACAAGAAAAGACAGTCAGGGTTGTAATGCATTTCTTACTGTAGAGACATTTTAGAAGAACAAAAAAGGGGCAACAGAGAGTGCTTTACAGGGGAGAAAGCTTTGTTTTCCAGGTCTTATTTTTGGAACACATACCGTAGCTATGAAATAACACAGCAGTCCTTTATTTATATATATATATGTGTGTTCTAATTTTGCTTTTCTGATAAACCTTAACACCATTGTTCAGGATAGATTTTTAACAGACTGACCAATTGCACTCTCATATAGAGTAAACCCGGTTCATGCACACCTACAGCTCATCAGCATTTTGTGAAAGTAGAGAGAAAGGTAACACCGATGCTCATGAGTGTGTTTCGTTCAAAGGCATCAACAGGAAAGCTAGAAGGCGAGGGGCCTAAGTATGCTGTGCATGCCTGCGCATATGTATAAGTGTTCATGTGTAAGACAATCTCATTCTGACTGAAGGGTTTCCCGCAGGTCAGCGGGGTCTCATGTAGCTATGCACTGGCAGTTATTCACAACACAGCACAGGCATTTGTGACTGGAAAAGACATAACAAACAAATGGCCCTATATGAATGCTATTAAACTGCTACTTTGAATCAGGGCTTTTAGATTTCATGAGCTCAGGTTGCATTTGAACACATAATTCCCCAAATATTTGTATTTTATTTTTGCATGGCAAGCATAGTGTCAAATGGGAACCAGACACTTTGTTTGGTGATGTTAAAAATGGTGGGAGAGGTACCCTGACATAAGAGATCAGAGGTCAAAAACATGGGAATCCGATGGTCCATGACACATTTCCTGCCTATAACACAGTCATTAAGATCAAGAAATGTGGGTTAGACTGTGGTGACGGAAATGTGGGGGATCTACTTGTGATATAATTGAATTAAGATATTTATACTGCAGCTGTTGCAGTAGCAAATATAGCTCACATTTTACATTCTTTGCTAGATAACTGAAATAAACCTAAAAGTATCGTGATTTTCTGGTAAAAAACATTTTTAAATGTATTTTTAACTAAATAAATCCAGAGTCTTTAGAGCTATGGAATACGTCACACTGCATTAAGATGTTCAGTAAGCCTCGTCACAGAGAAAAGCACAAAGATTTGATTCTGTGTCCTTTCTGTGTTTCTGTTCTGCCTTTTTCTTTGTTGTCCTCGTTAACATGGGGGATAAATGCTCACGAGTTTAATATTTTTTAGTTTTGTAAATACCATCAAAGAAACTGACGTCAACTGGATATATTTTCAAGGGATTGAGGGAGCTCAGGAACATTCATTCCACGTTGGTGGATATTTAATAAGCTAAGAAGTTTCCCTGGTAAAATCCATTCTGACCACTTAGAAATAAATAAATAGATACAAATCTTGATTATTTTCCCACTAGAATTGTATTTGAAAGTAAACTGTGTATAGCTGTTGGGGATTTAAAGGCACCTTTTGATAATAAAGTATTTAAAAATGGTTTGTTTCCATTGGATTATCCCAAAAATTATTTGGAGATACACAGTTTTCACAACACAGTCATATGTTTTAGAAAAGTTCACTTCACTTTAATTGTTGCTATTTTGGGAGGAAGTGGGATTAAAAAATGTTTCATCTTGATGTTTTTTTTAAAGAAATAAAACATCTAAACTATAAGCTAATATCGCTACGACTTGAATGGCTTATAAATGAATGATTTTCCAAACAGTGCTTGGTTTGTTTCCTTCAGGCACATTTCCCTAGGGTAGCTACAGATGCAGCAGCAAGACACTACCAGGAAAGCAGCAGACCGGATAAACTGACTAATCAATAAAGACATCAGCCAGCCAAGCAGCAAATATAAATCAACAACCAGAGGCTCAAAACAGCCACCTGTGGGGGAGTCGTTCCTGGGAGGCTGAGATATACGATCAATAGTTAAATCAATTTTAACTAGACATTATGTAAGCCTTATAAACTATCATTCTTCTAAGTGGATGGGCAGAGGGTGAGGTCACAGGCCAATTCATGCTGTTTAAAGAGCATGAGCACAACCTGTGGCTGACAGTGAGCTGTCCTACCAGCTGCATTGTACTGACCAGCAACACGGATCCATTTAAAAAAAACATGAGCAGCTGTTGTTCTTATGAGTATACAACACCTTGACAGTAATAAGGATGGGCAGTTCTTCACTGCAGCATTCTCCATCTCTGGCTGTCTCAAATAAATCGCTGTAGTTCTGGATGAGCTTGACCATGATTTGGTTACAGATATTTTGATCTTTCATCGCTTCGAAACCAGGAGCAACCCTGCAACAGATGGAGAAGAGACAAGACAAATCCTCAAACAATACAGAAGCAGTCAAATAAATAAGGTTAAGAATTTGGAAATGTTCTGCTTTTACTTTGCTGCATTCAACTCATTTAAAGTGGTTTTGATGCTTAAATTCAATCTGTCATCAGTTAGTCCCACGTGATTGTGGTGTCTGATGCTACTGAACAGCTGTGTGAGATGTAAACCAGCTGTGCTGTAGGCCTAACTGTAGGTCTATTATATAACTTTGGCACACGCACAAGTCAAGCTTCTGATGATGAGTACATCTTGTACAGTATGAAGAGTATTCATTACAGTTTCCTTTTCTCTAGTTCTACTAGTAAGGTCCTAATCTCTTTACCATGCTCAGTGTTTTGGCCTGAACACTGCAGTTTATTACTGGGAGATCCCCACTACTCACCTGCCTAGAGAATATAAGCTGTATGATGAAATGCATGAGTATGATTTGCAACTCACTGCCTGGCAAGTCCTTCATAAATAGAGCAGTGAGGACAGAGGTTCTTAGTTCGACATGGAGGCATATAAAACCACTCGTGCATTTTATATTTATGAACATCATATTAACAGTTGAAAACACATCAACATCAAATGTTTATTATGTCACATCAAATTTAGATCATTAACTAGACTAACAGTGTTCTTGCCCTATGTCATGACCTTTGCTTAATATAATGTCAGACTTCAAAAATCCTAGATCTGATGCTCTAGTTTATATACTGGTGTCAACACAATGTAAAGACACACGTCATGTTATGTAAGTATCCGAGCACACTTTATTACTCATGATTGATGATTGATGATGTACTGATGCTTTTATCTACATCAAATAAGTTACAGCACCACCTGCTGGCCAAAGACATTAACAGGGCCATAAAAACCTACAGCAGCCACCATGGACACTCTTTTGATGGTAAAGCTTTAGAATTCATTTGTTTTTAAGTGTAAATGTTTTTTTCCCCTAGATTAACCTACGCAGATGTTCCCCAAATATTGGTGGAGATTTTTTTGCCCATTCATAAATTCTGGCCATACTTCTAGAAAGGATTTGAAATTCATAAACTTACTCAAGATGTACTGCATGTTATGAGAGTGAAATCATTCCACCGATGCTACTGCTCTGAGAAATGCATCCAATGTTTAATAACTGACTCACTCAACAGAAAAAGGGAGAGATGATTGATCCCTCAGCTTTAGATACAGGAGTGTTTTCCTCCCTGTTCTTTTCCAGACGTACTCACTTACTAATACCTCTGTTATTTAAAGACTGTAATAAACATGTATTGCAAAGGTCACAGTTCTTGCTATGTCAAACTGATCGCACTCCACATGCCCAGGAGCAAATGGCAGATACACAGTTAGCAACGAGATAATGAACATTAAGGGGGTAATGACTCAGGAACTTCCATCAGGAGTTTGGAGAGACCAAAACAGAGCTAAAAATAAGAGTGAATATTGGACTTAAGTTCATCAGGTCAGCAGAAATACGAGTCTGAATGAGCGCTAATATTGCCCCGTATGGGCTAGATATGTTTCTGGCAACTATTTTCTCACATGCTCACCATATAAACCTATTATATTAATGATTATATGTTAACGTTGCGTTAAAGTTATTTGTGTTCCCCCTAAGAGGCTTTCAAATCCATCAATGTAGGTCAAAAGCCATTGAATAAAACTAATAAAATAGTTTTTGATGCTAGTGAATTAGCCAGTGACGGTGATATTGGTCCAGGTGTGTTTGTTTTACTAGCTTGATGACGTCTAACTTAAAAAAAGGTTAAACTCACTGGAAGACACTGGGTCCAAACACAGTAGCGAGGTTGTGGGCGGTCATGCGGTTTTCTTCGTGCTTGGACTCCACAATGGTGAGGAAGTGGCAGAGGTATCGGAGGAGGCTGTAGTGGACATCTGGAAGCTGCTGCAGCAGGTCTCTCATATCTGACCAAGAGACATCATCACCGCACTCTACAGGCAAACAACGAGACAACAGAATGGGTCAAAGGTCGGGAAAAGTTAACTTCATTGTTCACAGGCACCTAACGTTCTGACTCAAATGGTTAGTAGGAAAGTGAATACATTCTCCAGTACAGTCTTTTGACATTGGTATTTTGTTCAAGTCCTCCACAATCAAATGAACAAGATTCAAATGAGGACACGACCAACTGGATTTACTTTAGCTCAAGAATTTAAAAAAAGCATTTATGGATATTACATACTTTATTCTCGAGTTTTGGTAACTATGTGAGCATTAGCGCAAATAGCCTAAAAGTATTTTGATGCTATTACACCGGACACATAATTGGGTCAGAGTTGGATAAACGGATATGGCTTCTGATCCTGAATGAATGAGTGACGCAAACGAGCGTTAGCTTACGTGAGTGTATGCCTGTGGGAATGTGTGTAAGTCTGTCTGAGTAAAGTAAAGCAGAGTGGGGAGGGGAGGGTAATGGCTTAGAGCGATCACAACTGCTTTTGCTGCTGTCGATTGTGTGTGTATGCATGTCCACAAGTGTGTGAAGTATATGATAGTGTCTGTGTTTTTTTAGGGAGACTTGGAAATTATTTTTAGAAGATGATGACATTTTTACAATAATTCTTATCTTAATTGAGGGATAGAAAAATCCTAACATGTGTGTAGAGCACTTAAACAAAAAGAATGCAAATGAATACCAAAGTGTCTTATTTTAATTGGCCAGAACCCTCACAGGTATTTAATTTACAATTTCAAACATCAAAATTAAAATATAAACAATCTCACATTCAACACACTGTGACCAGGAAATGTTTGGGATTAACTGGATGAATTGCTTTTAAAATACAGTTTTTTAATCTAAATTGAGCAGGGTTGTTAAGAATTTTAAATTCAGGGCAGAGTCTCACTTGAGTCTTATTATCCTTATAACACGCACAGATGCGTGATCCGGTCTGAATGGTTAACACGCACAGATGCGTGATCCGGTCTGAATGGTTAACACGCACAGATGCGTGATCCGGTCTGAATGGTTAACACGCACAGATGCGTGATCCGGTCTGAATGGGTTAAAATGATTGAGGACCTGTTGCACTAATATAATGGCAAATATATGTTAATGTATTTTTTTATAATGCTAATCAATCTGAAACTCCTGTCTATCAAGTTATACATTTTATAACCTTTTCATGTTTTTAATATTATCAAATACTAGCAAGGAGGCCAAATCAATTTAACAAAGTACACCAAATCATTTTACTCAGTAGTTATGGCCAAGTCTTGCACCAAAGGGCTGTTATGTAATGCAGCATTTGCAAATAGGCCCTAAAAAATAGACTGACATCTAGGGGCTCTATGAGAGGAAAAAGAATACTCCAGCCAAAATGTGCACTCTCCTGCCATTAAACAGATTAAGCACAGCGATGGAAGAGAGCAGAGAGTGAACACAGACACTTCACATGCCAAATCACTCCATTTATAACTTGTATAGCCTCCTAGATTATTGCCAGATATATGAGGTCAATCACTGTTCTAGTCAGTTATAGTTGCTCTCTTTTACACACACACACACACACACACACACACACACACACACACACACACACACACACACACACACACACACACACACACACACACACACACACACACACACACACACACACACACACACACACACACACACACACACACACACACACTGCAGTGCCTTTGTATGCCCTGTCTGGTGCAGATGACTGCAGTGGAAATATTTCAGACTCTAAAGATAGCTCTGATCATCATCCCATCAGAGTCTTGAACCAGATATATCTCAATACACTTGTGAGGGTGTATTTATCAGATAGTGGATTTGGGAAGTAGAAAAGGTATTACATAATGGTATAACAATGTCAAAAGTAATCTACTTGAGGTAGTATGATATTTCTAGCAGACAAAGAAACATGCATATAACTACATAAGAAAGAAAAGGAAGAACAGGAACTACTTTCTGTTACCTTGGTGGTGTTGTATCAGTGCCTGTTGGACTGTTGAGTCTACCAGACCCTGAGGCAGTTCCCTGAGGTACCGTTTGAGCAAGCTGGCTACCGTACACAAGTCAGCTTCAGATAGAAAGTCCACATCCTCTCCACTCTCCAGCCGCTGTTTCAGGGTCTCCACAGAACGCACATTCCCATTCACTCTGAACAGACCCTCCTGATTCAAGGCTGGAGAAAAATCCAAGAAAATTAAGAGTTTATTCATATTATGACATTCAAGAACCATCCTATGTATTTATTTATTTAACAGGAGGTTCAATTAGGGGCTGAATTAAAGAAACGTGTCACTTGTCAGTTTAGACCTATTTTCATGTTTCCATGGAGAGCTTCAAAATACATTTCCTTTAGGATTTTAAATGATTTTGAAATCAGTCATTAAGGGGTTCGTTTTTGTCCTGGTACCAGTTTAAAGACTGTGGTCCCTGAAGATTTATAGAAATATTTTGGCCCCCTTGATCTTTTAGGCAATAATGTGTCCTCTAGCACCATCATCAGGATTCTTCTTGTACACTATGACTTTTTAAACATATAGTCTCCAAATGTTATGATCTTGACATAGCACACATAATAATATCAGGTAAAGTCAGTGGTGTAAAGTAACTGAGTACATTAGCTCAAGTACTACTTGAGTACAATCTTGAGGGACTTTACTTAGTATTTCCATCTTTTGCTACTTGGTACTTATTCCCCACTACAAATCAGAGGCATATAGTGTACTTTTACTCCACAACATTAATTTAATATTAATACCTTGAGTTAGCCTACTTTGCAGATTTGGATTAAAGATGTGAAATAAATAAGCTGGCCAACAACAACAACAACAACACGTTTGTTTTTTGTAGCTAACACTAGCTTGAAAAAAAATAGCAGACGGAACAGAAGGCTAACTGAGAGGATATGTTAAGCTTTTTGAAAAAATACGAAATGAGAAGACAATATTAGCTATGCTTAGGTAGCCTTACCCTTACTTCGAGGATATTGTGATGGTGTGATTGACATTTTTAACCCAGATCTAAATTTGTTTGGTAATTCATCCTTGCTAGTTAGCTAATTCCTTCACTGGACACGAGGTTGTTAGTGTTGTTGTAGGACTCCATAACTAACGCTAGATGTTACTACAGAACGATATTTTACTGATAGTAGGCCTACTTACCTCTTTTCATTCATTTTCTTTTTCAGACTCGCTTCACTCTGGCTGATTACATGTTTAGTTTTGGTTTAATTTGCTCATGTTAGAAAATAACCGTTATTTTTCTTTAAAATAACGTTGTTTAAAAAATAACGCACGAACAATCCGCATTCGGAACTACTTTCGAGAAATTGTTTCTAGAAAAAACTGCTTACTCTATCGATATATGACTGCATGTTTTTAGATATTGACGTTTTAAGGTATCTGTTTTGTAATGTTAAGAAAGAATGTCAACATTGTAAACGTTAACGGCTGATGATTTAGTCCTTGTAAGAAGTGATATGGAACTACTTTCTACAAAAAAAAAGAGTTCCTATTAAAATAGTTGACCAATGGTTACAGGGACACCGTTTCTGAAAAGAGATACTTGGAGTTACTTTTAATGTGTTTTCATTTTATTCATATATTGTTTTAAAACTACATCTTCAGCTCTCCGAGTACTGCAAACAAAATTACATTCACTTCCATGGTATTGTGGCGGATGCAGCAACCCGAGGAATGGATTTCTCACAACAAACCCAAACGTAGATGGACATGAGATCTTTTCTTTTGGCAAGTGTATTGTTACTATTTTCACGTCATCCAGAAATAACCCTTGTTATAGGTTTAATCCCATGAATGAAGAGAAGAATCTTTATGAGTGAATGAGGACTGAGAAAATCAAATTACAGGCCTGAAGTTTCAGCAGCCATTTAGTGGGAGCTTCACTTTCTTATACTGACATCTAGCGGGCAGACTGAAGAACTAAGGAATATTATAATGTAAATCAAAATAAAGGTACCTACAAATTATTCATACTTTACATTTTTCTATATATATTTTATTCTATTGTGTTTTTCTTTAGTGAAGAACTGAAAAATATTATATATTCTTAACTTATATAAGTGAAGAATAAGAATGATTAGTTTTTAAAGAGGTTAATCAAACATTACAATTATTATTTGCTTTGATCTATTTTGTTGTTTTTCCTCACCATGTTTGCGGAGATGCTCCACCATCCTCCGCATCACCAAAGGCACACCGTCCTCCACTAGACCCTTCTCCTGCAGCTCAAATAGAGACACTCCAAACAGCCTTGTGTGCTTGGCTGTCACTGTCCTGGCTCTCAGGATGGGTATGTTGACCATCTTCCTAATGTCTTCTTTAACCAGCACTGCTGTCTTGTTGTGCTGCAGGGAGAGGAGCAGAGAGCGGCAGTCAGCCTACGACATCTCAGGCACAGAGGGCAGCGCTGCAGCCGGCATCATCTTAGAGACATCTGTCCTGCATTAGGGAGACTCAGACTAAAAGGTGTGTGAGAATACTGCTGGTGTCTCTGTGGAGTCCATACATGCAGTGTCATGCTGTCCTCCACTTAGAGAACAGAGTGTGCTGAGAGCAGGGAGAAAAAGGGAGGGCTGGCCGTGCAATTGTTGCTACGACAAATGTCAGGTTACTACGCAACACCTTTGATTAAAGGCATTGGCAGAGGGACACACACGCATGAGACATATGTACGCACACGTAGATGTGTTTGTTCAGCTGAGGAAGAAATATTATTTTAATGAATATATAGTGTGCTTAGTGAGAGCTGGGAGAGTTATTACTCCAAATTCCCTCATTTTGACCCTAACTATTTTTAGAAAAAGGATGTAATGGAAAGTTTTCAGAGAAAAACAGAGTGTGTCTTTCAGGAATTGTACATGTTAACAATTGAGGTACTGTTGAGTAGTTTTATATAGATCGTCCAACACATTTAATATATTTAATAAACTTCATATATTTCTATTTAATGTAAAAACATAACCTGCAAAGTCATTTAGGCTGTCATGTTAAATGAAGTGGAGAAAAAAGTAATATATTTCCCTCTAGAACATTATGAATATACTGCAAGTAAATCAAAGGTATATAACAATTGTGCATGGGTACAGTGGTTGAGTAAATATACATAGTTACTTTCCCCCCACTGTTTTTGCTCTAATTGCCAATATGAGCCCATTTCTCTTGTGTAGAAAGCCGAGTTTGTATTTATTTAGTGTGTTAATTTAACAGCTGTTAAATATGTCTTATCAATCAAGACAAATAGTGCCACATGCTATCTCTATCTCTGATGCACAGACTGTACAACATACACACACGCGTCGCGCGCGCACACACACACACACACACACTTGAGATGTCTTTTTTTTTAGTTCAAACACTGAGTGCTCACACAATCTCCACTAAACAAGCCAACATGAAACAGTGCAGGTTACTTATTTGTTTAGCACATTTAACTACACTATGATGCCTCTGTCTTTGTTTAATTATTGCTTAGAGAAAATAGTTAGGACACAGACCACACGCAGGTTACAGGCACTGTGCGAGCAGGAAAAGACTTCCTGCACTTCCGAGCAACACAGTTTTACTGTTGTATCCATAGCTACGACTACATCGTGTGACATTGTTCCACAGTTCACTGCTTCAAACATGTGAACTGACCCACAGTGAAATGAGAGGCCCCGAGTATGATTTTGTCACAATGAGGTCCACAGTGGGTTGACAGTGTTGGGCGATTAAGAAGAACAAGCACTGAGTTTATTTCCCATGTGGACGATTGTTTAGACAGAATGGGTCTGAGCATGTGCCAAACTCCAATCAGCTGATTAAAACCCACCTCACAGATGGTGCAAAGACTGCTGAGGAGACGATCTTTACCATGACAGATGCTCTGTCAATGTTAATACATCTTACAAGCTTGTCCAGACAATGTGTTAATGGAGCTCACGCACTTTATTCTGTCATTATGCCAATCGCACCTTCCTGATGAATGTGAATGGGTGATTAAGTACACTTGGATGTTATCTTGTACGCCTCCGTTCTTCAATGACTGCCTGAAATATAGCACTTAGGCTCAACTGACATGCTGTATTTTAATAAAGTAGCTTTTCAGATGGGAGAAGATTTTAGTAGGATGCATATTAAGAGGTTATATCAAAAAGTAAGCCATGATTATATTTACACACAACTCGTCTATAACTATTACAATATTTGTAAATGTATGGTACAAGGAAGATGTATATAACATTTTTAAGATTTCATGGGGGTTTGTTTGCCTTCTTTTGATAGAACAGCCGAAAGTAACGACAGAGAGAGGGGACAACACGCAGAAAAGGAAGCCAGACCCGGGTTGCAGCAGAAGGGACTACTTGAGCTACCTGTGTATCAACCGTTTAAGCATGACAGCTCACATGACTCTGAAGTATTTTTTTAAAGGTAAGTACATTTTTTTAAATCAACATACAGGGATAAAATAAAAGTAAATACAGTTTTAAAGTAAACTGTATGGGTTTCCATTGTAGGTAATAAAGTACTTAGGTCACATCATTGTATAGAGACTAATAGGTGAACATTTCAAGGCTGAAAAATTGTCCCTATAGTTCTACTACCACTCATGCAGAGTTAAGCCGGTCTGAGCTAGGTCTAACTATGATAGACCTCACTGAACAGATGTCCCCTAAATCTGTCTACTCTCATGCCTACACACACAAACACAAACAACAACACCAAGTATTGTGTTTGCATTGCAGAATACAGTGATCCAGTGATAACCCCTGGTGATAACTTTACACATACACAAATCAACTCAGGTAAATTACCAATATCATATCAAAGGTAATGGTGATTTACTATGATTTCAACGAACCCTAAACAACACCACAATGTTATCAACAGCGCTAACAATAGATATCTACAAACTTCCAAAGGCAGTTACCATAGTAAGAGAAGATAATTCTCACTGAAGAAATATGAAACAGCATACATACTGTACATGAGAGTAATTTAAATCTGACAGGATTTATATGCAGACAGTATGTAATCTGTGTTTCCTCCTTTCCACAAAAGCTGAGCTGAAGTGTTGGACCACATTTAAAAACCTTGGTTGTTGACAGGGTCCCTTACAAACACAAACTTCTACTACTGAGCGTATAAAAGCATCAGGATCCTTACTCTCCCCTTCCTTTAAGCAGTAGTTAATATCAATGATTAAACGTGTTTACAGTCAATTTCAAGGGTTTTGTTAAGCTGTCTCTTAGCATACAAACAGCTACAGAGACTGTGTGTAAGCATACAGAAACATTTCCTGTTGGTACCCCAAAATTGCCTCTTTTGTTTACCAGGACAGTGGGCTGTAATTAGCCTAATAATCCTCATCCTCTTCCACCCTCCCCCGTCCTTAAAATATTTTCAATCTTCACCTTCCGACAGTGAGATAGAGACCTATTGTTATGGGACCATAAAGAGAAGCTGTTGACTCTTAAAGTCTGCTTTCTCCTGTTCAGAAGTGTTTCAAAGTGTCAGGGTGAGACACAGTTTGTGCAGTCTGTAAACAAGTCATTTTCAAGAGGTTAAATACAAATAAACCCCTGACAGGCAGGGCCATCTTCCTGTGTCTTTAATTTGCTCGTGAAGAGGTTAGCAAGCCCAAGCATGTGCCCTCCTTCCCGGACCATCCACCCTCTCCCTCCCCCATGTCTCTGACTCTATTTCCCTATGTGGGTGGCCTTTGGAGCAACTGGTAGCATAAGCAGCACAGGCAACAGCTGCTTAAGTCAGAGAGTCTACTGCTAGAGACATGCCGTTTTAAAAAAATACTCAGAAAGTAGAGTAGTGTAGTGTTTCAAAAGTTAAGTTCTGGTAAAAAAAACGTGACCTGATTGGGGCACCGGTAAAAACGTGTACATGTATTTATCCCTATGTTTTATGCACTGCTTTAGCGTTGTACAAGAATGTCAGAAGCAGTGCTGTCTGGCAAGGAATCGGCATTCTCTGTTAAGACTGCAAGTGGAGGTATTCCTCTTGATCCCAGCAGTCATGCAAAGTGAGCAAAGTTGAATTTAGGGAGGGAACACTAGTTTTACTTTAGGGAGAAGGGATTTGTCCCTGCCTGTCTAACAGAACATTAACCACCATCACTTAATAAAGTGCAGACTGACACCGAGCAACACAGTCCTGTTATGCATTCTCTAGCTCTTAATCACAGGTTGAAAGGAAAGTCTTTGAGCACACTCAGGCTTTGTAGTTTTTACTCACACAGATGGTCAGAGCTCCTGCCCCCATTCTTCCACAGAAGAAATGCCTTCGGAGGCAAAGATGAGGGGAGAAACTGCTGCTTTCTTCCCTCCTCCCCTTACTCTGTTCCAGGACACACTCTTGGATTTTCCCAGTGGTGGGAATCCCTTTAACCTTGAAATATGCCATCTGAATACTCCAAAAACACTACACAGATAATCCACGGCAGGAAAGAGAGTAAAAAAGTGCTGTCAAAACCGGCAGGCTGTATTCTTTCCAGCCCATGAGCACAGATTAGTCCTGTCTCTTTCTCTTCCTCTCTCTCTCTATTACCCTCTCTCCTCCTAGACTGAAATCTGAGCCGAGCTCTCCTATTGGTCGAGTGGCGTGATCATGTGATTGAGGGGTTAAAACCCAAAACTTAAAATCTGTGCCTGCAGGATTCATCTGCATGCAAGTGAGGGAAGAAAGGAGGAGGCAGCTTGTAAGAACTGAGAGGACGGCCAAAGAGAGAAATAAAGTCAAGCTGATGTCAAACTTTAGCAGCACAAAATAAAACACAAATGTTTTTTTATTGTTGTAAATAGTCTTAAGAATAAAAAATCTAAAATGATTCTACAAAATGTTATCGTTATCCATTAGCTATTATTATTGTTATTATAATAAAATACTTTTTGAGGAAATGTAAACCAGTATCATATTATAAAATGAACATTTATACATCTGATGTAAAATGCAATAAAAATGGATCTGAAGTTTATTATTTACAGTGGTATGCAAAAGTTTGGGCACCCCTCTGAGATTTCATGACAATTTGCTTTTCCTTTATAATAGAAGATCACAGCAACAACATTTGTTTTCCTACAAAGATGTAGACGTTTTAGTGTTTTCCAGACCAAAATTCTTAGGGTAGCATTATATAGTTTTATTATAATAAAATAAAATGCAAAAAATGGGATGTGCAAAAGTTTGGGCACCCTTATAAATAGCATTCATTTCAACACCTGTACGGATTTATAGCTGACAGGTTGCTGCACAAAATTGCTTTGATTAGCTCATTAGACCTTCAATTACAAAGACAGGTGGAACCAATCATGAAAAAGGCTATTTAACATAGGTAATAGCTGGCTGTGCCTGGCCTAGGTTCTTTCTTACGGAGTGGCAAGATGGGGACCTCAAAACAACTCTCCACTGACCTGAAAGCTAAGATAATCCAACATTATAAATTAGGAGAAGGGTACAAAAAATTATCTGACAGGTTTAAACTGTCTGTCTCCACAGTCAGAAACGTAGTTGTGAAATGGAAGGCCACAGGAACAGTCCGTGTGAAGGAAAGATGTGGTAGGCCGACAAAAATAGGGGAAAGGCACAGGCGAAGGATGGTGAAAATGGTCACAGAGAAGCCACAGACCACCTCCAGAGAACTACAACAACATCTGGCTGCTGATGGTGTAGTTGTTCACCGTTCCACAATCCAGCGTACTTTGCACCAGGAAGAGCTCATTGGAAGGGTGATGTGCAAAAAGCCTTTCCTGAGTGTTAATCACAAGAAGAGTCGCATGAGGTATGCAAAAGCACATCTGGACAAGCCAGAAGCATTTTGGAACAAAATACTGTGGTCAGATGAGACCAAGATTGAGTTATTTGGTCATAACATGAACAGGTATGCATGGCGAAAAAAACACACTGCATTCAATGAAAAGAACTTGTTGCCCACTGTAAAATTTGGTGGAGGATCTATCATGTTATGGGGCTGTGTGGCTAGCACAGGTACTGGAAAACTTGTTAAAGTTGAGGGCCACATGAATTCCTTACAGTACCAGGAGATTCTTGACAAGAATGTTCTAGAGTCAGTCACAAAGTTGAAGCTACGCCGGGGTTGGATTTTTCAGCAGGACAATGATCCTAAGCACCGATCAAAATCCACCAAGGAATTCATGCAGAAGCACAGGTACAATGTTCTGGAATGGCCATCCCAGTCCCCAGACCTTAACATCATTGAAAATGTATGGATTTATTTGAAGAAGGCTGTCCATGCACGGAGGCCAAGAAACCTGACTGAACTGGAGACGTTTTGTGTGGAAGAATGGGCCAAAATACCACCTGCCAGGCTTAAGGGACTTGTCTGTGGCTACAGGAGGCGTCTACAGGCCGTTATTGCAGCAAAAGGAGGCAATACTAAATATTAATGGAATTATTTCTTAGGGGTGCCCAAATTTATGCACATGCCTATTTTTGTTTGAATGCACATAAACATGTTTCTGTTTGACCAATAAAAGTTATTTCACTACTGAGATGTTTCTGTTACCATAAGGTATAACATATGTTAAAATGAAGTTGCTGCTTCAAAAGCTCAGCAAGTGACAAACTGATGCAGTGGTTTTCCTAAGGGGTGCCCAAACTTTTGCATACCACTGTAAATCAGTACTTAAAACACATGGCTCCATGTGCCAAATGCAGCTCTCTAACTTAAGAGACACATTTTTTATTTGTTTTTCTTAAATTCCTTAAAAACTTGTTTCTTTATTTTTAAAATGATATGAAAATAAAGTTTGAAAACCGGCCAGAAGAGATAGATAAGGTAGGTAATTAACAGCATGAGTCTGAATACTTTAGCAGAAAGCTGGTAACCCTATATTAAGACCAACAATGACAGATATGAGCATCAATCACTGTCAAAATCTTTATTTCAAGATATGATCTTTAGTAGCTTTTGCCACTCTCATGTATAAACTTCTTGATGTTGGTGTCGATCCAGTCGCTGAAGGCGGACACGCGGGTGAACACTGAGGGCTTTTTGTCCTTGATGCAGCCCTGAGCTCCAAAGCTGACGATACCATGCACCTCCCAGGATGTCGTTCCAGAGGCTGAGCAGGCGAAAGGACCTCCAGAGTCCCCCTATGGGAGAGCAAGAGAGGTAAGTCACTAAAGATTGACTGCACTGGTGAGAAGATGCATAGGTGAACATTTGATTTTGACAGCCGCCATAAATCATCTCTGAGCCCTGGAAGTAGTAAAGGTAATTCTTAATCAAAAATATGACATATTTCTTCAGGGAGGCAAATGTCAGTGTTGTTTTTTATAAAGCTCTTTTGAAATTGAATAGCCTTCAGTACTGTGGTGACGTGTTTTCCCATGTCCCTACGTGCACATTCGCTCATTATAGCAAACAGATAATGATCTTTGTCCAATTACGGCTAAATACCGGGCAGACATTTGTGATCAAGGCTGACTGATCAAAAACAAAACAGCTTAAAGGGCGTTACACAACAGACGACCCAACCAGGACCAGGCCAGGACATTTATATAATGTGTGAGAAAAGCTCAGTGTTTTATTTTAGACCGTTTCTCTCTGAAAGTATCCTCTCACCTGGCAGGCTGACTTGAGCTCATCTGGGGATTCATAGCCTGCGCAGATCATGGAGGGTCTGAGGGTGTCCCACCAGTAGGCAGGTTTACTGCAGGTCTGGAAGTCGATAATAGGAAGGGCTGCCTGATTCAGCTTGTCGGATACTTTGGGGAACAGGTTTCCTGAGGTTGAAGTGAACAGTAAAAGTTTGTCAATCAAATTGTTTACATTTCCCTATATCACAAATATACATCCATCACAGGTAGCTTTAGAAACTGTACAGTAACCTTTGCAGTGCACAAGGAAAAACTTCCCATAAGAAAGCCAACAATAAGTGGGAGGAAAAAAGGACGCGGACGGACAGACGTGCAGCAGATGTTGTGTACAGACAGTGGCGGCTGGCCAATAGAGGGCGCTAGGGCGCCGCCCCACCACTCACCTCTCACCACATTTCCTTGAATAAGACATAAACAAATTAAATAAAAATGAAATGATAAAATAAAAATATTTCGAAATATATCTCATAGTTAATGATGAGTAAAGTTGTTTCGTTCGTTGACATTGTCTGATTGGTGACGTATTTCCGCCCTGGGGCGCAGGAATCTTTGCCCATAGACTCTCGTTAAAGGTTGTACATGCGCAGTAGCTCCTCTTCAATACAAGAGATAGGACGATGTTGGGGCGCACCTCTCCTGCGCCCCGAGCTGAATGCAGCTGGATTTGGCGGCGGGGCTGACGTCACAGCCTTCTGTCATAAAGTATGTGTATTGTCCATGTTATATATGATATATATTATTTAAATATAGAGATATATCTAGAGACAGATAGAGAGATAGATATAGAGATAGATAGATATTTATTATATATGTATATTGGCCATCTGTATAGTAATATAGCACATCTGTATATTTGTTCATACTACATCTGTTTATACTATGCCAATTATTCCCACCTCTTTATACTGCCCTTATCTTTACATAATCACTCTTAACTGCATATACTGTACATACTCTATATATCGCACTTGTTTCTCTTTGCACTTCTATCTATCCATCTATAATGTTGTTTTTGTTGTTTTCATTTATGTAAATACACTCGTTTGATACCTTAGTACATGTATGCCTGCTTTTTTTTTTTTTTTAATACATTTTGGAGTTATAGCCCCCCCTGGAGAAAACTCCACCAGCCGCCACTGTGTACAGAATATACAACTTAATACAATTACAACATGGATTATATGTTGTTGTAGAGGGTATGAACAAAGATGATCACATTTATGAAAACTCCCCAAATAGTAGTAAATAAGACATCACTGCTGCCAGATGCAGAAAGCCAGCTTATTGTTTTGTTTTTTCAACACTCCTCAATGATAGACAGTGGGTTGGGTTTCCACAACAAAGCACACTGGCCCTTAAAATAAAAAACATAAAAAGGTTTGGCTTACTTGAAGCGTATGTACTTTCATTATTCTTGCTGTTCTGAGTTTGTATGCTCAGTCATTGTAAGTCGCTTTGGATAAATAAGTCAGCAAATTAATCATCACTTTGTACCTTTCTCGTCGCCCCAGCCGGTGACATAGCAGGGCGTCCCAGCGGGCATCACAGCCCCGGGTTTGGGCAGACAGATGGGGCTGATCTCCTTCGTCATGTTGACCGCCGTTGCCAAATGCACCAAGGCGATGTCGTTGGTGATGTCGGTGCGATCTTGCTCGTACACGAACCCCTCGTGGCGGATGATACCGTCCACCTTATAGCATTCCTCTGCCGAGGGGACGTCCATGGAGGAGTTCATGTGGTGCTTCCCCAAACACATGCGCCAGTACGAGGGGTTATTCAGTGGGCTGGGAAGCAGGTGGAAAATTCAAGGTGAAATTTAGAACTTGGTTTATTTTTCACTTTGCTAATGTGCAACCTGGTAGGCAGTGATGGAAGAAGTATTCAGATCGTTACTTAAGTAAAATAACTTATACAACATTATAAAAATATTCCTTTTAAAGTAATTACTATACTACATATATAATAAGCAAAATTAAAGTATTAATGTTAAGGTACCCAATGCAAAGTTACTTGTGTAAAATTAAGTTAAAGTTTGTAATGGAGTAAATGTTTACAGTAAAGAAAAGGCCTAAGTAATGTAAAAGTACCTCAAATGTGCACTAAGGTACACTGCTTGAGTATATGTACCTAGTTACTTTACAAAACTGCTGGTAGGCAAGATAACATAAAAATACAAGTTTCTTTAGAGCTCTTGTCAAGCTTGCAATATGTTTCCCCACCAGGCAGAGGAAAGTTGTGAGCACACTGACATCACATTAGTGGCGTCTGTGTGAAGTTGCGAGCAAACGGATGCTTATTAACACATCCAGCAGTAAAGGAGCAACATCTGTCTATCAGTTGAGTAGATTTTCAGTGAAACATTATTGTCAGAAAGCTTAAGAATTAGCTGAAAAAACATGAATAAATCTATGTTTAGCATAATACCATTGATCATGGTTGCACTGTTAAAATACATGTACTGAAGGTGTCTCTGTGGTTTCATCTTACAACATGAAACAGTGAGCAGCAGTTAGGATCCAATCTTCATGAATCAAAGAACCTCCGCAGCCGTGCATGTAAGGTATGGGTAACATTGGTGAAGCCTGGGGAAGAGAAATATACATTTATTCAAATTAAAAGCTCTTCTCAATGACTGTCGGTCAGCCACAAAGAGAAACAGGAGATTTTAACATTACCTGCATGGAGACTTGCCAGGGCCAGGAGTGGGGGATCGCCTGCTCCCCATTAACCACCCTCATGGCGGCTGATTTGGGCTTCACTGATGGTTTTCCACAATCTACTGGCCAGGCTGGGAGGAGAAAATATACGATTGAATTATCTATAAATAGGATATCATCCTTTCTGATTCATTTAACGTGCCGATGATCCAGTGGTAGTTAAATTCATCTGAGTGGAGCAAATATTTGTATTTTATAATTCACCAAGCTGCATTTTAAAACGTGGATCCACCACATGAGATCACAACACACATCAGAGCCGGGGCTGCGGGGAGTCCACACTCACTGATAATGATGTCATCCCATGGGTTAGGAGGTGGGGGAGGTAAAGTCGGGACAACACTGGCATCAGTGGTCCAGTAACCACGAAAACCTTTCTGATGATCCACTCCGTTACTAACGAAACGAATGACGACTGTTCCACCCGGTATGGTGATGGTGGACGGAGGTGCAAAGCCGCAGAATCGACCTACAGAACAGACAAGAAATTGAGTGCTTTTTCACCTTTATACAGGCATTGATAATGATATTAAACTAACACAAGAGAATGTGTAGGGCATTAACCAACCTAATGAGGCCATGGTTTCTCCATTGAAGACCTCCACGTAGTCCACACAGTTTCCTAACATGTTTGCAGCTTGCAGCTCAAAGTGCGTGAAGCCTATATGGACACTTTTTGCTGCAGGAATGCTGATACGCCATGTGCACACAGACTGGGCTTGGTAGTCATTGGGCCAGTTAGGAGAGGTCATTTCACCCTGAGCAGTGTTGAAGCTCCCTCCACACGGAGCTGTGTGGGAGAGAATAAAAGAGAAGAGAAGCATTCGTTTTGTCTGGAGGTTATTCCCTCAGCGTCTTGTCAGGTGTACTTCATTCCCGTCTTACCCTCCGTGGGGGAAACTCCCCTCCAGGTGGCCATGAAGCCAGTGTCCACCACCTTGTCGTTGGAGGAGAAGCTGATGTGAAGCTTGTTTCCATCACTCACCAGGTCTGTCGGGGGAACATGACTGCAGTGTGTGCCTGAAGAGAAATAAACATGAAGAAGTGTTTGGATGACTTTTGTAAGGATCCTCTATTCTAACAGCTTTCAAACGAAAGCTGTTTTAAACATATCCCCATCTTTATTGCTAACCCATTACTTCTTTCTCCTATGTCCATTTTTATGACATACATGCACGACATATATGCATTTTTACATTCATACAGCATGTTTTATAAGTCACTTTACTAAAATATGAAGTGAAACACACAACTATTAGAGAGGTGAAGGCAAACGTAAAAAAAAAGAGAGAACTGGAACTTTAAATATATTAAGTTATTTCTCTTTAAGCCATTTTTCCTGTTTTTTTTCAGTGTATTAGATCTTTGGAGGGTTACAAAAAACTAAAAACATCACTTTGTGTCTAGTATATTAGAAGATACTATGTTAGAGTATCATGCTAACACTTATAAAACAGATCAAAGTACTGATCTATACAGTATAAATACCAGCACATTTATCAGTACAACTATAATACCACACCCATTTCAACTGAAAACGCAAAAATAAATAACTTTTAAACCATAACTGCTGTGTAACAAAGTAAATGAATCACATAAATGAATGACTCATTCCCATCACCTGTGGAGAAGACATATTTACTTACCCAGACTTCCTACTCTGTCTCTGATGCTGACTTTGTCATTAATGCACAGCTGACTCTCCTCCAGGGAGAAGTTGCTGAAATGCAGATGGACCACTTGGCCATCGGGCACCTGGATGGTCCACTCACAGCGGGCTTTGTTGTTGTAGCTGCCAGGGAAACCCATCGAGGACACTGTGCCGTCAAAGCCAATCAGTTCTTTTGGCCCTCCACAGCCAGAGGCTACAAGGGGAGGACAGAAGGTGAAAATCAGTTATACAATTTGCCTTGGTACCACATTTAGTTTGTGTTGAAAGAAGGTGAGCTGGATCCATACTGTGCTCATTGTATATGTCTCTGCGGAGGACATTTTCAATCCAGGGGATGTATGCTGAGGAGCGGGTGAACACGGAGGGTTTCTTATTCATTATACATCCAATAGGGCCAAAGCTGGTGATACCATGAACTTCCCAGGGTCCACCGGCGCTGTCCTGACACACCAGAGGACCTCCAGAATCTCCCTGTCAAAGTCACAAATCAACATCCAAAACACCATGAGAGTTTTGTTAAACATCATGTTTAAAGTTAGACACGTGCAAGAACTGTCATCTCATTGATGATCAGAATGGTCTAAATCCTGTTATTCTTGTATTTTAAACCTGTTTTATTCTATTATTGTCTGTCTATATTTCCTTCCTTTTGCACGATGTATTCATGATTTTAGGTTGAAAAGCACTGTTGATAAATTGTGCCTCACAAATGTACTTTAATTTGAGCTTTTCTACATGTTATTTTAACTTGTTGACTGTAATTTTATAATTTATTGTTCTCCTGCTATCTCAAGTACTCTGTTCTTTTGTAAGGGCTTGTGTTACCTGACAGACAGACTTGAGCTCATCAGGCAGGGTGTATCCGCAGCAGATCATGGTAGTCTTGACCTGGAACCACCAGTAGTCCATCCTCTTGCAGGTATCATACGGAACAACAGGCAGGGCCACCTGGTTGAGAGCCTCAGCAACTTTAGCATTCATTGAATCACCTGAAAATCACACAAAACAATTCAGATTGTTTAAACAAATCATCAACATTAAACACTTGGGAAGCACAGGATGTATTTGCACATTAGGACCAGCAGAGGGCATGCAAACTATACAACAACTTTTTGTTTAGCTTAAAAGTGAATTGACTCCTGAACAGTAAAAAAACTACAATGCAACAATTACTTTTTTCAAACCAAAAGTCCAGCATTGAAGGTCTTACTTACTTTCTTAAAAGTTCAAAAGTGTCAGCATCAAAACACAATAGTAATCAATATGTTGAATTAACGATCTAAAGATGAAAATATGAACCTATTGGATTACAATAAATGCATTCATGCTTTCATCACTGGCAGAGGTCGAGCTTGTTTTCACCATTTATACTGCTGGTACATTTTTTCAAGCATTGACTGCCTACAGAACAGCATGGGGGCCACATCAAATGTAGCTCTTTTTATCTGGTGAATTTCACCACAGGATTAATAGTTTTATCTTTATCCATAAAAATCCATCATAACGTCGATTATATTTTTGTATTATTCACCAAAGTCTTAAAAAAATAACTTCTGGCTTTTTATGTCAGATAAATAAGGTGGATAGATGTGAGGCTTCCAAAATGTGGGGGAGCAATATAAAGAAGCATAAAAATGGAAGAATCTCAACATTTAAGTACAGACATTAATTGAGTATATATCCTTAGTAATATTACATCACTGCCCTTCAAGTGGTGTAATATTGTATTCATTAATTAAATGAATAAGGAGTTAACAAGCAGAAAACAGCACCAGTCTCATCTCCCCAGCCGGTGGCGTAGCACTTCTTGGCTGCAGGCAGGACTTCGTCCACGGAGGGAAGGCAGGCGAAGGAAATCTCATTACTGGGAGTCACATCCCCGTCCAACCTGACCAGGGCAATGTCAAACTCCACCGTGGGCACTGTGGGATACTTGAAGCCCTCGTGGCGATAGATACCAGTCACATTGAAGCAGCGCTGACTCGGCTCTGTGAAGGTCAGGTTGTGTTTGCCAAGGCACATGTTCCATCGCTGCAGCTCGTCAGCATAGCTGGGGAAGAAACCAGATGATTGATCAATACCTCACAGTTTATAATAAAACACAGACCACCTTAAGATACAAGTCTATGTGGATTTTGTTTTTTTTTTAAATGCGTCACCAGAAACTGAACTTGTATGCATAAAAAATGAACAGAATCATTTGATTTTAAATTAAGTATTTTTATGGAACTGGATACCAATAATTTGCTCTCAAAATGATAAATTCTCAATAACAATGTGTGTCTCAGTAAAGAGTAAAAAGATTTTAGACAACAACATTTTTTGTGAGGATCAAATACAGTTTTAGAGCAACTGATTTAATGCAATTAGTTTTCAGTTCAGTTCATAGCCAAACAATTACATTAAAGCGGCCTTATTGTTGTCACTTTCAGGTTCATATTTGTATTTTGATCCTCTATCTTGTCTTTTTTACATGCTTTAATGTTCAAAAAGATCTTCATTTTTCTCATTCTGCCTGTGCTGCAGCTCCTCTTGTCCCCCTCTGTCTGAAACCAGAGCCCAGTCTGCTCTGATTGGTTAGCTGGCCGGCTCTGCTGTTATTGGTCAACGGCTTACAGATGTCCCGCCCCTTTGCCTATAATGTGTTGGAGCACTAGCCAATAGAAGCCCATGTGTTACATAGCTATGTCACTGTATCGCATAGGTAAACAGAGGAGTCCAATGGAGGCGTTTCAGGCAGAGGGGAGTGTGAAGTTTCTGCCCATTTCACTTTCTTGGACACTAAATTAAGTTCATAACCTTGCATTCATCCTTGCTCACAGCAAGAATCTATATATATAGTCCCTGAAGGCACCTTACTGCACCAGTATCTCTTTCTACTGTAGATCATTAGCCAGTGCATTGAGGCATCTCTAACAAGCATTGCTTTTGCACTTGAAGCCTGAGGTAAAAGCACAGGCAAGTGCTACTGCCTTCTGCGATTAGAAAAGCCTGGAAGTTTGAGAACAACTTTACAGAAAAGCAATTAAATGGGAGCTTCAGCTTGAACATTTCTGCAAAAATATTGTAAATGTGATGAAGACTGAAATGAACATTTACTTTATGAAGCAGTGGGCTGCTGTCAGTACCCAGTTCCTATGAATCAGAGTACCACCACAGGTGTGGAAGAATGTGGGTTCTGGGCGACTGGCCGGCCAGACCTGGAAAGAACATATTAATGCAATCAGTCAAATCTTAATATGAAATAAAGAAAGGAGGAGGATGGGGAATAAATTATTTGTCACATTATTAATGAATAACTTAACCCTGCTGTGCTAGAATGTGCCCTTGTGTATTCACTGATACTATTTGCTGTAAATGAATTAATCTTCATGTGAGATCACAGCTTTTATAATGGTAGACTTTTACCTGCATGGACACTTGCCAGGGCCAGGAGTGTGGCATGGCGGGCTCTCCGTTCACAATGCGCGACGTAACAGAGGGAGGGGTGGCTGGTTTCCCACAAGGGGGCCACTCTAGGAAATAGGAAAAAAAAACATTGCAATCTATCCTTTGTCTGGTTGTCTGTTCCAGTTTGTGGTGTTGATTGTGAATCAACAAAGCCTGAAAAGAGAACATATCTGCAGCTTACAGATACTGTGGCTTCCAATCACTGGCACTTACGCTCTACAGCTGTTCATATTTGTGTAAATACTTTTTCAATCACACCAGGCTAACAGTACTGTCCCTAATTTGTGGCTTTCACTAATCTACTAGTATGCAGAAATGTATTAATTCAGTGTGTTATCATGCACGCATAGTACCATGCTACTGCTGCAAACCAAAAATGGCTCCTGAATTGGACTTTTGAAAAAAAGAAATCAGCATTTCCAGGCCAGACTCTTCGACATCATTACATCAGAACATATAAAACAAGTTTATTTTGGTCCTAAAAGGAGTTGACATGAAGTTGTTCAATTCAGCCACATTTCCCCCATTCTCCCTCTTGGTATATAGTCTTTATTTGCTGAACACGCAGGGAATCTCTAGTAAGAGGCTGTGTGGAAATAAAACCCAGAGGAAGCAGAGCAGAGTCCATCTATAAAACTCTATTTCAGCAAATGGCTTGGCAAGCGCCCGGGCCACCTGGGGCTCATCGCCACATGAGGAATGAGGATTGGTTGACAGCCTACAAGAAGAAAAAGTAAAGCACCAGGTCACTTCACAATGTGCTCTCAGCACATGATAACACCTTGTTTTACTGCACATCTAAGCACAGCAAGGAGGAGATGGGAGACGGAGGGGGATTTTTTGTGAAGAAGGAGTGAGGATGGAAGGAAAGCGTAAATCAGATAAATATAAAGAAGGTCTCTGTGCAGCCTCTAAGGAGGTGTTGGAAACTAAATGTTGGTCATTGGGACTATTGTAGAATACTGCTCTGCTGACCTGACACAGTAAAATGCAGCTGGTGAGATCAAGGGACCCACATGTAAGGCTAAATTACACATATAAAACATAGTATTTCACATTTGGCACATAAAACACATGTTGTTTTGTGTGATGTCTGGCATTCTTTGCGGCTGCAACTATTCTTTTCAGTATTAATCAGTCTGTTGTTGTTAATTAATACATTTGTAGCTCATTGCATAAGATGTAAAAGTCTTTATAAAACTAAGGAAATGATGCTGGAACTAACTTGATTATGTTGCATAGTCTCCAAATAAGCCATTAATGTAACAGCCTTCGTTTCATGCTCATAGCTAGTTGCTATGTTTGTCTGCTGTTTGGTTCTGTGTAAGTAAAGTAACATCAGTTTATCAAAGCTTTTGAGATGAAAGCTGCCTGCTGTGTTTGTTAAAGAGGTTAATTAGAGCAACCACAAACCAAAACAATGCACAAAAAGAGGCAAAAAGGTTCTGTTAAGATTACTGTAGCTTTATCAGGCTGAAATAGATACTCTACCTATGGAGATGTCGTCCCAGGGGTTGGGTGCTACTGGTGGCTCAGTGGGAGCAGGCAAACTGGGGTTTGTTGTCCAGTAGGCCCTGAAGCCTTTAGACTCAGTAAACAAGTCTGAATGGAAACGGATCACCAGCATGCTGCTTTTTGTCAGGATAGTTGCAGGCAGCTTAGTCCCACAAAATGGACCTAAAATGTAGCATATTTTTCAATATGAATAAAGTGAAACAGAGATAATACACATTCACTGGCTAAGTGATCAGTAAAAGAGAAGATACAGGGAGAACACATTTTTGACTTGTGATAAAATATATGAATGGTTTGGGGATGATGTAGTGACTCACTTACCATGTGTTTGAAGGAGAGCCTTAGTCACACTATCGATGTCGTACACTACTATGTTATCAAAGCATTTGGATGATATGAAATCTTTGGCTTCCAGGTCAAAGTGGGTAAATGTCAGGGTGATTTTTTTCCCCAAAGGCACAGCAATGTACCACATGCACTCTGCGTTAGCTTTGTAGTTCATCGGCCAGTTCTGGGACTTAATAACTCCTGTTGCCTCACTGGAATAAATGCCACAGCCCTGGATCTCTGCCAAAAAAGAGGGAGTCATTTATGTGTGATTATAATGACATACATATAGTTGAATTACAGATGAAGCATTAAAAGAAAGAGTTTTGAGCAACACATTACAGCATTACAATTGAATATAAAAAACAGAAGTTCAAGAAACAGTAATAGCATTTTTCCAGGTTCATCATCTGCTAATTTCCATTTTTACTCATTTAATTTCACCTCTGTGTCCTGGCCTAAGGACAAACCAGATTTGACCCATTTTAAACACATTTACTGTAAATGAACAAAGAAATATGGTTTTGAATTTGTATTTCTGCAGTGTGTTCAAAGTGTAGCGTGATTTGACTATACTATTTGATAGGGACAATAGGTGCAAACTCTCCGTGTATCACATACGTTTCATGCTCTGTTAAATGACAAAATCCCTTTCAAATACATTTTATTACAAATTCAAATGTAACAATCAAACATGCGGTAGAACATTTCTTGTCATTAATGGTGTGGTGGTTAAGAGTAGACTAACTGCTAACAATTACTCAAGAACTAAATAGCTATAAAACATTTTATGAATGTTTACATTAATTTCGTTCAGAAGAGATTTCTGAGGGTAATATTAAAATATGAACCAAGTTTTTATAATTCAAGTCCTTGTTGCACCTCTGCACTTGGGATCTTAAGTTATTTGGCTGATAATCATGATATAGAAAAGGATAAAGGAGGTTTTAATCTTGCTTTTTATGCTTCATACTGTACTCTGACCTGTGCTTTCACAGATTTCACCCTGCTTACGCAATGCTGGTTTTGTAAATATGTGATGGAGGTGTGAGGTTTTATGGTCATAACGAGTTGTTAAGCTGCCTGAGCAATGTGTGCCTCAAGTGTGAGTGTGTCCCTATGTGTGTGTAAGTCCTCTGTACCTGCAATATCTTCAGGATAAACAGCCTCCCATTTTGCAGAGAACCCTCGGTCTGTGAGGCGATTGTCGGACGTGAAGTTGACAGAAATTGTGTTGGTGGCACCGACCACCAAGGGGGGGAGAAGGTAGCCACAGTGTGTGCCTGAGGGAGAGGGAGGACGGAGGTTAAAGATGTAGAGTCAGCAATATAAGCCTACTAAAGCCTACTACCTTGATTTACTTTTAATAGGACCAGTTAAATTCATGTTGTGGCCAAAGAAGACTTGAAATGTACATGTAGCTAATAAGACCATAAGACCATTGGGTAAAATGCACTTCCACATTTGATTCACTTTACAGCTTTATTAGAATGCAAGATGCCCGGTATTTCTACAGGTAAATAAACTTTTTGAATTACATTAGCCAAGGATTATTGTGCCATTCTCATAAATTACGTCGTCTCGCTTTGAGGGATCTTTGTATCCCATTTTTTAGACTGATCAGTTTTTCAACAGACCCCTTGCAGCTGTTCATTTCCGTCTGTTCACATATAAACACAAACCTCCATATGGCCTTTTGTATCTTTGTGTGATTGTTCCTCAGTGCTTTAGTCCTTGAGAACTCAGCTATAGATAAAGCTGTATCAGCCTCACTGCAGCGACTGAAGTGAATAATGAGGAGAGGTCGTTGGCTTAGGTGTTATCAAAGATCATAATCAACAGTTTTACAGCAGGGGGCAGAAACTGTTGTACCGAGCTGTTTTTCTAGTGCAACAAACACAAGTCAAAGTTCCCATAATTATTGCTTATATAATATAGCATAATAAAATAATACTCTTAGCAGTGCATTTAAAAATAAACTGCATATGAACAAACTATTTTAAGGCAACAGGAAAATACTTCATTTTCATTTATGTATCATTCACTGTGGATATTGTTTCTCCACATCAACTTCATTGTCACATTTCAAGTCACTAAGAGGACTGTATGAAATTAAATTATGTGAAAGACTTAACTAACACTTAATTGTTTTCAGTCAAAGTAAAAATCTTAGAAGAAGGGGAGTTTATATAACCTTTACTCTGTGATATTCAGGCTTCACAAAATACAGATGTGGCCGATAAAGCACAGATTTTCTAAGATAATATGGGCTGCATTTGGGAGTCAAAGAAGTAAACTAAAGACAAACAGATAAGGATGTACAACTTATAAAAGATTATAAAAGATAAGAACAACTCAAAAGAAAAACAGCAAGTGTAATTGATGTAAATGAGTGAAAGATAAAGTGATGGCTCACCTAATGTGCTGTAGTTATCTGTGATGACCAGTTTGTCCTCCTTGCATTGTCCAATCTCCCCTGTGATGGCCATGTCAGTGAACTGCAGTTTAACCAGGAATCCTTTGGGCACAGATATCTTCCAGGAGCTCCTAACATGAGCGGGATATGCATTTGGATAACCCGGGGAATGGATCTCTCCTTTACGCCCGTAAAGAATGACTGGAACATCACCTCCTGCAAAATAACAGGAAACAAAGTGTGTTTTCTGTTCGAGCATCTTAAATAGTGATTATTCTCGTTTGGTTTAACAGTTGACAGGGACCAGCTTGAGCCAAAAACTAACCTCATTAACAAGATCATTATGTAGTACCTTAATTAGCCACTGGAGAGAAGCGGTCTGTCACTGGCTTGAATAGAGTGATGAATAAATAAACCTCAGGGGGATCTCCCCACTCCTACGCATAGAGCTACAAGCATTTATCTTTATTTGGAAGCTGTCACTTGATTAGAGCTGCAGGTAAAACTGCACGACGAGGCACAACAGTTATATAAGGTGTATCAACAAGCTCTCATTGGCCTGTTAACAACCCTCATAGATCAACTGAGCACAGAGGAAATTATTTTGTTGTTTATTGTGCAACAGTGTAAACCTTAGATTAGTATTTCAACAAAAAATAATGAGAGTTGTTTTGGACAATTTACATGAGAAGTTGGTGAAGCAACATTGATATTGATGCTGTTAATTGTTAATGAGACAATTAAATATGTATATCTGCTGTTACCAGCTATATTGATATACAGAAATATGGCATTATCTTTAAAAAATGAAATACAAATGCTATCGTCAAATTCATCTTGACTCTGTTTATTGTGCATTATGCCTCTTTTCTTGGCAAAGTAACACAAGTTAAAATATGAGGTGGATTATTTGATCATATCTGTGTTATTGAAGAGGCCATATTACACTCATTGTTGCTTTCATATCTTTTATTTATTTGCCTCTGTGGTGACATGACATGCTTTAATGTTCAAAAACTGCGTTATTCTTTTCATACTGCCTGTGCTGCAGCACCTCTTTTCACCCTCTGTCTGAAACCAGAGCCCAGTCTTCTCTGATTGGTTAGCTGACCGGCTTTGTTGTGATTGGTCAACCGCGTAGAAAGGTCCCACCCCTTAGCCTATCATGTATAATTGTTGGAGCTCTAACCAATGGAAGTGCAAGTGCTACATAGTGATGACACTGTGTTGCGGAAGTAAATAAAGGAGTCCAATCGAGGCGTTTTGGCCTTTGCAGACCACTGACACACTACAACACAATAACATTACCATTATCATCTATACAGATATATTTTGACACCTCTAATTTAAACTCAAATATAAATATTGACATGCAGGAAAGGTTATGTTGATCATTGAATTATGAGTGGCCTATTTTAAGCATACACAAAGGAAAACATAACATAAGGTTAACATAACATTTTGAGGTGAATGCTTACCAGAAGTTGTTGGGGTTTGTGTGGTGGTTGAGGGTTTGGGTGCGGAGGAGGAGGGGGCTCGGGTGGTGGTAGAAACAGGTGGGAGGCTGGTCTTGGTGTAAGTTGCTTTGAATCCTTTTGAGGTCAAACTTTTGTCCGTGAAGAATCGGACCACCATTGTATTGCCACTGGTCTCAACTGGCTTCGGATCGCCCCCCCACAGAATTTACCTTTGATTGATTATATGTGGAAGAGTTAAAAAGAGATAATCAGAGGCTTGTGCAATAACAGAAAAACATCCCTACATTTCAAGTTAGATAATTGACAATGAATTAATGCCACAGAGAGACTTTCATTCATTAGGTTTAAAATAGACCCCAGAACCTCATTCTACCAAGTCTCAAACTTTTAATTGAGCTCATCTTTTATTTATGAGCCTGCAAAGTTGACATTGCTAATGTTGAACAAAGGCCACAGTCTGTACTGAAATTCAATCATAGTCCTTTGCATTATAATAACCTAGCTTGGACATAGTGTCTGATGATTTCTGAAGATATTGTGGTATGTAACACAACAAACTTAAAAACAACAGCGCTGCGCATTCAGTTCATCCTTGAAGCAGGAAGAAAATAGACTTAAATTGCTAAAGTATGATACATTAACAGGGATTTATGAAAATAAAAGGCAGATCTTACAAAGCAAAGTAAAAATAACTGGTGGAAAAAAGGGGGAAAGTACATTCCTCATTGCGTACTGGATACATGTATAATGTCATGCTTACTGATTAAGGAAGCGCCGGCCTTGTGCCCGTCGTAAACCTGAATATAATCTCCACAGACCTCAGGGACGAGGTCAAAGGAGGTAAATGTCAGTCGAACCTTTTCGCCTTCAGGCACTGTGATCCTCCACTGATGAAGTAAAAACGCACACACACACACACACACACACACACACACACACACACACACACACACACACACACACACACACACACACACACACACACACACACACACACACACACACACACACACACACACACACACACACACTTCCATCATTTACTGCAGGTTGTAGATACATCACCCCCATTCGTTAGCTGCATTTTGATGCATACATCATCATAGCTAATTTAATCCCTCTCTGGTTTCGGACAGGTGGTGACCTGTCAAGCTAAAACAAAGCAGGATAAAAATCAACATGGCAGCCAAATGACAGCATATGACTCATCGCCTCACCGAGCGTGCAACCCCTGACATAAATATGGACTTTGATTTATTTGGTCCGACCACCGATGAAGTCAACAAAAGCTGTCAAGATGTTGCTATTGGATTTCCCTTTGAGATGCTGATGTGAAATCTGTAAATTTGTTTAGAAGAGCAAGGATTCATTATTAACACAACATGGTTCATGTAGAAGAAAGACATTTTTTAGCGTTAAATTAGCTTAAGTGAATAAGTAAAAGCTGCTTAAAACATGAATAAAACTCCTTAAGGTACTTTGTTAAAGGGACAATCTTACTATTATTATAATTTAAAATAAAAAGGTACCCCTAATCTAAAAAACAACAACAACATAATATTGCATTTGATAATCTAAATCAAGTTTTGGTCATATCCAAACTGGTGGAATATTTGCAAATCTTATGTCAGAGTAATTTTTGTAAAACAAGAAGAAGTAATAGATCCACTCGCCTAGAGATTAGTTCTGTTATGCCTGAAGCTGACAAAAATATACTGTATATCGCTGAAGCAAGCAAATGTAATCTGAATTTCCCCTGTGAGTGAAAACTGTGCATGCAATATGATTACAACCAGATATCCTCATATAAAAGTCAGCAGTGCTTCCTCAGATACCATGTAGCTGTCACATTTGATTTTACTGTATTGTGTTTCTTCCTCATGTGTGATTACCTGGTAAAGTGCTCCGTCCGGGTAGTTCTGCTCTGGATAGCCGGGAGTCATCAGATCCCCCTGGTCTCCTTGGAGGTAACCACCAGCTCCAGTTATTTCTGTCCGCAGGGATGAAAGGCACTTCAGATCCACATACACCTCAAGGATACCCCACCTACACACCCCCTTTTTCATTACCTTTTTCCTACCCCTCTTTTCATCATGCATTAATTTCATTTACTTTCTAGGTCAATCTCTCAAACTCATCGGAAAGACATCCAACACTATGTCAGATTCGAGGCCATTATCTTGCTGAAATGGATTTCAACTCTTGTTCCTACCTGGTGCGAGCGCTGGAGCCACAGCTTTGTAACCAGCTTGGAATCCCCTGTCTGTGATTCTGTCATTGGTGTCGAAGTACACGGTCAGGTGGTTTGTAAGAGACACCACCGTCTTCGGTTTATTGTAGCCACAGTATTTGCCTGAAAATACCAAAACAATTCATGTAGAAAGACCTTGTGCAATAATCCACAACTTATTCTTCGATACGGTGAAAAGGAGGCTTGTCGTTTCAGTCCTATGGACAGACCCAGGATGGTTAGTTGGCTTGTTGGCTGATACAAAAAATGACCTCAAAATGACACAAAATGTTATGTGTGTCTTTTATTGTGCTCGCCCTGCTCCTATGTAGAGGAATTGGGGGCATTCAACATGTGATTCAAATATCTAAAGCTGTTTATTATGAATTATTGTTTAATAATGAATTTGAGTCTGAACACAATTGAAATCATTTTACAAATGTCGCCCTCTTATGTAAATATGGCGTACTCCAAAATGGAGAAATATGTAATAAAATGTATATCATTCGAACAGTAATCTTAGATTTTTTTGTGATGCACTGGTTTCAGCTCTGCAGTCGGGATGCAGAAACAGCAGCGTGTTATTGTAAGAGGAACACTGTGCAGTGGGACAGAGGACTGTGTGGCTCACTTTCTGAGTCTGTCCATGCATGAGTCTGTATGATGCAGGGCATGACATCAAAGCTGACACTGCATGCAGACAGAGCGGGTGTGTTCCTGTTTATCCATCCATATACTGTATCTACCTATCTATCTATCTATCTATCTATCTATCTATCTATCTATCTATCTATCTATCTATCTATCTATCTATCTATCTATCTATCTATCTATCTATCTATCTATCTATCTATCTATCTATCTATCTATCTATCTATCTATCTATCTATCTATCTATCTATCTATCTATCTATCTATCTATCTATCTATCTATCTATCTATCTATCTATCTATCTATCTATCTATCTATCTACCATCTATCTATCTATCTACCATCTATCTATCTATCTATCTATCTATCTATCTATCTATCTATCTATCTATCTATCTATCTATCTATCTATCTATCTATCTATCTATCTATCTATCTATCTATCTATCTATCTATCTATCTATCTATCTATCTATCTATCTATCTATCTATCTATCTATCTATCTATCTATCTATCTATCTATCTATCTATCTATCTATCTATCTATCTATCTATCTATCTATCTATCTATCTATCTATCTATCTATCTATCTATCTATCTATCTATCTATCAACCCCTTAGATACTTTACCAATGATTCCCAGAGAGTCTCGAAGTGTGACAAAGTCGGCCGTGCAGAGATTGGTGTAATCCACAGCAAAATCAGCAAACTGCAGTTGGATCACCTGCAACACAAACATGTAGAGGGGTTTCATTTTGAAGATCTGAGAAGTTAATAAAAATGTGGGCTGCTGGCAGGGAATGCAAGAGACATTTGTTGTGAAATGTAACTGCATTCATGTGTACATACAGTATGTGCAAACAGCCTGTGAATTTGTAATCCCTTATTTAAACACAGAGTCTCATTGAGATTAGGATCCCTATTTAAAAAGAGACCTGTTTACAAGATACACAAATAAATACAAACATTCAGGCGTGATATCTTACAGAAAAATCCTTTACTGGCGGCAGCGGTCTAGTCTGTAGGGACTTGGACTTTGGGCCACCGGTTCACATCCCGATCGGAACAACAAAGAGGGAGTGTGGACTGATACTGGAGAGGAGCCAGATACATCTTTTACATCTGTATATTTCTTATTTTATTTCCTACATCTGTATATTTCTTATTTTTATTTCCTACATCTGTATATTTCTTATTTTTACTTTGAATTATTTGTTATGCTCCATATTGTATTTTGCTGCTCCAACGAAAACATTTCCCAGTTTGTGATGAATAAGGTATTTCTGATTCTGATTCTGATCTGAGATCACCTCCTGGGCCACTACCGAGGTGCCCTTAAGCAAGGCACCAAATGCGGAAACTGCTCCCTGGCGCCGGCTAGACTGGCTGCCTCTCCGCTCTGGATCCTCTCAAAATGCATGTGTGCATATATGTGTGTGTATTGTATGTATAAAAAAAATCAGAGTGGAAAACTGAATTTCCCCTTCCCCTTATTCCTTAATAAAGCTCCATCTTTCTTTCTTTTCTTTCTTCACCACTTCAAAAAGCAATTCCAAGTGTGATTGCAAATACATCAGTACAACTGAGAACTTGAATTTCATGTGCACGCTTTAGTGAAGTGACAGTGTTGAAAGGGAGGAGAGATAGGCGACGACATGCGGCATATGGTGGCTGGCCAAATTCCGAACCTGGGTCCTGCGCTCAGGGACTGAGCCCCAGGATATGGGTCGCCAGCTCTGCCAAATGAGCTATACAACGGCCCCTCATGTGTTTTTTTATTTATTCAATTGGTATGCAGCAAGTTACTTTAAGCCACCTTTTTTAAAAATCCTTGTAAACAACAGGTACAGCTTAAGATAAAAATGACCTCTGATCTGACATTGTTTGCACTGTATTTCAATATGTAAGTGTTTGCCTTTATGCATGTTTATGTGCGTTTGAAGATAGAAAAAGGAAGATGTAGACATAAAAAATAACAGATAAAGATGCCACAGCACCAGGAAGTTCAGCCATGCAAAGAGAGAAGGAAGAATCAAGGGTTTAGTTTCTTCCTGTGGTTTTGGGGAGGAGAGCTAAGGAAAATGAAGAAGACAAGGCAGCCATCTGTCCGGGCCGATGCCACTGCCTTCATCCGAGCCGTCCTCCACTGCTTGGCCTCACATTAGACGGTTTCCCCAACAAACTCTACTGATTAAAATACACACCCTGGAGAACACCCTGTCTGAGTGAGGTTTTTTGATCACAAGTAAAGAGAGATAATATCCTGTTGTTGTGTCTTAATAAAAAGTCATACAAATCTAAATGGGAGAAATGTTCAGCAAAAATAAACTTATATCTGCCTAAGTTATATATGTTTTGTCATCTCACTTGAAGGGTGTCGGACTATTTTAGGAGGGCTTTAACTCTACAGAGGTCAATGTTTTAGTTTATGTTGATCTCTGTCACCTTGTCTGGGTCCACAGTGATTTGCCAGACGCAGCTCTGCCCATTGCTGTAGCTTTTGGGGTAGTTAGAGCTGGTGAAGGTTCCCGATTCTCCGGACAGCTCCATAGGACCACCACACCCTGAGTCCGGCCCTGGAAATGAAGGACACATGTATATGTTGTATACATTTATAATTATAGCAACTTAATTCAAGACTGAGAGTCTGAAGCAAGTAGCTCTGTATGGCTGAATATTGAATACTGCATCTCGTGCGGCATGCTGGCTGTTCTGCTGCGGACAGAAAAGCACCGGCAGAGGGTTATGAAAATGGCGGAGAGAACCATGGGCTGCACTCTGCCCTCTCTGGAAGCCATATCCAGCTCCTGGTGCCTCAGCAGAGCAAAGACTATTATAATGGACTACTCCTACCCAGGTCACAGACTCTTCTCGCTCTTGCCTTCAGGTAGGAGATACAGGAGTTTTAAAACACGGACAAACAATCTGAAAAACTGTTTTTACAACTGGGCCACCAAGCGCAACATCATTTTAGTTAACCAACTCATGAGCACTTTAAAAACATTTTTTATAGTTTCTTTATTTAAATTATGTATTGCCTCCTTGTATGATTGTCTATATGTTTGTATTGTTTGTTTGTCCTCGTTTGCGCACTGTGACAGTGTTCCATCACACAATCTCATTGTGTATTTTTGTATAATGACCATAAAAGCTTTCTATTCTAACATGCTAACATGCTAAGAATGTAGAATGCTAACTCTCTGATGTTTAGCATGTTTATTGTTTACCATGTTCACCATCCTGCCACACCACTAGCTAGCTTGGATATAGACATCATGTTAATACCTTATTACACAAAAATCAACACTGAAGGCTTAGAGGGGAAAATGTTTACCATTCAATTCTTATAATTAAAAGACACCTCATGGTTTCTGCAGTGAAAAATTAAAATCAATTGAGATGCCTTGGCAACGGCATTGATTATACAGGATGTCCTCATCCACAGCAGCAGCACGCTGTCCCTTGTGGCTGCAGCAGCTTCTGTTTGTAGCTCAGCTCTGTTTAAAACAACAAAACAACTGGAATATATTTTGTAGTTCAGGCAGAACATAATAAAGCCATCTGTTTTTGGGTGCAGTGACTCTTTTAATGCATCACAGAAAATTAAATGAAACAGCCCTCACTGTTAGTTGCATGCCCCTGTATGTTTAGACTTACAAAGAAATAGATAAAACTGGGGAAGATTTGTGTGCCCTGCCATTATACGTTACTGTTTAAACATCAACTCTCAAATGTCCATTTAGATAATAATAGCCACCCAGTCCCTTGTGATAAATCACCTTCTTCAGCCAATATAATCAACACTGACTGACCCTGCCACTCGTCACTCAAAAGAGACTTCGGGTCTAATCAGACAACATGTTTTCAGTGTTGCTCAGCCTCTGAATCCTTGGCCTAAGGAACCTCTCACTTTAGACCCTTTGTGTGGTTTGTTTTCCCTCACAGCTCCAACACATTAAACTGTGTCTGGCTTCAGAGGTGTGAACGAGGCACTGAAACCTCTAATACAAACATCCTGTTCTAGTAATTTTTTGTGAAATGTTCTCAATTACGTCACTGTCATATTTTTATCTCACTGTGAGGTTAGGTGTAATTGATTATTATCTTATCTGAGAGGGACTATGCTCACAAGATAGCAAACATTTTGCAGCATGTTTAATTGTATTTAAAGCATGTTTATCTACTGTAATAATATTTAAGAGGGGCAAAACATAGAAAAGGGAAATAACAACCTTATAATGTCCAATTTAGCTCAGGTCACTTGGTCAAATAGGTGGACAGGGGATTGGGGGAGAGGCGGAGTGAATTTATAATTCAGATCAAGTGAGGTTGAATAAAATAGTTATAAAGAACTGTGAACTGTATCATTTGAAATATTTATTTGTATGATTTAATACCTTAATTTACATACATAATGCATATGATTACTTAAGTTAATCAGGGTCCCTCATATTAATCAAATTGGAAGACTTCAGAGGCCAAATTTCCTTGAATTTTAGTAAAGTTTGAGACTTGGATCAAGATTAATTAGTTAAAAATACTTGGATTGTTTATGATAAGAACTAAAAAAATCAAAAAGACAATAAATATGAGAGGGATTGAAACAACTTAATTGCTGTTACCACATTGAAATGAAATACAATTCAATTTCTTAGTCACTCACCTTCTGCAAGAGTAGAGGAGTCATTCTTCTCATTGAAGTACACGACCACAAGGCCGATGCAGGCGCAGGTCATGGCCACAAAAAGAAATATCAGACATTTTTCCAGGGAGCTGCAACCCCGGGACCGGCGGCGACCCTTCTCCTCATCCATTGTTCCTCACAGTGGAGGAAGATGCACCAAACTGTGCCTCGTACAACAATTCACCAGCTTATTACCAAAATGATTTGACAGCAAAGATGAACCTTGAGCTCTTCAGATGTCTGGGCATGCCGGCCTGAGAGTGGATAGATGTAAAGAGCCATAAATCAGACATGATCATAACAACCTGTTAATGAGTGTTTATGTAAATGCTGCTTCAATCAAAAAGGTCATCAGGATATCTTTCAAGGGAACTGATTGAAATGGAGGTAAAAGTCATGTGGCAAAAGGTGTTTAGGTGTTCAAAGTGATCATTATTCCTCTAGAATATGACAGTATGATGGGAAAGACTCACATTTGTTTAAAGATGACAATCCAGAGCGCTAAAGAAATAAAGGAGTAGGTGCAGCTAGGATAACAAAGGTGAACAGTACAATTTTGAAACGATGGATTATTTTAAGGCTTTTTAATTGTTTTTTAAAATCACACTGCAGTTTGTAAATCACTTTCTGTGTCTTTTAATCTTGATGCTCACCGCAGTCGATCAGCGGGGTTTTTTTAGCTGTAAGCAGCAAACTCATTATCTTAAAAACTGATGACTGAATGTTTTATGTATAGCTTTTCATTGCATCAACACTCAGCGTTTAATGTAGGCAAAGTCAACAGCTGTAAATCAGTGAAAAGGCATTGACCAGAGTTTGTGAGGACCATATTTCAATATTCAAACTGAGTGAATGTCCTTGGGGGGACATTGTGCATTTAAGAAACTTGGGGTTTAGATTTTTCAATTAAAACTTACAGATTGTGAGTATTTTATAAGTTTAATGCATTATTTTTATACTCAACATTTACAATTGAATACTTTATGGCCATCGATTAATAAATGACTAAAAGATTCGTCATTTGCTACCCAGGAACCAGTGTGGAGAGGGGTTTGAAACACTGTTCAGTAATGAATCAATGAAAGAGGTAGTGAAAAAGGGTGTCAATCTGCTGCAGGTATTCTACAGCAAGCTTTTAAAATGTATTCAATGAAAACAGCTTAATGCTCTGGCTAAAAAAGAACACCGTAAGCAGGGAGAGCGACGTTAAATCGAGGGCCGGACAACTAAACAGTGAGCTGAAACTAACTGGAAGTATTTTACTATTCATGATCCACTGTCAACAAAATAATCGATAAGCCTGTACAAAAACAAGTGAAAGCATTTAAAAGTAATTTAAAAAACGGACAGCTAATCAATATGGTCTATAGTTAAGTGTATGGTCCCAGTCAGCAGAACTCTGAAAAGTTCCTTCATTAGATCTCCAAAATACATTCTATAGGAAGTAAATACAAGTATGAAAAAGAATGAGAATTCTAATAACTGTCCATCAAATGCATTCCTTTTACAGATATAAAATAGTTAATTTATCTGACTGTCCAGGTGACAAAAAGATTAACTTCCTCTGCAGTGGTGCAGACAATGCAACAAAAGCACTGAGCTCAGAGGTAATGAGTTTCACAGGGAGGATCTTCGTCTCGGTCTGAACCTCCATACAGAAATGCTTGATTGGGTTTTATCAGACTCACTTTGGATTTATTAGAATCTGAAGCATCTTTAAAACTTCTTTTCCTCTAAAAAAGAAATCCTGTCCATTTTTGACAAAAGGCAGTGTGACAAAACCAGCTGATCTCTCTGTAGAGGCGCTTTCTTTAAGACACTGTCAATAGCCACCTTGTATTGGTATATGGGTGTGTATTTTTGAGTCTGTGTTATTTTCTATCATCTTCCCTTCCTCAGTATGTCACACCTTTATCAGTTTGTTTTGCATCTTTTCCTGTCCACCAGGGGACCTATGATTTATGGGCACATCTGTCAGCCATAATAAAACAGTCCCTAATGAAGCCATGGAAGGTGACCTTCGTGTATATACTGTATGTATGTGTGAGTGTGTATGTGAATGTGTGTTTTTGTGAAACGTGCATCTTGTGCATATGTATGCGCTGTTGTAAAGGTTACGAGGGCATGTGCTCGTGAGCTGCATGGTAAGCAATCCATGAAGAGATCTAAAACCCTTGATGCATGTACAGTATGCGAGAGAAAAAACAGAGAGAGAGGAAGGGGAAGATATATGGACAGAAAAAAGAGAAATCAGCCTATGTTTGGAGAAACAAAAGTGGGGTTTTGCTGCAGAAAACTGGAATTGTCTGACAAAGAAACACACTCACATTGGCTGCACTACAAACAAATGTAGGCCATATATTCCACTGGGAACCGAGCGGCCATCAGGAGCCTCACTCCCAGCTATCTGGCTGATTTAATACGAGCAAACAAAAAGGGAAAGGAGCAGTAGTATGATTGTATGGGAAATATCCTGCAGAGTGGAGGCCAGCAGAAGCTTTTAATCACTTCACTGTTACGGGCATCATTATGATATCATCGTCAACGGCAGAAAGACAGAGAGAAACGGAGGCTTTGACAGAAAACGGGGAATCAGGAGTTGAAAGGGGGAGGCACAGCGAGAGAAAGAGAAGATGAACATTTCCTTTGAAAACCAGCACAGCAATGATTGAAGATGGATTGATACAAAGTTTCAGTCAGTTTTTAATCTCAGTTTTGAAGCCATGGTTATGCAACTAAATGGCAAAACAAGCCACCCGTAATTACCTCTACAATCTCAGAAATATGATCTGTAAATAGTAATTAGCACAAACTCCCATGATAAAAAAGTATTTAATATTACCACAAATGATCTGTTAGTGGATTTTATCCTGATGATGGTCTTGTTACAAGCATCTGCAGGGTTTCTATTACAGCTGAAGAAGCTAATGTGTTTATGAACAAACTGGGTCACTGCAGGAAGATCTCGCACCCCAATGCCAGGACAGCAACTTATCCGTGGGACTTCAATTATAGCACAAAAATGTGTCTGCTGCCCTCAATTCCCTCCAGAAGCAGAGGATGTTCCATTGGGAGTGTTTACACTTTGAAATGTTGCAGTGACATCAAAAGCAGTGAATAATGAGTCAAAGCAAGATAGTGTCAAATCTTTCCCACTGAAAATGATCTAATTAGGTATCTCAAAGTACCATCAAACATGGAGATCTTCAGATTATCACCAACTGTGTAAAAGAACAGCCTCTTATAAACCTGACTAAGGAAAGGATAAAGTCAAATGCTTACCCGTATGCACAGATTAAAGTACATGTTTAGCAATTATATTAACCTGACAATACAAAAGACATAGACATGATGCATGGTTTCTCTGTACACTCAGTATTTTATTTAGACCACAGTTAAATTCCAGTTTTTCCATTAAGTTCTTGCACCGCATGTTTCCTTACTGCACGTCTTCTCGGCCAGAGTATAGTATCATTAGTTTCGACATCTCAGCGTGAGTCAGGGGGACCTCGGGCTGTGACAGGGGGCTCCTGCTGCTTCAATCGTCTTTAATTTCAGCTTCTGACATGGCCTTGGAGTTTCCTTGCTAAGTGGTAACGCTCGAGAGATTACCAAGTTGCTCCTAAACTGGGTATTAGTGCTGAGCTGTCAAGAAGATATTTATTTAATCACCAACGTTTCTACAGCAAAAAGGAATAACCAAATGGAAAGATGAGTGTTCACTTTGCAGTTTGGACTGCTGTATTTTTCAATTATACATTATGGAATTCACATGTTTTTCAGATATAAAATAGAGCGCTAATAGAAAGGTTGAGCTACAGTGGAGCACAACAAAATCACTGATGTTCGGATCACTGAGGCTTAACAAAACAGACAACTCACAGTCACTCAGTTTGTGTGCAAAATAACCTCTGTATTTGTAAAGTGAAAATGTACCTACTGTACCTCTTCTGGCATTCCAGCTGGAGGAAAGCCTTTTTTTCAATGAATCCTTTGATAATGATTATTATTTATTTTACATCCAAAGAGTACTTTATTTTTCGTCATACTGCCTGTGCTGGTCTGAAACCAGAGCCCAGTCCGTTCTGATTGGTTAGCTGGCCACCTCTGTTGTGATTGGTGAACCGCTTAGAGATGTCCCTCCCCTTAGCCGATCACGTACAACGTGTCAGAGCGCTAGCCAATCGAAGCGCGAGTGTTACATAGTGATGTCACTGTGTTAAAGAAACTCCCTCTGCAGGGAACTCTGGTATTTTAGCCTTGGCAGACCATTAACACGGTCAAAATCACACACTACAGTGAGGGGGAAACCCCCCAAAAGCACAATAGGGTCTCTTTAATGTAATTGACTATGCAGTTACTTAGTATGGGAGCATCATTTTTAATTGAACAAACTACAATTTTCTAATTAATTCTTCACCATTGAGCAATTCAATGAAAGTTAAAAAATGTAGAACTTATCCTTCAAGAAAAGGACTAACATATTGTTGTTTTTGGTCTTTACGGGATTTCTTTACAATAAAAAATGAATCATTCTCTTTTCGACAGACCAGCCTTTAACATTTCTATGACTTTCAGTGGGCCAACTCCATTTGCTCCATTTCGTCCCACTTTAACATTACAGTACAGCTATGAACCTGAGGTATGTGATAATTAAAATACCCATGGCATGGAGCACAGCCACCGAGGTGAACATTGAAAGCAAGTTGAATGATGTCCTCTGGTAGATAGAGCAGTGGGAGGTATCATACACGTCCATATGCCTTTGAAATCCCTCTTCATGTCCCCCGTCTTTGACACAAATCTCCCTCTGTGCTAACCGCTGCCTGTGGCTGAATCTAATCTGCACTTCCAAATGCGAACCGGGCATAAAGGCACAGTGAGAAAGCGGCTATTAAAGATTGAAACAGAAGCTAATTAAAGCTTGGGTGAAAGAGTCTGGTGGCAAAAAGGGACAGAATGGATGAGTAAAGGAGAAAATGACCTCAGGATGAGGAGGGAGAGACATCAATCTACCTGAGGCTGGATTTATTCAATATGACTCCACAGATTAGTGATGTCAGTTTGGCAAACTTCCACCAGCTCTGTAGGAAAACACATGTATTAAATAAGTACTTAAAGAGGTCACTTTCAACATTTTCAGCATCTTGTTCTGACACAATATGTGAGCAGGTAGGATGAGACATCAGTGACGATTATTATCGGTTTCCTCGGATCCTGGTGGATAAAAAAGGGTTAAAAGATTAGGGACTTCAGTCTGCGATACTCTTTACAGGTTGTGACAGAGACTACAAATACAGAGGATTTTTTCCCATGCTATCACATCCTGATACTAACAGGAAGTGACATGCTTGTTAGACAATAACAGCAGTCGCTTGAAATCAGCGTTTCACCGATCAGAAGAGTACATTTACTCTGAAAGGAAGTGTTCACCATAAGAAAAAGGAGTTTTTGGAAACATTTCTCAAAGTAAGAAGTGCTTCAGTCAAAGCAAAGCTATATTAAAACAATGATATTACATCAGCTGTGTCTGGAAATCCCATGACAAGAGCCCTAGTACTAACCTGGAAACTTTAATTAAATTAGATGAGCTCAGGCTGAGGTTATGTTGAATTACATCTGTATTGCGTTTAGGGATTCAACTGTTTATTGTTTGGAGTATGCAACCTCAGTAAACAGAAGACATTTTTTTACTGCTCCATTACTTCAAATTGAGTACACTAAAATCTTGTTTTTGTAAAACCAAGTCTTAAATTAAAAAGAATAAAAGTACTTTCATATAATGACAAGCAACAAAACCCCACATTTGAAAAATAAATGTAACCGTCAAACATTGTGTTTGCTTGTAAACGTGTCTAAAGGATTAATCATTTATCAAAATAGATGCGGTTTTGTTTTGGGCCGATGAATTGACTAATTGATTGCATCTTTGTTTGTATTCCACCATTCGGCATAAAAACAATAACGATTTTCAGGCCTCTTCTCCCTATCCAACTACGCACTTCTTCCAAATGATATGCCCATAATCTTATCTTAGATTCAGACTTACAGCATGACAAAGCAATACATCTTGTCCTTAGAAGAATAGAAAATGTTTCAAGAGCTAGTCTCTGCTGTCTTTCTCTGACCTATAAAACAGTTCTGCAGAAATGTCTTCTCTGGCTGACTGAACCCAGTACTTGTAACTCTGCTGTTTACAAAAAAGTAAGCAATGCTAAATGGTGGGTTTATGTTAAAACTATAAAAAAGTGTTCTGTCTAGACTTGCATGCAAATCTCTGTGTAAATCAAAGGGAAATAGTTAGGAGCAAAGTATCCTTTGAACAAACTCCATGCTCTAGATGGAGATCACAAACTGTCTCATTAAGTTTGACATTAATGTATCCAGCACCGTCTAAAGCCTACGGTACCCTGCAGTCTGTCACTCTATTACATCTCCTGTGGACCGTGCAGATTATTCCTGCTGCTTTCACATCCCCTGACACGTGCGCTTGGCTGAGAGACACACACACACACACACACACACACACACACACACACACACACACACACACACACACACACACACACACACACACACACACACACACACACACACACACACACACACACACACACACACACACACACACACACACACACACACACACACACACACACACACCTTCAGTTATGGATGTGCTTGATTTACCTTGATTTTATTCTCTTTAAGTTTCTTTTAAAGTTTAATTTAAGCTTTACAATAATCAGGACAGGGATGCTAAATGAAGAGTATGCAAAGCTCAACTTAGTTTTTTGTTCTTTTAATAGAAAACCAAAGAAGAACAGAGATTAAACAGCGCATGTTTGCATACAGTCCCTTTTTTGCACAACATAATCACTTACTAAAGATAAATGTGCATGAAAAGAAAAGACAACAATTTTATAAATATAGGGCCCCAAAAAAACACCTCAAAAACATATACCAAATGCACCAAATGCAATGAGATGTTGGTTATATTTGCACAAATAGTAAGTTATATGTCTAGCCTGCGCTCAGTGTCTTTCCCTGTGAAGGTCTGCACTTCACTTTAGGTCACACAATCCTAACTTGTACATGCGTTCCTCTATTATTGCCTCTGTTAGGTAAAGTTCTCTCTCTTTTTATAATATCTATTTCTAGAAAATAAATCTTGGGTTGTTCATAGTATATTTCTATTTTCTACCTTCTTCACAAACATTACAAATAGTTCGACTCTTTATGCTACAACAGTCCAGTCTACTTACTGACTTACTTACTTACTTACTTACAGGGATCGTCGTCTCATTAATGCTTTCACTTGGCATTGCAATCATGTCGAAGGGGAGGACAAACATTTTGACCTCTAGGAAAAACAGAAGAGTTTGACATTGGCTACCTCTGCGCTGTGCTACTCGAGGATGGAGGAGGGAGGGGGATGCACGCAGCAGTTTGGCCGTCTGACATTTTGCAGCATTGACCTGAAAATGTTCTGCTGCCTCCTTTTGTTCTTCTTGCCGTGGCCTGGCGAGTCCGCAACAGAGACTGACTTCCTGATGGAGGTCTGCACGACCAGTTTCCTCTCTTGCTCCTTGATTTTGCACTGCAAGTGGCTCTGAATGGCAAAACCGAGGGATTCTGGGTCCACAGACGCCCCGTAAACCTCCCATGTCATGCCCTGTTCATCCCAGACGACATCATGGATGCTCTTTTCCTTCTGGTCATCCTCTTCTTTCTTCCTCTCTTGTTCTGTCTTCTGTTTGCCTGACTTTGTCTCTTTCTTCGAGGCTTTACCACCAGCTTTAGCCTTCTGTTTCGGACTTGCAGCTTTTGCTTTCGTTGGTTCTGGCTTGGATGCTGTTTTTGTTGCTGTTGTTGCTATTGGCGGGGCCTGAGTTGGCTTGGTTTTAACAGAAGCCCGAGACAGCGCAGCATTGTTACTGTCAGCAGATCCAGCCTTGGTAGCACCCTCTGTCTCTGGGGTTTTTCCTGATTTAAGAGAGGGAGCCTCAGCAGTGGCTGTTTTTGCTGTAGATTTCTGAACACTTGTTTTATTCTGGGAGTTACCCGTCTCTCCTTGCTCTTTGTGGTTGCTGTGTTCAATATTGATCTGATAAACTGGCTGTGTGTTGCAGAGAGCTGAGTCTTTAGGCTTGGCTCCGAGCCTTTTGTCCTGCTGCTGGGACAAAGTTTCTGAAGGAAAACCCACACTGACATTTTGGTTAGGGCACATCTCTGCCTCAACCGTGAGTCTCTCTGACCTTGGATCAGCAGGTAGAGGACTCATGCTGATCTGATGTATTCCCACGCCCCCGTCGGCCTGGTAGACCACAGCCAGGCTCTGCGCCGCCTCCCTGGGGACTGCACCACCGTTGCGAGGCACATCGAAAGGCAGCAGGCTGGGACTTGTGGACACGGCCTTGCTGCACGTGGTCACCACCGCCTGAACCTCCATATCGTGACGCTGCTTGACTGGAGTGGGTGATGGGGATAAGGTCATCGTCGAAGCCTCCTTGAACAGCTTGCCGAGCTGCTGCTGCCCTTCAGAGACAGATGTGTTGATCTGGATGGCCTCCTCAGACACATCTGCCATCATGCTTTGTGACGCCTGGGGCAGAGTGGAGGAGTCCTTCTGTGAAGATGCTGGATGTTTTTCTGAGGAGACATGAGGTTTCTTTTCGGGAGGCATGTCCTTCTTTGGATGTGTTGAACTTGAAGTTGTGTCAGTACACCTAAGCTCTGCATCTTTGCTCTTAGATGGAGGTGTAATGGAGCAAAAAGGAGCTGCAGTAGTTTCGATGCTTTGTTTAGCTTTGGGAGTCTCTTTCGGATCCTCCAGCGTGGATGAGTCCTTCTGAGAAAACGGTGGTTGATGTTTATCTGAAGAGACTTGTGGTTTCTTTACTGTTGGCGTGTCCTTCTCTGGATGTGTTGAACATGAAATCTTATCAGTACACTAACCTCTGCATCCTTGCCCTTAGACAGAGGTGTAGTTGAGCTAAGGGGAGCTGCAGTAGTTTCTATGCCTTGTTTAGCTTTTGGAGTCTCTTTCGGATTGACAGAGCTTTGTGAGCTGCTACACATGTGATCTGGCTCTTGAAGTTTCTGTGGTACAGCTGTGTCCCTATTTTTTGGAGCTGTACTACTTCCTTTATAATCCTGTTGTGGTTCAGATGCTGTATGCCTTAATTCACAGGGGTTGTTGAGATTTGTAATACTTGGTGATGCATTTGTATTACTGTGCTCTTGTGATGATGATGCCAACTTTGCATATTCCTCCTCTGCTGCACTCTGCCCTTTTATTCTGCAGTCATTGTTCTGCATGTCGATCTTTGAGGCTGTAAGAGCAGGCGACACACACCCCTTACAGACATCCTTTTGATCAGTCATGCTTATCATTTTAATGTTAGCGTTTGAATCCCTCTGGTCTCCTGCTTCACCCACACTTTGACTTATTAGAGTCAGGTCTTGCATCTGTTGATCTCCTCCTGTCACAGGTTCTGTCTTCGTCTGGTTTCCATTAGTCGCTACTGGTTTGTCTGACACAGCGCTGCAGACTGGTTCTCCTCCCTTTGAAGCTGTTTTTGGGATTTGTGTGATATTGGGAGCAGCAGTCAGAGATGAGTTATCCTGTGTGTGATCAGGAGATGTGAGGGTTGTTTTTGGACAAATCTGAGAGAGTTTGAGGTTGGGCTCGTTCGCCCTGTTGGCATTGGGCTCCTTATTGCCCAGCGTGTCTACCACAGCCAGCTGAGGCACCATCTGGACTGTCACTGTCCTTTTTGGGTTGGTTCCCATGCTGGATACACTGCTTCAGTCTTTAAATATTGTTGTAATCCAAAGATGAAAACAGATGGGTCTTTTGTGTGATTCCCTAAAGGATGAAAACAGAAATTGGCTGAGTTTGTAGAATCACATGGAAGTCCAGGCCAAGATTATGTAACCATCATGTAAAATGCATTCCAGGTCTCAGTTCCATTAACAGAAATTTAAATAATCATTGTTAGAATAAAGGCAAAGGACCAGAACAATCAATTCCCCTAATTCAACTACTGCTTGTAGTTAAGATTACCGGTAATGTAGTTTGTGAAACTGTGACTGTTGCTAAATTACTGTAAATGCAGTTCAATTTATTGTCTTTTCTGTCTCTTCAACACACTCTTAAAGTTTCTTGTGAACCTCAATCAAAGTGCGAATCAAATTTTTGTATTAAACCGTTTTAGTTCTTATAAACTTAAATTGAAGATTTGTTTTCTTGCATTTACTGTAGAAATCCTTAAGTTCAATTTAGATAATTAATGGACAACTGTACTACATTTCCTGTCAAGAACTCTTTTATTTGGCTCTTAGGTGGTTAACTATAGAAGCCAGCACAACACCAGTGAAAATGGCTTCAGGTTAATTTCAATTTCAATTGAGGAGCGAGCCAATTGTACAAATAATATAAAACATAATTACTCGGGGTTATCCCTAATAAGTGTGCAGAAAAAGGATGTTTGAATTAAAAAGTTTGGATGATCTACAGTCAGTGTAGTTTCATTGGGTCCACCAGTCTTATCTTGTTCCTAACTTCATAATTAATGTGTTTGCTTATCACACAGTTCTCATCTAAATATTTAATAAATACCAGAACAAGAAGTGGCAGTATAATGTAGCTGGTCAATTCGTTTTTATGCTTACAGAAGAGAGTCCTGTTATCTTGTTGTTGGATCAGTTAAATTGCTCACTTCTGTGTTCTTTAATAGATTGCATAGCCCTGTTAAAATCAAGTGTAAATCAATGATTATTTTAAATGATATGAGAATTTAGAAACACTTAGTGAAGTATAAACAGAAAGGTTTGAAAGCTTAAAGTAATGTGCATTTTATCTTGTATTCAATCTAGTACTAAGTATTTTACTTTCCCAAATCTCTTCATCCCAGACCTAATGAATGACTTCAGCTCAGTCCGTCTCCTAACAGTGTAAAAGCATCTGAGCCACTTCAACTGATGTGCCAGCACTCACCAAACATCTGAAGAATCCAATAGTTTGGAGTAAGGTAAAATAATTGCCGGTGAGCGAGCCTTCCTTTAATCATACAAAACCATCAATAGGCTTCATAAAAAGAAGGAAGAACCACCATTGACAATTCACTGGTCCACAGGGAGCAAGTTTGCTATTTCCATTGCAGTGACACTACTGATGATGATCCATTCTGCATAATGTGCAGCTCATCTCAGTGAAAGTAAGGTGTATCCCAGCCTTGTCTTTTTAGTTATTCCTATTCTCACATAAACAAGCATCGTCACAAGTCTCCACAACAAAAAACATTATTTATTTTATACAGATCTGATCATATTCATGCCTAGATTACTCGAGAATAACTACAAATCTATATCTTAATGTACGAGAATTCATTTTCTAAGTTTAACTTGAATTAAAAACACCTGCTGTGTTAGGTCATGTGCTGGTGTAACCCATTAGTGCTGAGCCACTATGCATCTGCGTGTCTGTTTTGTGCAAATATTCATGGGAAGCATAAATCCTGTATGTTTATTCAACAATTAAAATTCCCCTGTGTATTAAGCCTGCAGCAGTTTAGGAACAACAGAAAGTGTGTTTAATGAATGTGAAAACGTTCTACATACATTAAAGTGCTGCACACGACCTATCGGGCCAATTAATATCTATGTCATGTACTGTAGCCCACATCTACAGTCCTGTCCCACCCCAATATCACAGAGACCACTGATATATGCTGATATGATATGACCTTGCGGACAATTTCTACATCTGATACGCATGAAACCAGTGTAAAGAGAAGAGGAGGGGGGCTTCTTACCTTAAGAGAGGCTCTATGTCCCCCTAGCTCCTTCTGGGGGTGCGTTCGTGCCAGTGAGATGAGGCAAAACCCTAAAAATGAATATGGAAAACCAGCCCTGTTGTCGGTGACACCAAGCCACGCCTTCCACCACGATATTGGAGGTATCGATCCTCCACCGCGAAGCGTAAAAAATAAAGCCCTGCCTGCCTGCCTGCCTGACTGCCTGACTGCCTGCCCGTGCGCAATGAGTCACCGCCGTCCGACCGAGGGATGCTCTTGTTGCGTTGAAAAAAAAAAGTGCACCCTTTTCAAAATGGACCTCTCATGGTGTGTGACTGACTGAAGAGGTCCAGCGCAGGAAACGTGGTGCAGCAGAGTGAACCTAGATGAATGGGTGAATGGGGGGGGTGAGGGTGGAGGCAGTGCTGTATCAGCCGCAGGCATCCACCGTCACTTGCACTTGCACTTGAAATTGATTACTCTTAGATCCTAGCAGTGTGTTTTGTTGCTAAGGCAGCCTGTTATATTTCAAGAAGATATGTCTTTCATATGTCTTTTTGTATGGATTTACAACCTTTAGTCCCGCCAATCTGTGTCACAATAACTACACTTTGCATGGCAGTGAGTTTGATAGTGTAAAGTTGGATGATGTGATTGTATTATGCAGATTGAAGAGACTGGGCTAAGGCTATTTAAAACACATATTTGGAATTCTGCCCTTGTGGACTGTAAAGCTTTGCAAAGGTATAATGAGGAGAAAAATACTGCAATGATAGATGTAATCAAGATGATAAAACAAACATAACCGATTCCATGCCTGTATAGGTTTGAATAGATAACTCCCATAGAACATCTGGTAATGACTTTAAATCCTACTGTAGGTTTCAGTGGACTAGCAATTGCATTCCCTTGTCTACCAAAGCAAAGAAGGTGTGCTTGTTCTCTTTATCATCACTTTCTTCCATATATACTGGAAAGTAATGGGTTGTCATCAGGTTTGCAGTGTACAGTAAGTGATTGAGACTTCATTGTACATATTGTACCAATGAACACCTGCATTGGTTTCCTGTTGGTTTGGTCCTCCTGTCAACCATGTCATCCTGCTGGCACCCACAGGATTTGCCGCTGCAGGTGAAGAAGAGATACAAAAACAAAAAGTTCATCTGATACATTTCACATTTGAGTATTTTTCAGCTATAGTCGTGATGCATTAACATCAATATTATGTGATGTCATCAGTGCTATATTAACTGATATCAATAGCAGCATTACTGGCTCCCTCACTTGACCCATGTGCTCTTATTATAAAATAAGTGGTTACTTTGTTCCTTAGTGTTTAAAAATAGCCTGGACCTGAGATAGGAGCTCCTCTTGAAATGCAGTAATTGTATGGGATACACCTCCTGCCTTTAAAAAGCCCAGAGGGACTGATTAGGTGGGAAGGTAGACTCTGAATTAATTACAGTTGAGTGCACCATCGGTGAGCGACTCAGGACATACTGTAGGAAATGCTGATATGCCAGACTTACTGCTTCAGGCTGACGACAGCCTGTTTGGAATATAGGACACAGTTGGTGAGAATAAATGTGATTCATTGATAAGGCAATATGTCTGCAACCATTTTGTACATGGCCGAGACATGATGATACAAAATGTGTAAACCTCCCTATTAAATGGTGTCTGTGTGGAATACTGGAGATATAAAGGCAGATAATTGGTCTATTTTTAAGTAGACTATTAAATTAACCCTGACACAGTCAATTGGTAGATCTAGCATCCTCTTGTGGTTAAATTTGGAAAGGCAAATTCTTGATTAAACCTGGTTCTATTAGCTGAAACCAACATTATATTCAAACTATAATATCAACTCAACTACAGTGAGTTTTGATTTGTCTGTAATGAGGACTTTAAGTCAAGTCGGTGAAAATGGCACATGAAATGGCCTAAAGTGCTTTACAGTTGAGGCACATGTGTAAAAAAAAACGAACTCAGTTAAAGTATACATAATTAACGAATAAAAAGACAACAATCCATAATGAAATGGAATAAAAACTAAAAAGATATTAAGCAATAATGTGTTAGGAGGTATGGAATAAAATCAACAGATTAAAAAGCTGTAAAACAACATCATAATAAGACTGCTAAACGCCTGAGCTCTGTTAAGGGCCTCCATAACCCAAAGCATTCATCTGGTTGCATCTCACAATTGATTTAATGTATTACCTTAATAGTTATTAGCAGATCAAACAGTACTTAATTGTATTTTGCCTACATTCTGTTCTTTATATTTTTATTCTATTTACAGAATCCAGCATTTAATTGGTCACTTTCAACATACTCTGCATCATTTAGCTTATTGTGTTTATTTATTTTTCTGACATGTACTGTATATAGTTCATCTGCCACCTTTTATTTTGTAGCACAAGTTGTTGTTAGGTTGACCTGAATGACCTGGTTGCAGAATCTAAAGTTCCCAAGTGAGTATGGTAGTGTTAAGCTAATCCATTCGAAGCTTTTAAACACCTTTTCATATTTTAAAACCAGTTCTACATTTTCCTGTTATAACTCCACTCATCTGGATTTAATTTCCAGATTATGAAATACATAGCATTTCAATGAAAGGTTGTAAATGTCCCTTCAGCTTTGGTGCACACAGCAGCTTGGACAATGGATGGCGCTACAGCGATGTGTCAATGAAAGGCTGTCGTGGCGTGTGGTTTGTTCAAATACGTCAAGTGAAGTAGCCGACATAGAAAACGTCAACCCAAGTTTCTCGGAGTGTGTCCGGTATTTTAGCAGATCTTGCAAAATTATCCCCTCTCATAAAACCATTTAAAGAAAAAAATCATGTAATACTAAATTACAAGTATACCTCCAATTAAAACATCGTCAATTTACCAACTGCGTGTGAACGGCCGTGTGTCTGGTCAGAACCTGAACGCATCAGAGCCAGACTGTTGTCAAGAGAAACGCAGCTAACATTTACCCCCCACACACACGGCTAACAGCAGTAAGTGGAGACAAGTTTGGATATATATTGGTCTCTTCGGCAGAAAGGGTAAGCTTGACTTCAGCCTTTTGATCGTCATAAATACTATACAAGAAAACAATGCATCAGACGCAACCTAATCGAAGATAACATAGCTAACGTCTGCTAACAGTTTGGCGAATACAATGACAACCTGTTGTCTCAACCTGTCATCTGGGAGTTTTTAAGCTAGTTAGCTCAATTAGTTTATCAAAGTCACAGGTAACTAGCACTCAGCTTGCTAACACGTAGGTGGACTGGTTCTAAAGCGCCACTAAACTCGCCGTATGTTTGTAGTTTAACATAGACTGAATAGGTTCGATGTAAGAAGTTAGCTGTAGCGCTAATGTTAGCTACCACAATGGTATTGTTTTGCCAGTTCCAGTAAAAGCTCATTTCACATAATCCAGACTCATTGTAAGTTATATAGTTGTATTTTTCTAGGTGTGATTGATCAGCTGACTCTCATATATGTTATGATGGACTCTTACCTGGTTTGAAACGCATAATATTGTCTCTACAACTCTGAACTGTGGCCATTGTCACCATGACAGTCGCCAGTGTGTCCCATTCACACTAATGGCTTTGTGCTCGTTAGGCAGTGGTGGAAAGGGCAGTAACTAACAATGTAGTTAAATACGTTTTTGAGGTAGATATAGTTGATTATTTCCATGTTATGCGACTTAAAACTTCTACACCACTAGAAATGTGTGTTTTAACTGAACTGAATCGTAGTTATACTTTTAGATTAAAATCGTTCAACACATCATATTCTCTTCTTTAATCTAGCCTCTTTAAAGGTCAACATTTCAATTGTATACAAGAGTTGATCAATATTTGATAAGTAGATTGAAACATAACACATATTAGTTCCTATTTCTTATGAGTGAGTTTATTTTTTTTAGTTTCTTGCTTTAGGTTTTAGTAAATGAAATAATCAACTTGCAGGAATGGGTGTTTTGATGTTCATTTTTCTATTATTATTTCTTGACAAAGATCAACCAACAAAAAAAGCTGGTAGTTATTCAGGTGGTTCAGCTCCAGCTTAACAGGTGCTTAATCACAGCTTGCAGTGACATTTAGTGCCCCCTTGAAACATCGAAGGGGTGCTCATTACCTCTGATGGAGGATTTAAATTGTTCTGCTGTCTATGTCATATTATTCTTTCTATTCTCTCCATGTTGTAGAAGATGTTTGGGTATATCTGGCAGTATGTCTACACTTCCTTCCTGAGATATTGGCTGAAGTGGTTCATCAGACAGGCGACAGGGACATGTGAGCTGCAGCGAATATGCTCCGGATACAAGCCTGGTGCAACAAGGACAACTAAAGCAGGTCAGTAAAATCGTCCCGAATCTTGTGTACTTTTACTGCATAGTTTTAAGTCTACTCCAGTATTTTAATCTGCCTCTTGTGTCTTGTTGCAGAATATTCTCTCCGCTCATCAAAGAACAAGGTAAGAACATGTTGACAGTGTGATTCTGGTAGATACTGTATCATAGGGATATTTTCCTATACAAAAGATTGCTCCTGGTTAATTTCCAGAGGCAGCTTCACTATTTGGGATTTACGAATAGATTTTATTATGAATATTTGTTTTTTTATATGCCCATAATCAGATTTTTAAAAATCCTTTATTAGTCCCACAGCGGGGAAATTTACATTTTGTTAAAGTGAAAGTTTTTGAGTCTCTATTGTTATGAAAAAAATCTCTGGTCCCATTGTTTGAGTGTACACTATTGGATGGTTGGCAATCTTTGTTGGGTTGACCTGAGGCCCTTAACATTGTTAATAGGGTCGGAAATTTCAGAAACACAATATAACCAACTCATTTTGTGCTTTTGAGAAAAACAGTGTGAGTAGGGAGCTTGTATAAAATAGCTGGACGAGCTAATATGATTTTTTTTTTTAGATCTGGACAATAGTCTCACTTAAATTGATGTTTAAGCTATGTGAGCCCAAAGAGCAGTAAAAAGGAAACATCTCATGTTTGGCTACAGAGCTGTTTATTATCTGGTAGGCTGTTGTATGTAAAGTCATATTGTGTGCTCTTAATCAGTTCTTATCTAGTAAAACAGTTGCCCAGTTTAGATGCATTGACACTACTTGTCATGTATAGCTGGATAAGCATTTTCCAACCAACAGTCCATTCAATGAGGAGACAGAAGTGCTTTGTCATCTTTTCTTTGTTTTTCAGTTTGACTTTCGAAAGGTTTTTTTTTTTCTCCTCGTGGCTGACAGCTTAGATTAAACGGCTGCAATTGTGCCAATTTTCTGTCTGGTCACTCCCTGTATGTTTACTTCTCTGTAACTACCTCCTCCTCTCCTTTGTAGGTCTTAAGAGGAGCTTTGGAACCCAGCAAGGCAAATTTAGAACAATGTGTGGACCAAATTATGAAAGAGAAGAATGTTAAACCCCAGAAAGATCCGCAGTAAGGTTTCTTCTTATCTGAAACTTTGAGGTTTCTTGTCACCAGCTTTTTATTTCTGCATCATACTAAGTGTCATTTTGTTAACTACTAATTATTTCTTTACCTCCGCGACCCTGACGGAAAAGCGGGAGAAGATGGATGGATGGACGGATTAATTATTTCTTTAAACTCTCTACCTGTTTAGGTTCAAGGAAAGCCTACACATCTGTCTGTTACAGATTACAGGAAACAGCAGCCTGTACATATCTGTGGAAGACTTGAGAAAGGAAGTGTTCAGCTCAGAGAACCAAGAGCATGAGGCCATGCTGTTGAAGGTGTGTGTTCCTGATTCTAAAATCAGTTCTTAATGTTTTATAATTATCATAATATGTTAAGCTAACATTCTGCTTTGGCTGTGCATAGACACAGCCAAAGCAGGTTTTAAAAGGATAAGCTAGTTTATAATTAGAGTAAGACAGCACAATAAAACAGCATGATTTTCATCACAGTATAGAAGGAATTGATTATGGTTCCAAACTGTTATGTACGCAATCCTTTTACCTGTAGTTCAGTACAGTGGCAATTTAAATGTTTAACCCTAAAATGATTTTCCTCTCAGCTGTGGGACCTGCTGATGCCGGCGGTCAAACTGGAGTCGAGGATAACCAAACAGTGGGGAGACATCGGATTTCAGGGCGATGATCCAAAGACTGACTTCAGAGGAATGGGCATGCTAGGCCTTAAAAACCTTGTGTAAGTCCCTTAAATTAATAACAATTACACATATATTAACTTTGTGATAAGTAACTATAGACACATCAGTACTGCCAATGAAGAACATTACCATCTACTGTATTCTGTAAACTATCACCTTGGTTTCTATGATGGAAAAAGCTCTTTACTTACCTAGTTTCATTCACATTAAAACACAGTAACATAAAGAACAGTAATTGTTTCTGTGCAGTCGTATACCTTACTAACCTTGTTGCAAAGCACAGTAAATAACGGTTTAACAACGACACAGGTAAAGAAAACTGACCAAGCAAAACAAACTTATAGTTAAGTTATCTGTCATTATGACCCTGAAAATTCAATGCTAAATCCAACTGCAGCTCGATTTCCCATACACTAAATAAAACTAATCAAAACTGCTGCAAATGTTATTATATATTATTATCACAAGAGACTTTAAATGTGTAACGTACAGATTCACATCATTTATTTCCATGGTTTGGATTATTATTAAGTATACACTGTCATGTTTAAAAACCATATTCTAGGAAAAAGCTGCATTTTCAAACACTGTCTAATAATTAAACTGAGGCTTTACAGACCCTGGTAATGATTTATCTGTGTGGGGTCAGGCGTTTGTTTTCACACCTTGCGGTCTAGTAGCCTATGCTGTAACATATCAAATCACTATCAAATAAATGGAGGCTGTGGCAGGATGTAACTCAGGGATTCAGGTGTGTAATGCTAGTAATGTATCCACAAGCAGAGATTTTCTTTCCAAACCATTAGTCTAGAGCCCACATTGCTCCATCACTTTTGCAATCATTAATATAATTCATTGTTTTTGTTTCAGTTTTTTCAGTGAAAACTACACAGAAGAGGCTCGCCAGGTGTTGTCTCATGCAAACCATCCTAAACTAGGGTAAGACATCCATACATTTATTCATATCCACAAATATGTTTTGTCAGTTAAGCTGAAAACGTTTGTCCTCATATTTCAGGTATTCTTATGCCATTGTTGGGATCAACTTGACGGAGATGGCGTACAGCCTCCTGAAAAGCGGTGAATTGAAACCTCATTTCTACAACACAGTACCGGGCACACCTGAGCTCCAGCACTTTCATCAGCTATACTGTGAGTAAAAAGAAATCAAACAACTGTTCTATTTTTCAACATCTCTGATTATCTCTATTCTAGAAGAAAAAAAACCTAATCTTTTTAATAAGTGTCACTTTTTTATGGATTTCTCTAAAAATCTGTGTTTTTCTTCCAGGTTATCTGGCGTATGAATTTGATAAATTCTGGGTGGCAGAAGAACCAGAAAGCATCATGGAGTTCAATCAGTACAGAGAGAAATTCCACAACATAGTGAAGACCCATCTACAGGACCCTGATGTAAACCTCACATTGACTGTCTGCTCTAAAAACTAACTTGTTAATCCAAAATAATTATTTGGAAATACTGCCTCACCTGTCCATGGCCCCTGGCGATATTTAAAGGAGATGAAGACAAAAATCAGATTAAAGCTGGTTGGTCTCACAAAATATTGAAGACAGTATTCCGCATTCCTTATTTTTGGTTTCATGGTTCATTAGTCATTCTTCTCATCTTGGTACAGTACTAGTTAAGCGTTTTAAAATAGAGCACAAATCCAACCCCTTATACCTCAAAATGTCCATTCCAGAGATTAGTTTACATTCAAATGGGAAATGTGAGTTTCTGCAGCAGACTGTAGAGATAATAGGGCTTTCTTTATGAGGATGTAAGCACTTTCAGTCAGCAAGCAGCCAAATTATTCCGGTAGACAGTTAAAGAAATGGTGACTAACTCCCATATTTGTAGCTTTCTTATTTGTATTTAATTAAACAACACCTCACAGTTGTCCTGCTCAGGAATTGGATTTTTATGTCCTAAATTTGTGCATGTTTTAATGTTGATGGCATCTGTATTCTGTAATATAGGTAAACTCAAAATGGTTGTTGCCTCCATTTTCAAATCTGCATTTTTATTCCCTGTAATAATATTTTGCCGTGACTTTCTTTTGAGGAAAGTATGTGATAGTTAACACATCTGACTCAAGGTTAATAAATACATGTTATGTTTTAAAATGTGTTTTGTGTGATGAAAGAAGCACAAGTCATTAAGCAAGCACAGAGTCTGTAAAACAACACATATACTGTATATTTAAATTTCACATAAACCTGTTGGACGTTTTATTTATGATGCACTGTTATAAGCTGCCTAAAATATAGAATTAGCAGATTGAGATTTACTTAAAGTGCAAACTTCTGAAAGGACAGTTAACACAACCATCAGCACCATTTACTCCCATTGAATTTCAAATGGGTTCATTAGGAAAAATTATAAATAAAAAGATGGAGCTGCATTTTGTTTATACATCAGTTCAACACAAAGTAAAATATTCCTTTTTCAACAAAGGATTTTTTTTGTTTGTCATCAAAAGACAAAAAGGATTAAACTAAGTCATTTCCCAGTCAAACTTTTTTCAGGAATCTCAATTTCCTTCCTCGAACCTCTTCTTTGAGAGCATCATGGCTCTCTTGATTTGCTCAAATGTGACAAACATCACTACGTTCCACGATCCCAACCTCAGAAATGATGGTACAAATCTACAGAGAACAAAGAAAAAAAGAGATATGATAAACTTTATGGATCCTAGAGAGGAACTTCAGGTGTTACGGCAGCACAGAGACAGAAACAAGTACAAAGGAGCAGATAAAACAAGATTAGATCGAGTAAGAGGTATTACTAAATGAGCCTGGTGGGGTCAGACAGGAGGAGCTCACCCTTTATAGAAAGCCGTGGGCCCCTCTTTAGTCATCATGATCCAGGAACAGTTGATGGCGCTCTTGTACAGACCCGGCGGTGAGTTCATGTATCTGGTTTTCACCACATCCACCGGGGAGGCAATCACTGTGGTGACAAAGCCGGCACCGAATGCAGAAACAAAGTGGCAGGGCAGATTATCTGTGGAGAGAGAGATAGTGAACAAGACATTAAAGAGTGTGGATGAGAGTAATGGAGGCCTTTGTCCTGAGCGGAGCAGTACGGAAACTCGTGTCAGCAGATCATATCACCTTTGTGAATGGGCCACCATAAATGATAGAGATAAATGTGGTATTAACTACTGTATTTACTGCACTGCAAGGGGGGAATACACCGTGTCCTGTACCAGCACCTTTATCAGCTGTGAGAGAGGGTGTGTGGGTGTCTTAGCCAATCAGCTGTTTCTGTGTGTGTGTGTGTGTGTGTGTGTGTGTGTGTGTGTGTGTGTGTGTGTGTGTGTGTGTGTGTGTGTGTGTGTGTGTGTGAATTAAAGAGTAACTACTTACATGTTACAGAGTTATGATATTACATGTCATTTTGTGGAAGCTTTAGTCCAGAGCGTCTTACAATAGGTGCAAAAAAACATGAAGGCACAAACTCGGAACAGCAAGAAACTTGCAGGAAAAAAGTAAATGTAATCAGTTACCGTTACTGAGCAGAACAAGTTATTGAATTACATTACAATTACATTATGTTAAATGAGCTTATATGAAGAGGGTTGAGGAGACTTTGAATGAAACGTTTGATAGCATCAGTCTAGAGTACTGAGGGTATAGTAAATGGCACACAAAGTCTAGTCTATGGTTATTGGACTTTGATATGCAAAGAAATCAGATGTAGTAATAACATTTCTTACATGAAGTGATTAAAGCAGATGCATTACTTATGGTATGTTTACCAGGGTAACTAGTCATCTCTAAGCTATTCTAAAGTAACCTTCCCCACGCATGCATGGTCTCTGTCACTCACCTGACAGCAGGCTGTGTTTGAGGATGGCCTCTTTGATCAGGTCATATGTAACCAGCTCTGTGCAGTTCACTAACGCATTTCTGGTGATGTTGGGTAGTGTGCCTGCAGGATCCAGAAAATAATAGTTTATATTTACACACATATTTATTTAAAAGGACCGAATATATACTTTGAAAGCGAGTGTTAGAATCTGCCTTTTTCCAGGCAGTACAGTTATGTAAGATACACAACAAACAAACACTTGCATCAAGAACACTCAATCACAATACATGGTAAATATCATCAGCAAAATAAAAGCTCACACTCTGATGTTACATGGCTTAATGGCTTACAGTTTACAGATACAGAAGATAAATAAACATGTGTGAAAAATAGATTATACTTCTACTAGCTATTACAATTGTTATTAATTGGACCCCAGCTTATAAAGGCAGTCCATATGGAAAAAATAATATACAGTGTGGTGGAAATTCTTGATATTAACTAGTCAAAGAGTTGTCCGTCTAAATCTTTAATCACCTGTTGCAACAGAGGCACACAACATACAGAGAGCAATGTCTCCACAGCCGAGTGACACAACTCAAACTGAAGAGTTGGCTTTTAAACAGTTACAATGAATGCATGCTTAGTCATGAGGTAACTGACCCATGACCCTATCAAAGTACAATAGGTGCGTGATCAGATCACTGGTCTCCCACTGTGTGATCACACGGCTCCATTACAATAGATCAACTATAAATACTATTTATTTTGTATCATGCTTCCTATAGCGTCACCTTTCCAGAGTCCCCGCATGCCTTCATTCTGGAAGATGTGTTTGTAGGCCTGCATGGTGCCCGTGTAGCGGCGGGCCACACCGTTAAGGTTCATCTGTGCCTGGAAACGAACCTTGACCACGTCAGTGGGCTGTGCAAACGACACCGCCATGGCGCCTGTGGTGCAGCCAGCCAGGATACGCACCAACACACTGGCATCTGGAGAGGGATGAACGGGAACAATCAGAGGTGAACATGACATCAATACAAACTGGAAACATAATTTACGACCTCTGAACTTCCTGAGGGGTCACTGGCTTTGTTGTCTGGCAAAGACACACTTGTGTGTTTTTCTCTTGGGAAATTGATTTTGAAGGTCTGAAGCCCCCTGAGACTTATTAGGGATTTTAGGGTTGAGTTCACTTGGAACAAAGAGGTATAATAATCAATGTGGAAGTGTATAATTAAGAGGCCCTATTATGCTTTTGGGGGTTTCCCTTTCCGGTAGTGTGTTATATAGTTTTTTGCACATGTTAATGGTTGGCAAAAAGGGTAGAATCCCAAAGTTCCCTTCAGAGGGAGTTTCTCCCACACACTCTCCACCCTGGACTGAATCGCCTCTATTGGACTCATTTGTTTACTTCCGTAAAAAAATTTCATCACTAAGTAACACTAGCAATTCTATTGGCTAGCATTTTAGCACATTGAACGTGATAGGCTAAGGGGCGGGACATTTCTAAACGGTTGACCAATCATAACAGAGCCAGCCAGCTAACCAATCAGAGCAGACTGGGCTCTGGTTTAAGACAGAGGGTGAAAAGAGGTGCTTCATCCCAGGCAGTATGAGGAAAATAAAGAGCTTTTTGAACATTAAAGCATGGAGACATGTCACAGTAGAGGAACAAAATACATACTGAACCTGAAAATGTGCATAATAAGGACTCTTTAAAAGAAAACCTGCATGTTCTTTAAATTAACCACTTACTGTCCGTGCCACCAGTGTAGAAGTTTTTGACATTGTCGTAGAGGCCGATTCTGATGGAGGCGAAGCACACCTGTCTCTGCAGCCCCGCCACCAGCCCGTTGTACAGAGACCTGGGCCCCTCAGTCCGGATCATGGTGCTGATTGTCCCAAACACCCCTCTGTAGCGGATCCCATCCACTCCCTTCACCTCTCCCTGAATCTGGGGTCAAAGATTCAGATTGTACTCGAGGCTAAAACCAGTGTTGATGAGTGCAATTCACTTTAATAAGGTACTTGAGTAAATGTGTTTTTACACCAATGCCAATATCAAACTATTTTCCATGTATCACACAACTAAATAAGAAGCGGTGGATCGTTATCACACAGGTGATATCTGATGCATTGCAGGAAATGTGTGGAAAACATGTTGCATGACATTTTCCTTTCTCTTTGTCAGTGTCTCTGAACAGATACCTGTAGTCTGACTTTGGCTGTGTCCAGAGGGAATGTGAACAGGTCAGCTACACAGGCTGCAGCCCCGGCGCTCGCCATCTTCACCCCCAGTGGAGGAGGAACATCTGAGGGTTTAAATCCCACCATCTTTCCTAACACTGGAGTTACAGAAGGTACGCACAAATGCACAATTAAAACAGCTCACTAACACCATATAACCATTGACCTCGTACAGTAATCATTCATACTTCCAATGAAAGGTTGCTGAATCTTTTACGATTGAGGATAAACACATAAAACATACCTTGTTTGTGTTAAATGTAAGGTTCCTTTTGATCCTCAGTATGTTGTTACCGGGCAGGATTTGATTGGCCAGATTATAATCCATAAAGGGTGCCGCTCTGCAGAAGGGGAAGATGCATCTTCAGCTCTGTATTTATATATCATCTGCCTGGCTTTTTTATGACATCGCTAGAGAGGCGTTACTGTGTACTCCTATACACAAGGGTCAAGTCAAAGTCCATCGACTGTCAGAAAGTCAATGTTCAATTTACCCCACAGTGCAGGGACCTTTCAGAAAAACAACTGTCTTACTTCCCCCATTCTGTGACTTTAACATTAGTATCTTTGTATCCAAACTGAGGTTTATTTCCAAAGCTGTCCATAAGATATTTATGTTTGTATTTGTTATTTTCAGGACAGTAAGTGTTTTTTCTTGTGTATTTCTCACTACACATTAAGTAATAGTGAAAAACAGAGAAAGTATTTGGACCTGATTGGCTAGAAGTCTTTATAGCCTCATATCATGTTACCCTTTCACTTTGGCATAAGCATTATGGTATCATACAGTATTTAGTCATATTTTCGTAGCAAAACACATTATATCCTGTTATTCAGGGTACCGGCTTTTTTAAATGGTTGTGGGGAGAGTAGTGACGTGAACTACGGTCTGAAGTTCACTATGAATCAGATAATACCTTTGCGTCACACAGAGTTCAATCACTCAGCAGTTTGGCAGTGAAGGGGCCTGTTTCATAATACCTTGCCCTCAAACTAACCTACGCAGCTTCTCAAATAGCAGGGAATTCTGGGAAAAGAAAATGTATTTGGGGCAGAAAATGTAACCTTGTTCAGTCGATGCATCGGTTTTATTATGGTTTAAATTAACTGTATGATCCTTTTTGATGCTGCAGTTTTTTACGTGTTGAGAATTATTATATTGAGAAGTGTTTCCAATATGTTGCCCACCCAACTAACTGTATATCAATGAATTAGACATTACAGAAAGTCACCTCTTAGGGTATTGCAATACAGATTAAAAGCCACAAAAAGTGAAGTCTTAAATGTTGACTCAGTGACTATTTTCAGTCGGTTCAACAAAAACTGAAGATTATAACTTGCATGGAGGTAGGGTTTCCTGCAGTCCTGTTAACACTGCAATCAATTTAGCAAGCTTCATTAAATTAATTATAAGTTTATGACATTTCCCTTGAAACATGCTAAATATTCAGGAACTAATGAGTTGCGATTAACAGGATTCAAGGCACATAATAGGCCCGAATAAAGCTTCCTATTTCCCCATTCATTCTGTTAATGCTCTCATATCTTTGTCCCGATTAATGTGATCAGTAACTTTTAGACATCAAAATTGAAATAGACTAATCCCTCATCAAAGGCTATAACCAGTCATAAAAGCACTACTTGATCTTTCCTGTTGTCATAAAATGTAATTCCTGATACATTGATCATTTACAGTGTTGTCTTGTGTCAGAGGGGAAGCCTCTGTTCAATCTGCCGAAAGTCCAGTTTGACGTGAGCTCCCTTTGCTATGATTGGTTAACCTGAGACACAACCCCAGTGTGTTTGATCCACACACACACACACACACACACACACACACACACACACACACACACACAGTGAAAAAGAGAAAGAGGCCTGAATGTTAACTTAGCTTTGATGACGTTGATCCTGACAGTATTGTAAGGGCCGTTTCCCTTTCCCTGTGAATTGAAGTTTAAAGTATCATGAAAAATAAAGTGAAGTACTTGAAATGTGCACTTTGGAACCGAACTTTAGTAAATGTAATGAGTTATTTTACTCCACTTGTGACCGCAGTGTCCTTTATGACTCCTGAATTTTGCATTGTGGATTAAAAAAGGTTGATCTTATCTTAAGCTGGGAGTTCATGTGCTTTTACAATGAACATGTTTCTGTAATAATTACGAGTTTTGGAAGGAGATCCTTTAAAAACACATTTGCACCTAAAGACTATAATAATGTGAGAAGGAAAATGTTTTGATTGGTTTAAAGTCATGCGGTATCAACTTTCTTTTGGCAAGTTTCAAACATCAGAAATTAGACATTTTTTGTTCATCCTTTTAACAATTCAAGTCAAGATTTCAGAAAAAAAAGGAAAAAAGCTAAAATTGAGTCTAAATAATCATTTACAATGTTAAACATCTTAGTCTACAGTACGTACGTGTAAAAATATTTGATATGCAACTTAAAGTTAATTCATACTAAATACAGTGGATTGTGCACCTAGTTTTAATTTAAGGCTGAAAATGGCTGGGATTAAAACCCAGCAGTCAGTTACACTTAAATATTCAAGCACTAATTTGAGGTTTTGTAAATATCAGTGATAATGTGTTAAGTGATAAGTATTTATCTGTGGAATCATATTTTATGGGTAAAACTCTAGTCTTTTGTAAATAAATAATTGGCAGCATAATTGATCTTCCACTAGATGGCAGTACCCCTTTTTGTCAGGGTCATAAAGTGGCTCTCTCTCTGATGAAGTCTATGAGAAATGTTGAGGCGTTGAACTGTGCAGCATAGAATCAATCATACCGTTACTTTAATAAGATGGAGTGATACACATTGCATCCTTATCCAGAGTAAAACCACCTGGACAATTAAAATAAAAAAACATATTTACATAAAAACAAGTTGAAAACAGCAACGTAAAAATGTACAGAGCAAAAAGGTTAAAACATGTTCTTTAAAAAAGGCCATAATATCTTAGTGGATCACATTATGTCGTAAACATAAAGAAAGTGCAGCTTTTTCATTCAACAGTATTTTCTAGTGTCTTAGGACACTCGAAATCCTTAAATATCACGTGTGAGTCATTTTCTTTTGAGTCAGAAAAAAGTGGTTTGCGATAACCAATAAATAACAGAGGAAAACCCATCCAAGAAATTCATGGGAATATTTTTGGGAGTGAATATTTAGGATGTCTTATATTATGTGCATGAAAAGACAATAGCTTCAATCAACACCTTAAGGGAGTTATTATTCATGAAAATTCAGTAAATGGTTGAATTTTCACAGCTTTTTTTGCAGTTTACCCTATTGTCATTTGTAGAGAAACTAAAAATTGTCTCGTGATTAACAGCAAATGTAATGTACAGTAATGCAGCGACAGTTTGTCCAGATATTATGTTAGGGTGATCGTACGTAGACTATAAATATCCAAGTTTAGCACTGTACTGTATCTGTGGACATGTACATCTACATAGCCTAAGAGTACTAGAGATTACAATATCAACACTTATGCATAATGTCTTATAAAGTACAGCTACTACATGTAGACACTGATTTCATCTGAGCAAACCTTAATATTAATGTCCTATCGCTCCCCGCTGGACAGAATCTAGTGATTGTTATAATAAAAGTCTTTCACAGCTCGTAAAATACATTGCTAAGAGACCTTTTTGGTCACATTCATTCAACTATCATACACTGACCTTCATTGTCCTCTGAAACTCACCGAGACTTTTTCTACACAATGACCATGTTTGCCTTTTAAAAAGTCTGTGTGTGGAATCTCAGCCAGATAGCGAGATATCATAGTCACTTGATGACAGCGAGCGCCCGACTTTACGCACATTTTTGGCATTAGTTATACGGGCCGCCACCTCCACCGGCTTCTCGAAATAATGCACCAGGGCCTGCTCGGTGAGAACCGAAGCCAGAAACTGCTCAAAGGTGATGGCCCAGTCTTTATCGATGCTCGTGCTGTGAGGCATTCCTCTGTCGTAGGACCCCCCGCTGAGAGGAGCGTTACTCCTTACAACCCCGGGGCCGTGGTCGCTGCGCACCAGCACCGTGTCGTCTGCAATGTCCTCGCATTGCAGCTTCTCATCCAGCTCGTGGGAGCCCGCACTCAGAACTGAGTAAGACGACATCGAGGTGTCGTCTTTGGTTTCGTCATCAGAGATCAGCATGGAGGATGACGTGCCGGTGTCTTTGGGGGACGAGTCCTCCAGCTTGATGTCTTGCATTGCTGGCAGCTGCTCGCTCCCTTCCTCCTCCTTCCCATCCTCACAGGGGCTTTGCTTGATCACCAGTAATGCAGGGGAGAAATCATCCTCCTGGACTCGCTGCTGGAATTCAGGCATGGCCTCTTGCTTTGTTTTGTGGTCTGTGGCTTCTCTGTTACACACATCGGACTCTAGTTTAACCTCCATGTTGTGATCCTTCCTGCCAGGAGAGAAGAGCTTCCCCACTTCTCCCATTTCCAGCAGCAGACTGGTGACGGTGGCGGTGGCGTGATACAGCTCCTGCTCTGCAGCGTCCTCACTGAACATGCTGTAGAGGGTCTTGCACAGCTCGATAAACTGGGTCTGGGGGGAAAAAACACAAGACGTCAGTTAAACCCTGATGCCGCTTTGTTCTGCATGTACCGTCCTTAACAACACGTAAAGAAGGTCTCACCTGATTCAGCTTGGGGAGATCTTTTGTGTTTTCCAGTTTAGATTTGGTCTCCTGGTTCCACAGTTTCAGGTAATTGCGACAATCAGGTGTTTTCAGTTTCTTCACTGTGAGATGTACAAAACATTTTTTATTTACTCTTAAGTTGGTTTAAACAAATGCATCAAAGTGCAACTAATGCCTTTTATTTCTGTATCAGGATTAAAGAACTGGCTATATCAATTGTAGAGCTCACCCTGGATATATACTGAATGCACATATTTCTTTCAAAATTCTGGAAGAAATAACATTTCATTTTTCCATTGAATGGCTGACACTATCAAACATTTTCAGGCCATGAAAATCACACCCATATTTTGACCCAATCACATTTAGTCTCTTTAACTGTTTTTTATTACTCAATATTAAAGGTAAGTTCAAACTTGCATGGTTTGCCATTTGATAATGATTGTGTTTCGCAGTTTAGATAAACAGGATTATGTAGTGTGTTGTCTAAGATCTATAGATGCAGGCTGTGATCTTACTTTCGCAAAATACTACTCACCTTTTTCAGTCTTAAATGTAACTCTGACAAAACCATCATCCCTCTCACTTCTGGTCTTTGAGTCGTGACCTGCAGAGAGAGAGAGCAAACGTCTAGTTTAACAACTCAAAAAACATTCATAGAAAAAGAAAATCCTGAACAAAGAACAAAGAGTAGTGTTCATACCTCAGTTTTTAGAATTGTTAATCATTTTATTAAAAACTAATATTTAAATATGAAATCATTTACACATTCTCAGTTACTTTTCAAAACTCCTTTGACTGTTATCAGTCTTTGTTCAATTCATTGATTTTGTAAACAAGGAAATTCCTCACATTTCAAGCCCATTGTATTACAGTATTTCCTTGCTTCCAAACTACATACTGTACAGCAGATTTTTAACCACACAGCTTGCATAACGTCTACTTTTCTATGCCCAGGACAAGGTGTGATTCAACAGGATAACATCAGTGCCTTCTGAGAGCTGGATTGTCTTAACAACAGATCAGTGTTTGAGGCGGTTTCTCACCCGTGGTGTGGTTTCAGGGTTAATCCAACCACCCTTTCCCCAGTCAATCATATGACATGCCCATGACCACAAACACAGATTACACTCGTGCAAATATCACAATGGCAGTCTCATGTCTTAATACTTTAAATAGCAACACCGTCAGGAATGAAAGCACAACAGATAACTTAGGGGAAATCTGTAATTGCTAAATAAATGAAATATAATTTATCTGTAAGTGTATGTAGGGTATATTTAATATGGACTTTGGTTTAGAGCTGTTTAATGGTATTTTTCCATCTATTGTTTAAGTCATTTCCCTATCTTCTAAAAATGATTCTTTTCATCTCTGAGGTTATAAGGTTTGCTGCGGTGTGTCCCTTCAGTTTTTCCAACCACATTCTCACCACTATGTTTTTAATGATAACGCTTATATTATATAAATGACGTTCACATGCATAGAGTGCTTATGTTAAGGATGCACAAAGACAGTAGATTTTAGGTTCCTACCGATGGATGTTTCGGGAGTGATGTCTTCAAAGAAGTACTGAGTCGCCTCAAACGCAGAGTCAGGCTCCTCCGGTTCACGAGGGATTTCTTTGAAAGTAGGGAAAAATGTTAACTTTCTTTGTAAAAACCTTGTTTTCATACCAAACCATTGTTTCTCTTCAATCATTCCTACAAAATCTTATTTTAAAGTGATGTGGTAATAAGTTTGTCAAAATGTAAATAAAAGTCATTCGGTTGAAGAAAAAGTTAATCCTGAGAAAACAAGCCTTGCCCTGTTAAGTGATTTTAAAAAAGCTCAGCCATTTCTGTACAGCTAGTAATCCTGCTCCACTCATATTCAATCTGGAGTGTCCTAAAGACGACTTTCAGACATTACTGACAACATAGATGCAAACTCACCAGGAATGACGTGCAGCTTGTAGAGGAGCTTCAGCTTCTCAGTGAGATCCCCGTGACACAAGACGCCTAAAACACATCAACACGCTTTAGAGACCAGGCACACCTGAACTACTGTCAAAATCTGACACATCAGTGAGGACAATTCTACCTTTAATTAAAATCAAGACTACAACTCTCAACACGTGCGCTGTGTTACAAATCGTTACTTTAAAATAATATTTTTTCATATTATTGTATGCTATGATACAATAAATAGTATAGTGTGTCTTAAGAACATCCTAAAAAAAAGGTCAGAGGTTTGTACTTCAATGTAAAAACCTCGCTTTACTTACCAAGGCCGCTGATGAACTCCCGGAAGTTGATGAGTGTGTCTCCGTTTTGGTCGAGCAGACGGAAGAAGCGCAGAGCCAGGGGGTCGGAGTGCGCTCCGTTGGCCCAAGGGAACAGCAGGTTGAACAGCCCTCTGAACTGCTCCACGTCCATGCGGTACTGCTCCAGGTACGGCAGGCTAGGGTCGTGGCGCTCGGTGGGGTTGCTGCTGCTGCCCCAGTAACAGCTGGTCAGGTGCTCGGCCTGGAGAGAAGAAAAGCATGTGAGGACTCTGAAATGTTATGGCAAAATAAAACTCGGGAAGTACCTTTTATCTCCAAAGCTCCCTAACTGTGCAACACCACCGAAAAATATTAGGTAGACATTCAGAAGACATTTTTAAAAGGACAGCTGAAAGCACTTCAGCAAATCCCCTTACTATTTGTCTTAATTGTTTTATTAAATGAGTATGTAAGCTGTCACTCACCTTAAAGAGCACATAAAGCTCCTCCAGCTCATCAATGCTGAAGGCAGTCTCTGTTACAATAGTCCTGACCTGAAACACAATATAATGACATTAAGTATAAATAGAAGAAAGAGCGTGAAGAGAGCAGAGTATCTAATAATAAACAGAATGTCGTTTATTACGATCCAACACTCTAATCTAACTTAGCCTTCAGAACTAAGAGACTTTAAGTTGCCATGCTGCCAAGATGTTGTCTGCACAACAGGGTTAAGCAACAACATTGTAGTAAATAAACCTCCTACAGTTTTACAGACATTTGTCTAGCTACAAATAGTAACAGTCAGTGGGTTCTCACCACGTTGCGTTTCGTTGTATCTTCAATGGTTTGGATGACCCTCAGTCTCTGTTTGAAACGCATCTGCTCAATCACATCTGCACGGATTGAACCGAATTTCTGATACAAAGAAAGAAGGACAAAAATAAAGGTCAACTCAGGTGCCGCCTTATTCAAAGTTATCACAATGAAAGGACAGCAAGGAAGCTTTTAAAAACGCATTTAAACTTAGGTTAAAATCATACAACAGGAAGCACACTGCATTTTATTAATGCTTCCCTGAGAAAGAACATGGATGACAACATTTGTACCATTTCCCTGCATGTCTCTCAACAAAACACAGTGGTGGACACAGGTTTTCATAGGCTCATCATCCTCCTGGTCAAATACCTCGTAGGAGCTGCGGACCAGTTTGAAGATGTCGACCTCTGGATGTGGTTCCCCGTTGTCTGTCAGTAGGGAGTGCAGGTGGGGGATGGGAGGGAGGGTGCTGTCCTTATTGGTCACACTGTCCAAGTATCTACAATTAAGAATAGATTTACCAAAATTATAATCTTTAATGCTTGTCGGATAAAAATAACTGATAAAGTAAAAAAAAGTAGGGTTAAAGAGAGACGGTATCCTAAATGTCCAGAAAACAGATTATTTTTGTTATTTTTTCTCTCCTCACCTGCCGAGTACAGTCATGGCCTCTCCATCATCCTTGCAGCTGAGCAGCTGGTGGATGTTGGCGTGCAGGACGGAGAGCGCCAGCTGAAAGATGACCTTGATGCCGTCGTAGAAGAAGCAGTCCACCACCACCACTGCGCTCTCGAACGGCATGACCGACAGGAAGAGGGTGAGGAACCAGGACAGCGAGATGGTGGAGATGACCCCGAGGTCCTGCATGCAGTCGTACAGCTGAGGGACGTACTCACGGGCGAGCTCCTCGAACACCCCCTGATCTACCAAGGCTCCTGGGAAACACAGGGGAAAGAAAGGGGATTATTTAATTAAAGTATGAAAAAGAAAAAATGAAATGGGCTGACTGTGGGCTAGAAACTATCAAATCTGCCACCAATATTACCGTAAATGCATATTTGCTATGACAAACTAGAAGCTTAAAATGCATAGCAGCAGTAAATAAGGTATAGCAAAGGACCATTTCAGAAACTAATATATAAAAAGGATGTTGAACAATTAAAAAACAACCTAAAATACAGCATCTATTGCAAATACTGACCTACAACCCTGGTGTTGTAGTAGTCAGGCAGCATCCTCTCACAGAGCGCCACTAGCAGCCAGAAAGCCTCCTCTTCTTTAGCGTAGAGCAGCAAGACAGAAGTCACGATATTCATAGCCTGTGGTGTCGAAGGAGAGAAGAGTATAAATTAAAGTTCTGTCAGGGACTGCAAGGTTCTGTATGTCAGAATCTGAACAGGCGTGTGTACCTGACAGTATCCAATGTTCGGGTTTCTGAAAGCGTAGGCCGTGAGGACCCTGCGCAGAGCAGCGATACCCATCTCGTTCTGAAAGGCCGGGTGCTCGGGGAGCGAGCGGTGCAGGTCCCTCTCTATCTCCTCTGTCGCCAGGTTGTATTTTCCCATCGACCTCTCCACCAGGTCTTCGTAGTATCCGGGATGGGTGGCCATCTCGTTGATGGTCCCTGTGAAAAACACAGGAGAATTAATTCTCGTCTTTCAGATCTCTTCCAGGACCTCAACCAGGCCAAGTAGATAACATTTAAGGCTGTCATAAAATACTTGAATCCAATAAGATTTGTGCAGTATTAACTTAGTTGTTTTAAATTTCCAGTCAATGTTGGAAGTGTTATTTGTTAATTTCAGTAAATAGTGCTTTATTTTCAGTCCTGTGAATAACAGTTAACCACATTCCAGGTACCTGCTCATCAAGCTCACCAAACTGGTTTTTACACTCTTTGTTTTAAAAATAGACACCAATTAATTCAACAACTAGAGTATTACATAGGCATTCTATATTTTTCTTATATTATTTTAGTATAAGCTAATCTAACTAATTCCTATGCAGGTAAGGTTGACTGAGGTCATCACTATGCAGCTATGACAACAGCCAAGTGAGCTATAAGTGAGTCACTGTGGAAAGAGAGAGGCGCTCTGTTCAGGAAGAGCAGACGCTGCTGCATGACTCTGCCTGTACTCAGGTATGTGTGAGGTTGAATACCTGAATAAACCTGTTGCTATAGAATGACAGTCACAAGCTACGTTACGCTATGTTTTAATGACTTTGGTTTAAAAACAGCTTTTCTTGAACAACCCAATTTCTTTTGACACAATAAATAAATAAAGAGGAAAACAAATCTTTACTTTAAAAAGGCTGCAACACAGACATAGCCGTAGTAGTAGGAGTAGTATCTCACATTTTAATTTCAGTTATTATTTCTTATAATGTGTGTTGTCAACAAGGGACACCTGAGTAAAATATGCATCATGTGATGTTAGGATCAGGTATGATCATGCAGTATGCAGGGTGTGGTCTCAGGTGACGTGTATGAATCATTTTACAGCTTTCTGCATGCACTCTGTGTGTTGTGTTTCTCTGCATGTTTCCTCACCAGAGAAGAGCAGCCAGAGCTCTCCTCTCATGCTCTCAGGAATCCCCTTGAGGACCAGATCCTTTGTCTTCTCCGTGCGGTACATACAAACTCCCTGTCCGTACTCTGTGAAGTGGTTCTTCCACGCCTGCTCCTTTAGGAACTCCTTCGCCTGAGCAAAGAGGGGGGAACAGCTTTATAAGATGCAAAAGCACAAGGTCAATCACTGTAAAGTAAAATCTGTAAACAGTGGTAAGATTGTTTTCTTGCACACTCTGCAAAAAATGATTATTGTAATATGTCGTAATGCAAAGTCACAGTGCCATTGCATTAAGCTTAAGGACAGTTATGGCTTTATTTATATACAGTCTTACAAGAAAGATATACTGCGAGATTGCCACTAGCCGCAATCCTCCATGCAGCTTAAAATATGTGCAATATAGTGATGTAAAAATGGCAATTATGGATAGACAAGTAAAGCATTCACAAGTCTACAAATAGCTTTTAATGGGAGCAGATCAAATCAGAGTTTCATTAACACCATCTCTGGTCCCTCTATAAATAGTTTTACAACCATTAAGGGAAGAAAAGAGAAAGAAAAGTGACTTTGAATCCCACAGAAATGTATTCAAACAATTAGTTAAAAGACTATTGGCCCAAGAAAATGTGTATCCAGAAACAAGTCTTGTAAACAGTAAAAATAATTACTGAAGGCATCCATTGCTGTGCCTTTAACTGTACTTGACAGAGAGTGCATTTAACTCACCAACTTGGGGTTGAACTCCTCAGGTGAGCGCCGGCGGTACATGGTCATGAGAGCTTGTGTGGCTGTGGGCACGCTGCTGTCGTTCAGGTTGAACGTGCGCTCGCCTTCTGAGCTCAAACTGTTCTGTGGGCTGCTGGAGTGCAGGGACCCATGCTGGGAGTAAACCTAGGGAGGACGGACATCATGTTTAATGGTTTGAACTTTTAAATGGTCACCACCACATTTTAAACTGCAAGTAAACTAGGTATTTAAGAAACCGTATTTTGTTACCTCGTCATCTGAGCTGGTCAGGCTGCCGGTGAGCTCTCTCTCCAGGTAGATCTTGGAGGTGGTCTGCTGCAGGAAGTCAGAAATCCTCTGGACCAGGAAGTCCCGGTCCTTCAGATTAGCAAACAAGAATGTCATTCTGTTCTTGGTGCTGATGGAGAGAGGGCTGGGCAGCACGTTGGAGCTGTCTGCCTTCTCCACGATGGTCACCTGGAGGATTAATCAAAATCTCAATTAATACATAAAGTAATTCATGAGAATCAGACAAAACCATTTTAAAAACAAATTGTACTGAAAACAAAACTAGCTATTTTTTTCGTGTAAAATGACAAAATGTAGACCACTTATTTAAAAAACTTTACGATACAGAAATGCTTCACTCCTCCAATGATCATCTGTATTTGACATGTCACTTGTTAGATGCTTTTACCCAAAGCGACTTACAAACACTCAATACGGTGAGCAGTCCCCACAGGAGCAATTTGGGTGTAGTGCCTTGCCCAGGGACACAACGACATGCTAACTGAAGAGTGGATTGAATCAGTGCTCCCCTGATCCGGTCTAGTACATCAACTACCCTGCCTGTGTTACCTTGGTATTTATTTTTAAATATTGTATACTGCACACGTTGAGGGAGAGTTTGTTAACAGATGTTGTTGTTGAAAGAAGCACCCATTTACTTAAATTCCTCAAGATTTCTGTCAATATAAATTCAGTTGTCTTCAAGAAATCATGGACACACAGGGTGAGTAATTGATATACAAAAGGTCAATTTGGGGTTGAGTATTCCTTTAAGTGTTTACTGGCATCAGTTCAGCTCTACCACTCATTTAATTTTAAAGACTGATGCCGTTACAATAGCAAGTATTTACTTTGTGTACAGCCTTTTATAGTCATAATCCCCTAAAAGACAACATCAACAAACTGGTCACATGTTGTCTTAGCGGTTTACTTCAGTCACTTCTGATGAGTGCTGTTTGTATTGAGGTGCTGAATGTTATCTTTACCAAGTATCGTTTCTGTAATTATCAAATCTCCCACATTGCAAGCTGTACATAAAACCTGCTGATACATGTCAGACAGAACCACTCGCCTCTCGTAGGGGAATGATGAGGCTGCACAGCGTCTCCTCCTTGCTGGTGAAGCAGATGTAGTTGGTGGAAACAAACATTTGTCCCAGGATGTGCATCTTGTTGAAGGGGGTCCACAGGGTGCAGTCTGTGTGTCCATCCAGCTTCTCGTCTTTCGGCAGACGGAAGAGCGCCCGGTAACGCTCACTCTTTGCTCTTGCATCCAAATCCCTGCAGGATGAAAAATGCCCAGTCATATGAGTCGACATTTTTGTTATTGTACAATATAACAGAATGGGTTGAGCCTGAATAATCCGCTTTGCATTAATATGGCTCTGGCAATTATTAGCAATGTTACTAAAGTAAAAAGTAGCAATACTAAAACATAGACATACACAAAAAAGAAGACCCATATTCAACATTTCTTACAGTTACTTAAGCACAAAAGCAATTTGCATTCAAATAAACTGGTAGTACAAAAAGATAAAAGAAGTGTACCATTTATTTCCTAGTACGCATGTTTAGCTTTTGTCTTTTCTCTGTGTCTTTAAGATAACCAGCTGCTCACACACCACAGCACATTAATGTTCAATCGATTACATGTCATAAAACATGCAAACACATTCATTATTGATGAGCGTAAATAAGCGTTCTCGCTCAGCATCGGTTATTTCTCACCTCTTGAGAGCCGACACCTTCTTGGGGGATTTCTTCTTGAGCTTGGGCAGCGAGCGGTCCTGCTCGAAACCTTTGTTGTCCAGCAGCTGCCGCATGGCGATGTTGGCCAGCTGCTCCGCCAGCTTGAAGGTCTCGTTGATGTTCAGGAAGACGGAGAAGACGTGCTCGTTGAGGCGGGTGCTCACTTTGATCCCGTCGGGCAGCAGGAGGGTGGCGCTCTTCTCTAGCTGGGTGATCTCTGCCCAACGCACCACCAGTTTGGCTTGAATTAAGGAAAAGACATTAAAAAGGTAAATAGATGAGTATACACAGACGAGAGATTACACAATTAAACTAAAGTTGCCCTAAGGATATTAGTCAAGTCTGCAAGAACATGCAAGAATAGGAGGATGATGCACAGTTTGACATGTGGTTAGACCAGTGTGGGGAGATATTAGTGTGCAAGAACTAACTGCAACATGACCTGTAATAACAGATTGGAGTTTCAAAAAAAAGGAAGCCATGAAGAAAAATAGCAGATCTGATATTTCCTATAAATAATGGCAGAGAGAATCTCTCCAGAGTAAAAATGTACCCAAATTATTAAGGGGACAGAAGCAAAGCAGCCTTGTTGAAATTATTTATTGTTTTCATCTAACCTCAGCCTGTCCTTCAATGACTTGATATTGGACAGGTTGCCAAAAAAAATTGAAAATATTTGGAACGTGAGCAGATTGCCGTTTTGTGCCTGGGCAAAATCCCAAATAAGTTGACGCATTTGAATATCTTTAAAATCCTTCTGGCTGCTTGTTAAAAGAAACAAGAACAAATAAAAACATAGAATTGGCCAGAAAAAACTCATTTTACCTAAAAATTAAAGGTCAAAGTTAACGTAGATATCCCATAACACTACTAAAAATCTTCTTTTATTATAATGTTTTTTTAGTTTTACGCACACAAACTCTAAAGCCATAGAAGACATTAAAAGGTATTCACAGGTATTTTCATGCCAATAAAATAATGAAATAGATAAAGAGAGACAGCAGTTCTCTAACCTTCTTTTCCCAGTAGGTATGAGTAGAAGCAGAGGTGGTTGATGCTGAGGTAGAGCCATCCCTGTCGGGGCACTTTGCCCTTCCAGTAGCTGCAGGAGTAATAGTTGACCAGCTTCTCCTCCTCCGGCATCCCGAACAGCTTACGAAACTTAGCGCTGGCCTCCTTGAACTTGTCCGTGTCGTCGTCCTCTTTGACGTCCTGGTTCTTGTTGTACTCCGCAATGATGCCCTGAAGATGGAAAGAGACGGAAAGATGTAATGAGCTGAAGGGACGAGAAACAATAGGGTTGGTATTTGAAGAAGAGCTGCAGAAGGTTAAGTGATTTACATTTTAAGATTCCACATTGTTTACCGCAGCTAGCACGGTTTGATACAGTTATACTTCATAGGACCCATAACAGCAACAAACTGGCAAGATGAAAATAGTTTTATTGTCCGATTCCTTATTTTTTCTTAACGTTACTAACTTCGTATTGGTTTCCTGTCCTAACTTTTTACTATAAAATATAAAACATTGTAGGAATGCTTTATATACGAGTTGCATTATATGTAAGAAACATGTAAATGTATGTTAAGCAGCATTCCCACATCTTAAAGATCAAATTCAATCATTTTCAAAGTCTTTAGAGGTCAATTCAAGGACCCAACATGGCACAGTTTGAAACAAGGTTCATGGTTAATCCCCACTTCAATTTAAACAGCAATGAGAGAGGCATAATGAGTGTGAAAACGTATCACTCAAAATTAAAAGATGTCAAAAAAAGTTGTAAAGTAATTTAAGCTTTGTTGAATATATATATATATATATATATATATATATATATATATATATATGCCGGGTTGCAAGTAGCATTTGCCTTAAGAAAAAAAAGTCAAAGGCAAAGTGTCCACTTAGTTTCACACAGGATATCTGATATCTACACATAGAACAACATGTTTATGGGACAGTCTGATCAGGTACCTGAACTTTTCCTTTGACAAAGGTGGTAATGTCGTTCTCGTTCTCAAAGATGGAGAGCGTCTGCAGCAGGTTGTGTTCCAGCCACTCCCAGTGCTCCGTGATCTCTTTGCGAGACGTTCCTGCAGGAGAGGAGGAGAGAGAGCACTCAGCTGCTGGGTTCACAGGAGGAGCGTAATGGTAGCAATGGGTCACACTTGAACAAAACACCAAACACCTTTTAATATCTTTCATTTTGCAATGTAATTTCCCCTAAACATTTTTCTTCTTCTCTCTTTTCATTTTCTGGTATTATAGTATTATTTCAGCCCTGTAAATGACCATGTTAAATGTCTACTTTGAGACTTGAAATACATATACATACCATGTTATTGTTTCGATTTACACTCTGAGAATGATCTTTATAAAGTTTGTAGTTACTATGCCATAATATTTGATCCAAAACAATGAAATTGGATAATCTCAATTTATTTACAAGCTATATTTTCTGCCCTCCAGCTTCTTTGCCCATCATCTTCTTTAACTCAATGATGGGCAAATTATGTCAAAAGCATCACTGTAAATCAAATGTCAAGAGCGGAGTATCAAATCAAATACACTTCTTTTATTCCCTTAAACAGCAACACTATAACAACACTACATTTTGTTAGCAGTGAGGTCAAAACAGATTTTTGGGGCTGGAGGAGAAAGTGATCGCAGTAATGGCTGCAGCCCCTGAGGACCATTATCCCTCAACATGGCTGCAAACAGGCCTTCAGTGAGTGCATATTCACTGAATTATCCCCGTCTGCCAGACTGCTCCACTCTCCTACATGTCTGGGCGAAAGAAGTAAGGACTGGGAGGGGTGGGGAAGGAGCAATTTTGCCATTTTGAAGCCAGGCTAGTCTTAAGTAGGCCTCCATTTCAGATATAGGGAAAACAGACACTCAGTTCATAGAAACATTTGGTAAGGAACAGACGGATTAAAGACCCTCTGCCAATGTCTCAGTAGTGAACCATCTTCGTTTAATTAGAAACTGTTTAACATCGTTATCTTATCAGGTATCATCCTGATTTATTTTTATGCATTTACAATTAGTTTAGTTGCATTTTGTTTTAATGAATTGTAATTCACAAAAGTGATGTGATAAAAGCAAGGCAGGTTAAAGCTTCTCAAATATGATTATTTGCTGGTTTTCTTTGTCTTTTCTGACGATAAACCAATTACTTTTTTAGGTTTCGGACTTTTGGTCAGGGAAAACACGTGTCAAGAGCGTGTCAACCACGGGAAACTGTTATTATTAACTAAACAATTGATTAACTCAGAATAGTCATAAAAGTAATTTATAATGAGAACAACTGTTACTTGCAGCCCTGCTTCGGTGTTGGAAATGCAAAAGCCTTATGTCATACAGCTTGGATGATTTCATATTCAATGACAGCATAAAAAATTAGAACTAGAAGAGTGCTGCTTCTTATCAGTGTGGAGTGCGGCGGCTGTTTTGCTTGATGAATGTGTCTGACTGGAGATAATAAGTAAAGCTTTGCATACACGGAATATGCAGATTACACTATTGTGAGGCACTAGCAGAGGACATGAAATCAAAATAAATAAAACCCATGAAGTGATTAGCAGAAAAACACAACATTCACTCGTATTTGAGCATTGATTCCTGCACCTGATCCTGTAATCCTGCCCTTTAAAACCACCGGGGCATGATGTAATGCTTGGCATCCAGCAGCTGACATGGGAAAAGGCAGGATGTTGGAGCATTATGGGTAGTGTGGTGGCTGGGGGAGGGATGTAAAAACACACAAGAGGTCTACGCTTGATTAACCCTTTGAGTTTTCCTGCATTTTAGCTTGACCATCGTGTCGATTGCAGAGGTGGAAGAAGTAAGAGGAGTAATACCACAGTGTACCACCAAAACCCTGCATTGTTCTTTATACTCAGTTAAAAGTGCAAAAGTATTAGCATCAAAACATAATTAAGTAGTAGTAAGTATTTAAGTACCAAAACTATAATTGCTTTTTATGTAGAATGACCATTTCTTTTGAAAATGATAGATTATGTGACTGGATTTTGACGATAGATGCATTAATGCTTTAATGACTTACATTTTTCAACTGGTAAAGTTTGAAGTAAATGAAATGACTTTTTTTAATACATGAAAATTCCTTATAATTGTTGATTTACATTTTGTATTAGCATATAGTACAATAGTTGCTTACAAAATGGAGTAGAGTAAGTAAAGTACGATTAAATGTAAAAACTACCTCAAAGTATTACTTAGGGACACTAGTTGAGTAAATATACTTGGTTACTTTCCAGCAATGGTCAATATCTTATGAATATTTCTCTTTTATTGTCTTGTTGGGGCCTTGGACTCTTATTTCCTACTGTGCTGTAGCTATCGAGCATATGACAATAACGCTTTGGCTTGAATTTCAAACCCATAACTCTACATCTTAAATGTGCAGGATTAAGCATATAAGGTCAATCAGAAAACACAACTGTCAAAGTATACTTGAGGTTAAGTCTAACATGGAGCCAACATTTAAAAAAGGGCACATACCATGAGCGATGATCCAGTAAACTAAAGAGTCGGGGGTCTGGTAGAGGATCCTGTACGGGGCCATCCGAGCACTGGAGTCCAAGACGACATCCAGGGTCCCGACCAGCAAACCTGCAAGAGACCAAAATCATGATATTAAAGACTGAACAAAAACGTAATAGTATTTTTCAGAAAATGACAAAAGCCTCATGACACATGTTGACATATAAATATGTTCAGCTGTGAAATAAACAAAAGCATTTACAGACATAATACAACCATAAATCATCATCTGAAACGAATCCCAGGAAATGTTGTGGTTCAGGGTTTGTTTCTGTTGTTGTTGTTGTCGTCTCTACGCCATAAATCCAAATGCATTTGTTTAGTACTGAGGAGTGTTAGACAGATGACCTTTATGTTTGACTCTGTGTTCAAATTAAATGTGATTTATTATTCGAATCCAACTAATACATTACTTTAGCCGAGGCTTTTTTCCCAAAGCCATTAACAATAAGTGCAATCAACAATGAGGATACAATGGCAAGAATCCCACAAGTAGACTAACCATAAAAAACATTGCCAGTGCTACATACAGAAATGAGAAGGTTTTGTTTTTAGTTGGCCAAGTTGCAGTCAAAACAGATGGGTTTTCAAATAGCAATGTGAGGTGTGTAGGCTTTCTGCTCACTTCATATGAAAGCAGTGGTGAGAAACTAATAAGGATAAAGGTGACCTGAGAAAGTATATAGGCTATTAAATGAAAAAATGAAGAGCCATGATGCATGTGGTTTGGAAGGTGTCAGATTAGAGGTATTTATTGTCATTATAAACGTACAATGAGTTCAGTGTTTCGTTGTATGAAGATTGCTGCCAGAAAGGACAACTTGAGGCCAGTCCCAAATCCATTCATAATGATTCTTAACAGGCATTCACTCTGTAACACTTGAAAGGTTAAGAAATTGTGTATAATCAACTACAGTACACAGCTTGCGTAATCATTGCATGCTGCTAATTTTCATATAATGCAATGTAAAAAGGACTTTATTGTGGAAGGTGCTGCTGGCTTATTATGAGATTAGAAACCGTTTAACCTTTACTAATTACTTGATATTGTGATTCACACGCAAACAAGAGTTTCACAACCTGGAAACCCAAGAAGCTATTCTGTATAATGGATCTTTTTTTATATAAAATCCTAATAAAAAAAGCTGTACAACAATGGCTTGACAATTAGTACAAACCTACAGTGGGCTAATTTGCCAAAGTGATATTATTTTCTGAGCTTCTGGTGGCTGTAGATGATTTGCCAGGTTCAGAATAGGTGTACATGGAGCTAAGACGGGTTATTTTTGTTCAGCCGCTCATCAGAGCAAACAGCATGAGTCACACAGAGAGAAGATGAGGGGGAGGAAGGGGAGACATGCGAGCGAAGCTGAAATGTTTTTCTTATTTTCAGAGGAAAACAAGTGTTAAGGACAGACAGAAATAATAAACCAAGTACATCTGTGTGTTCCAAACTCACTGACCCTCCATCGTTTAAAGAACTTGGACTACAGCGACAGTACCTCACACCTTTTTGTCGCAATGAACATTCAAGAAAACCAATCAAAAGCCAATGAAATCAATTAAACTGCAATACAGTTATACATTGATTGTCATGCCACATGTCAGATCCCTGTCATGAATACACAAAAAAAATATTCTGTTGTGTATGTAATAAGTGTTTTGGAAGTAAATAAGCTAAAGTGGATTCTTAATGACAATAAGACTAATGAGACATTTAAGCATGACACTCTGGTTAAGTATCTCTGTAACAAACAGACAACTTCCCCCTGTTCAAAGAAAGATCACAAGGTTACAAAACAGTCATAGCTTAAAAGTTCAACACTTCCCCACACATCCACCTCAGAGAAGCTTTTAATGTGCAGTTAACCTTAGATCTCAAATCAAAAAACAAAGTAATACAGCGAATGAAAACTTCTGGTAAGTTTTTGTACAGTGTTGTGGTGTAAAATTCATGAAAGGCTACTAAATTGGACTTGTGTTCTATAGCATGTAATGCATTGTGCAGCCTCCGACATGGGAGCTGAGGTTTAACGCAGGAAACGCGGGGGTAAAAAAAAAAGGACAGATCACTGAATGTGTGTGACCACCTTGTCTTTCCTTTGTCAGTGAGACAGACAGAAAGACAGCCATTTCCTAGCCAGTGGGAATTGTTATTTATTTACACATCACTTGCCTCCGTCTGTGGTATACATTGAGGGCCATGTGTGTAAAGGAAGAGGTGTGAGTAGGAATAGATAATTTCCTTCCACGTACTGTATGAGTGGGTGCACACAACACAAAACAAAGACAACTAACAGCTGTAGTGGTAACATGTTCCACCTTTCATTTCTGAGGGGTGGAAAAACAGGCCTATACAAATCATGTGATCAAGAGCTCCCTATTGTGGAAGCAAAACAAAATTAGCCTCACTGAATCATTACTCATTCAGTGGAACAGCAGCAGACCAAACAATATGAAACAAAACACACTTATTGTGTTCTGTTTATATCCTATTTATGCAAAAAATGCGGGTTGCACAGGTTGCGGTGGTGGCTGCTGGTGTGGGATGTTTGCATTGAGCACACAAAGGAAAACAATCTCCCTGACACTTGAAATCAATGCTGCTTTAGATAACCAAAAACCTGAGACAAGTCTCAATCATCACCATGCGTGTCGCATTGCTGCAACATATGCAATGATATGTATTTTACAGCTTCTCCTCTATTTCTACTTATGAAAATAAACAACCAGTCTGGCCTACATAAGGACGAGGGCAGTATCTGACACACTTACATCCTAACATAAAGTGATTACCAGCCGGATTGTGAAATATGGTTTTGTACAAGGACTCAAATGTTTCTGTAATTTTAAGCTCAAGCATCAAGTTACGTAACGACTGACACGATGGCCTGATTCTGAGGTTATTTAGTCTGATGAAAGCAGGTTTTGTTCTGCGTTATTCTTTTTGCTTTCTCTCTGATAAATAATGATGAGGTCTACATATGGACAACAAAGGATGCAAGACGTCCTTTCAAATGCCCCTCCAGCTCTGCACAGTCACACAAAACACTGTACATGCGAACTTGGTCATTAGATAAGACTATGTGAGGGTTAAAGCGTGTAATTTATCGGGTTAAATGTGTGTTATTCAAATGACATTCAAAAGAAAATTGAGCGAGTACATCTTCTACACTAGGCCTACTTACAGTACAGCTTAGTTGTAAGGTCAAAGGTTTCCCTGAGGAGTTTTCTTGTAAACAAACTAATTTGCAGTAAGTTCCCATTTGTGCATGTGTCTCCCGTCTATAAAAAGCTAACATGCATGCAGAAATTGCATCATCATTTGTAATTGTGACCACTTAAGGGGCACTATTATGCTTTTGGGGCTTTCCCTTTCCTGTAGTGTTTTTGTGCATGTAAATGGTCTGCAAAGGTTCCCTCCAGAGGGAGTTTCTCTTCCACACAATCCCCCCCTTTTTGAACATAAAGCACAAACATGTCACAATAGAGATAAAAAATACAAATATGAATCTTGAAAATGAGCACAACAGAGCCCCTTTAACAGTTTCCACAGGGCTGAAGCAGACAACAAGCTAATTTGTCTTAATGACACCGAAACCAATGAGAAAATTGTGCATGACGCTCTGGTAATGTCCCTTGTGACAAAGAACTATCTGTTGTAAGTTGGAAGACAACTTCCCCTTGTTCAAAATAAAATCCCAATGTTCAAAAACAGTCATAACCTAAAAGTTCAACACTTGCCCACACATCTCAGAGAAGGCTTTTATTGTGCGGTTAGCCTTACGTCTCAAAATAGTTTAAGAAAAAAACACCAAAGTTTTACAGCGAATGAGAGTACCTGATGCCTTGTAGTTAGAAATCCATGACAAGCTGCTAATTTGAACTATTGTGCCACAGCATGTAATGTATGATGCAGCCTACATCATGAGTTGAGGTTAAAGCAGGAAACTGGGGGTAACGCACAAGAAAGGAGACCACTAAGGTGTGTGACCACCTTATGTCTGCTTATCACAGTGATGTATCTGACACAAATGTGCTGAGAGCATAAAACCTCAGCAACGTCTGTGTTGTTTATGTTTGATAGCTTCAACTCTTCATCTTCCTGATTGGCTGGCACACTGCTGCATCTATTGCCACATTTCTGCTACCAGTTGATCCGCTATAGTTATGTGGATCATCAATTGTGCATCGAAAATAAACAAAACTGGGACCTGTGTGAAAAGATTGTTAAAGCACTACGATTCAGGATCTCCACAGGAAGCTTTAAACAGCATTGCTAATACTCTAAATGCTAAATATTCTTAACTGATACAAACCCCATTCATCTAGATTATTATATGCTCCTCAAGATTAATCCTGTATAATGATAGTTCAGATAAATGAGGTTAACTACGGCTTTAAAACTGATGTTGAGTGTAAGACTTGGAGATGTAGACATCTTTTGGATTGTCTAACTTGTCAGACTTAGGGATTTTTGGACAATTTGAATGGAAATCCACATATTTATCCAATGTTCCATGTTTAAAACCCAAAGGACCCTTAACACTTACGAGAGCTAAATATGAATACGTTCAGGTTTTCTCCGGAGAAACTGCAGTAATACTATCAATCATTGCCCATCCAGCTACAGCTCTTACTTCACAATGTTAAAATTGCTCGTAAGCCCAGTCAAGTTAAACACATATTTCTGCCCATCGCTGTAAAATGCTGCGTTCTGGTGCAGCCGAATGGTTTCCCGTCCCCCTGGAACAAGTGTTTGTGGGCAGTGTCAGTGTCACTGGGTGCCGAGTGCCAACTGGCACACAAGTCAGCATGGTGAGCATTTACATAACGATGACGTCAACATATCATTTCTGATAAATAAAAGGATTTTTCATTTAGTTTTCCCCTCCAACTTGCTTTTGTACTTCATTAGGAGTCGAAAGAAGTGAAAACTCTTTGATTGAAACACACTCATTTGTAGTACCACTATTTCTTGTTGTAAGGACTACTTCAGAAATGTCTCTTGACTACACAAGTCTTTTATCCAGATGGCATTTTGGCCAGCAATATCAACTAATCATGGACATACACAAATCAGAATTATCACACACAAAATTACATAATATTAAAAGATTGCCATAATATTATATTTGTAACCACATTTCCCACTCCTGACTCAGTTTGAGTGGTCCTCAGTGTCTGGGATTTTACTCCCATCATAGTTACTGCTGTTGTCGTCACTCACTGACAGTGAGAAACTCTCAGCAGAGAACAGAAACCAAGCAGATAAACACAGATCAATCCGTGATAATGGAAGCATGCCACTTCAGATTTAAATCACAAATGCCTTCAAACAATCCTAATTGACACAATATTGGACATTTTACTTCAGATATAGCATGGCAATGCAATTTTTTGACCAAAAACTGTATTACCTTAGTATATTTTCCTAAGACATCACCACTGTTTAGCAATTGGTTTGAAAAATGAATTGTCGTTTATTTTGGAACAAGGGCCTTCAATTTATTCCTACTTAACGACTGATCTCGAGGCAGAACGGTCTTTTTTTCAAACCAAGAAGTATCCTATATGAAATGATTGTTTAAACAATTTATAACAAAAGCCACATAGGGCCATGTCATAGGTCATTGTTGTAATGAATAGCCATAGGGAGAAGAATAAGGGTTTATAGGGGCCCATACACTTCAGTAATCCTTCCAATGGTTGTATCAGATTATGGTCAATGTTAGAATCAGGACCAACACAATCCTGTCAAGGTTTCCAGGTTCTTAACTAAGTAAGATTTAATATTTTAAAGATGCTAAACTGAAGCACATCTATTTAACATGGGGAAGTGCAATATTTTGTTGTGAAATACAACTGGGTGAATTCAGGTCAAAACAAGAGCAAACACTTAAAATTCACAGAGAAACAGTGGGGTGTTAACTTAAACCTCCAATCAGTCATTTCCATAACCTATACTCCCTCCTACTCCTCCTCTTCCTCTCCTGCTTCTGCTTCACCCATTTTGGATAGAATAAGTAAGAGAGAGAGGAGGAGGAGTGAGGAGGAGGAGTGAGAATAGGAGGAAGGGGAATGATTCAGCATGAACAAGCAAAACAGACCGTGTCTGAAATAGAGTCACTGTTGTTCAGACTCCACAGCTATTAGCACAAGAACAGTAGTTTGCATTGTTGTGATGGCTGATATCTCATTTATCTTGCAGGGACAGTGACAAGATAGTGTACCATTATTTATGTGGTGGACTTTGATGGCAGTAATCTTGGTTTATAGGCTTATCCAAGCCAACACCTGGTAATAGTGTGAATAATTCAACACATTTAGAATGTAACTCTTCACATCCAGGTGTAAGGCCACCTGTGACAGCTGATTGGTCATGTGATCCACCTCACGTTGTCTTGTGCATGAGTTTCCTCATAACAAACATTTCATCATCTGAATTTAAACTATAAATATTTGCTGTTGATCCGTGACAGTAAAGGGTTTAATAACAGGACTCACCAGCCAGTCCTCCGCCTCCATTCCCGTGGCCCTTCCGTTTCTGGAGTATGAAATATGGATTGGCTCTCTCGGTGATCCACAATGCACTCGCCAGTAACACATCTTCGGGAATGACCCACATTATGCTCCTGTGTTTTTAAGGGAACATTGAACACACTGCACTGCAGACGGCAACCAATCAAAAAAAAAAAAGAAAAAAAAAAAAAGGGTAGCCTACTGTCCAGCAGGGATAGTTAAATAATTAAAACACTGATGTAGGCCTGATATTCTCCTCTCTTCTTTCCTGCTGGATGTCCGAGCGACAGCAAGACGCGCATCCAAGTGTTGCTATAATTAAACCCTCCAGGCTCTGATCGGCGTGCAATATGGAAGCCCAACAGCAAATGTCGAGCACATTAGCCTCCTTCTGCAGCACCAGCCTCTTGTGTGCAGCCCAGCCTCTTAAATAAATGAATATCTTTGCGGTTGGCTCGGTTTGTTGCCGCACAGCGCAGTGTGATCAGTCTTTGTTGTCCATGTTCCGAGACAGGTGCGATACCGAGGTTAGCGTTGTTGTTCGGCAGAGAAAGCCTCGCTACAGCCGATTAAAATAAACAGTAAACAGTCGGTTAGCTCTCCCAGCAGTGATGCCAGTCCGCGTACTGAAGCAGAAAGGCTAGACTTTGAGAGTAAACCCGCAAACAGCAGCACTCTTCTTCTTCTGCTTCTCCGCCTCCTCCTTCTCTGCTGCACGCAAAATAAAGCGAGCGCGTCACGGACTGGCCACTGCGCGACGTCGGCGTGCAGGAGGTGAGGCACGTGAGCAAATAATGAGGTAATTAATTAGTCAACACTTTTATGAACTCGAGCTATCTGTTTTAATTTAAACATTTTTGGAATCGGCTTTTGTGTTAGGTTCAGATATATCAAAAATGTGGATAGAGGGGATGTTAGTTGTCTGCCCCCTATTTCCAGTGGTCACCACGCTTTTGGAGCTGTGTTAGGCTACTAAGTCTTATCAACATGGTAGTTGGAAACCCAATTCATATTCCACATTAATATTTCCTGTTATTTTATATCAATTTAGTCTTTTAAATAACTTTTCCTCAACACATTTTGCCAAGATTTTTTATGCTGAGTTTGCTTTGTGTCAGTTTGTTTAGAGAACAATCGTTTGTCATTGCTTATGCTGTGCAGCCAAATATTGCCCCGAAATCATTTTGCTTTTGAAGTATTGAGTTTCCAAATGGCCTTACATTTGATTAAAAAGTTTGAATTAAGTTTCTTTCAGCCAAACTATTTTGTTCAATAACCACAAAGTTATTGCCATATGCATCCATACTTTTCATGTTCACAAATCATTTGTCATATTCAATACATGTAATGTTAATTTGTATTTAATTCTGAACACACATCATACATTGCAAGGCTTGCCATCCCTCCAGAGTTGCTCTTCCTGAGGTTTCTTTAACAAATATTATGTTATATGGGTTTGTTTTTTTGTGCAGATTTCTTCACCCAAAGCCAGAGTCGTTGAGGACAGATGTTGTCTTGTGTGGTTCACATTGTAAAGCCCCCTGATGCACATTTGGGATATTGGGCTGTTAAAAATAAAATGAACATCCATGGGGTTTTTGAGACTGTGGGGCACTATCTTACTTTGAACAACAACCTCAATTAGCCTATAATTTTATAAGGATGTGGAGGTATGGAAGAAGCCTTTATATACATCATTGTATTACTATAAAAGGGATTATATGAGATAAGGAGCAAATAGTCACGCATTGCGATTGTGAGCTGTGAAGAGACATTTGTGTTGGGTTTCCTGCACTTTGTAGGCTCTCAAAACAGGATGCAGGAAGAGGGGGAGCAGAACTGCATGTGTGAGTTGACTCAGCTCAACCGAAGTGTGGCTTCAGGTGGTTGTTTACAAACTTTCCCCTCTGGTTAACCGCTTCGAGTCAACAGGCTGCAGCAGGCTTGCTGGGAGGATTTCACTGCTGCTCTTTGTTATCGCAGACGGAGACAGAAACGAGCGGTGAACCATTACAGTAACTCCATTCACTCCAGTATGGTTTCCTCTGGGGTTGTGCATGAGTTCATTGTAGGTGGGTGGGGGGTGAAATGACATTACTATCAACACACCATGACTTTTTTATATTAATTAAAGTGGGACTATTAATGTCAGCCTGTGGTATTTGTCAACACACACATCTTGGTCTGGCTTTCTATTAAACCATCTTACAAAAAATAATGAAGCTACCTTACAACAACTGTAGTAACTAAGATCAGTAGGATGAATATAGTTTAGTTATCACAGCGAGTCATATAATGGTGTGTTTAATCATATGGACCACCATTTATTTACACTATTTTGACTTATACAACTGCTTCAAATAAATGTTTTTGTTCATAACTTTTTTTACCAATATATTTCACTTGTTTTGTCTACTTTGTTCAAAACACAATCTCATTACCTAAAACAGCATAAAAAAAGGAAATAAATAACATTTTCTTAAATCCAACCGCATTTCAGTAAAATGGAAAAAGCTGTAAAAAAGACACTGACAATAATAATAATAATAAATAGGAAGTTTATTCATTTTATTATCAATATTAACGATTTAAGGAGAAATAGATAATATAGTAACACAAATGAAATATAAAAATATTAACAGATTTAGAGAGTAAATAAAGCTGGTAATGTTTGACCTCATATTTCTTCGCCTTCTTCCGGTTCCTTATAAAACATACTTCCCCAAGATCTGAATAAGAGACATAACAAAACGAAAACACACAGAGAACATATTCTTATTGTTCATATATTAATCACCATTTGTTTTTTCAAATTGTATTTACAACAGGTCCGTGTTAAAAAATAATGTGTCTTCCCATGCAAGTCAAAATGCTATTTTACTTTTTTAGGCGTATGTCCATCATGTAGGCATTTACTGTGTAAACCAACACAAGCATTTATGCAGATAAAAGTAAGTATATACCTGATGACATTGGGTTAATGTGTCCTCATTTACATGTTGTCGTTTTGCTCTCTAAGTTCCCTGTTTTTCATGCCTTTTTAACATTTCCAAATAAGAACACAAACAGGACTAATGGATCCTGCTTTAGTACTTTTGTTCTCTTGACTGATGATATTTTATGTGAAAAGGTGGATACCATTCACCGTTCTGTCAAATAATTACCAGCAACTTGTCTCGGAAAAGGTGTTTCACTTCTTGGTTCCTATATCACATCCCCATTCTTCATCTCTTCCTTTACAATAAGGGAACTATACTTCTTTGAGTTGAGGTCATTTTATAAAACTCAAGGGGAAAAAAATAAAGCATTGCTTGTTTCAGGCATGTTTATTTTTTTATTTTTTTTAGCAATGATGCAAACTAAGGTCTGAATATCTGTTCATCATTTCCCCTAAAATATAAAAACAGTATCTGTCCATAGACTAAATACAGTTCATAGGAAAAACTCCCTTTTCAAACAACTTGGTCAAATTTGAAAACAAATGTTTTAAGATTTATGCTAAGGCAAGACAAAAAAACACTCCAGAATATATTTATAACTTCAATTTCTGGGAGTAAAGTCATCTAATTAATTACCCTCCTAACTTTCCTCCAGCCATACGAAAGAATAACTGTCCCATTTTACAAAAAGGGACTTATGCCCTGTTGAGCTTCATCCACTGTTCAGTGGAACTGACCACTGAGGCTTCATGAGAAAAGAAAACATTTCCCAACAGAAGGGATTCTTTGTAGGAGTTTCCACAATGCCGGGTATGACTGTATGGTCTCATGTCTCACAACACACATACTGTACATCATCATCATCATCATCTTCACTGATGTGTGTTTGCCCTCTTTTGTCCAAATACAGAACTTCAGATATTCATCTAATGAAATGTGACTGTAATGTTCCTGTCTGTCCAACAGGGGGCAACCTACTCTTCATCTCAGTTTCAGTTTATTTGATTTCACTGTTGCTCATGGTTTGGGCTTTGCACACTCCCATACCAGTGATTTCAAAGGCAGATCCCCTGTAGGTAGCAACACACTGACTGTCTGTACGTAGGTCCGGCTGAATCTGCTTCCACACCTTCTGCCTGGGGGTCAGTTCTGTGTCCGGTTCACCTACAATAACAAAACAGTTTGAGTCATACATCCTTTGAAGTCTACTATGATTTTAGATCATCTTTTTTCTGTTTTACTGTTTAAAGCTCTGTATAAACATATTTCATTTCAGTTATATTTTATCCCATATTTAACTATTTCATTTGACTTATAATTTAAGATTCTCATCCATTTTCAGTTGCTTTGTTTTCCTTATTTTATTTACAAATGATCTTATAGTTCTAGTTTTTTATAAAGAAAGAATATCAGAATCGGAAGGTTAGACTTTTAAAATGTTTTAAACCAACAAATTGCAATTGGTGCATGTCGAAACATGGTGTTGGTGATGTTAGAAAAGGTCGTTACATTTCAGTTTAATGCTAATGATTCATTTGTAATATTACCTGGGAAGCCCTGGGCCGTGACTTTGGCCCCTGGTGCTGCTCTTCTTGGAGGGTCAAGGATTTCCGACCTGTCTGGTGATCTGGCACACAGGACCGCAGCCTGGGACAACACTCCTCTCCTCTTAGCTGGCTTCAGGTTACACAGCACGACGGCCATGCGGTTCTGCATCTAGATGAGGAACACAAGAATAAATACTTTAAAAAAATTTTTTTTTACAGATCGTGTGCAGGGGGGGCTTATCATGTTGAAAGATTAATTAATGCACCAGTAATTATAATGAAAACATATATTATTCTGCAATGGACCAATGTGCATGAAAAGTACTTTTACTTGTGGTATATTTGGTTTCTTATACTTTTACTCGAGTAAGCTTTTAAATGCAGGACTTTTATTTTGAACAGAGTATTCCTACACTCTTGTATTTCTACGTTTACTTAAGTACAAGATCTGAGTACTCCCACCTCCGCCTTTAGGCTTGGTGTGCGTGGACAATCGGCCACGGAGGCCCATCTCGTGCTGCTTCCGGCGGACAGTCTTGGTGCTCACTCTGGCCCCAGAGACGCTCTGAAACTCGGCGGTGAGAGCCTCCACAGAGGTCGGGCAGTTCTTCAGCGCCATTTTCTCCAGGACTTGTCGGTCTTCCTCTTTCAGCTTGTGCGGCCGGCCGCTCCGGGGCAGGGCAGTCGTTATTCCTTCATGTTTCCACCTCCGAATGACATGGCCCACGGTGGACCGGGGCATCTTCAACAGAGCAGAGATTTCTCGCACAGACTTTTTGGCAAGGTGACAACCGACCACCCTCCCCCGCTGGAAGTCACTGAGCTCTTCGCCGCGACCCATTCTGCCTTGATGAGTCGCAGCGAACGAAGCTACGTCTCACTTCTCTTAACATGGATCCCTGCTTCCCTCACTTTCGTCTTTTTCCTTCATCTTAGTTTCTCCCACCAGGGATGCTTGGAGAGCACGCAAAGAAAGAAGAAGCAAGGAAATAAGTTTTAAGAGCAATGGAACGTCCTTTCCTCAGAGCGTCACGTAAAGCAACGTCTGTTTTTGATGACGCCGACACAGCTGGGTCGTCTGACAGCAGCCAGCTCTGTCCACGTTTTATTCACACACACAAACAACCGCCCGATCTGACGCCTCTGTTATTACACATTTACTGATATAAACATTTGAACAAACAAGTGCTTTCTAACCGAGCTACGTCCAATAATTAACGAATGCTGTGGAGTAAAATATCCAAATGTTTATTGCAAATCTTGCCTTTATTTCGGCTTTTACGTGTATTTTGTTGAGAAAATATAAAATAACATAAATATATGGGCTGTGGGTTAAATAAATGTGAACAGATGTTGCATTATCTTAACGTTATTGTTGTCAGCATTAAAATAACAATAAATAAAAATGTAAAATGAAAAAGCTGCTCCTGCTGACAGATATAAAATCCGTCTCTTTTAATTGTATTGTGTTCATAATAAAAATGAACTGGAGATCATGAAAAATGTTTCCAATATTTGTTTCCGGTTTTGCAGAAACAGTGGTGAGTGGCGCTACCCTGTGGTTGCTCATCGACAAAACTGAGTATGTGAGATTTCTTGACCAGAGCCTCTGCTGCAGATCTCTATGAAAACATTGCTTTTTATCTCATAATTATGAGATAATATATAATCATTTATCATTAAAATAATTTACTTAATCGTAAACCTATTTATTTAAGTTTGGGGGCCTATGGAAACCTATACAGTCCTGACGTCAAAACTCAGACAGACCTGAGAAACCAGGCATTTAGTACCCTTCAATTATTTCCAGATAATCTTTCAGGAAATGTTATTAGATTATTTTACAAGTTTATATTAAATTGTAATACATTACTAGTGCACATTTTATTAGGCTTGAAAACACCACGCCTATCAAAGTTGAAAATAAAAAACCTGATTAATTTTCAATGATAACTCACAGAAACCTTCCTGCACGTGCATCAAGGTACAAGAAGAGGACAGAGACACTGCTGATCATATTTACAATTATTTTATATCACAAAATAGCAATGCCGTTATTTCTGCCAGGTATAGTATACAATATGTTGATACTCCCCCCTACACCACCCCCCCCCCCACACACACACACAGAAAAGGTCACAACATTATATAAGAAGCAACAGCTGAGTCTTGTGCCATGTTAAATTCTGTAGCCCTCTTTCTGAAAAGCTGTCCATTAAAAAGACTTTCTCGAGTCGTTCAGTATATAGCCGCTCCTCATTCAATGGAGGGTTAAAGTGCAATATAGGAAAGTTTACACAAAGAGAAGAATACACATGAGAAATCAAACACATGGTAGCTTTGATTATAAAACCTGGTTGGGTCATGCTTTATTTTACAGGCCCAAAATCCTTGAAAGAAGATAATTTGGTACTAATTAAATAGAAAATAGAGGCACTGTTCAATTGGTAAATTATTTTTAAAATAATTAATACAGATTATTTGCTAGTGTAACCAGAGTGAGATTTTGATCAGTAACAATAGATAAAGTGTTGAAAAACAGGTCAGCATATCATTTAACATGTTACTTTTTTCTTAGCCATCTAGTATTTATTGTCCCAAACTTCCTTGTGTAATGGTTTCTGCATATCAATATGTTATACATTTTGTATTACATTTTCAGGGTGCCTTTTTTCAGGAAAACTCTGACTATAGTCCCTAAAATATAGTCAGATAAACAAACGCAATTAATAAATACAAATGAACAATTAGGGAGAATAAAGTAACACAAATAATGTATAAATATTCATACATTTAGGTTGAACTGAGCTTTCAAAAAAATCCTCCAAATTAGCACCAAATCCAATAGTTCTTTTCAGGTAACAAGAATGCCATTACATAGGTACGTTACATGGAGCTATGTCTTTTGTATTTTACAAATCATTTGAATTATATTTATACCTACAAGAGAGCTGTTTTTGACACACAGATATCAGACAAAAATGAGTGATTACCTTATAGTTTTCTTTATACAATCTTTAAATTTCTCTGTAAAAAGATGTATCGTCAGACAAATTCACTCTGTAGGAAGTAGAGACAGAGTCCAGAGATCTGTCACTGAGACGGTGTGCACGACTTTATCTTGTTGCGGAGAGTGTATGTGTGTAATCATAAAACAAAGACAACCTGTCAAAAGAAATTCAAAGGGAAAAGCAAAACAAGGAGGACAACAGATATCTGCAAGTGCTCCTGTGTAATCTTGTGTATTGTGCTGTCTCATTATCCATGAGAGCTGAAGTGAAATACAGAGGCTTAAGAGGTCCAGATTAGGCCGGCTGAGACTTAAACATCTGTATCTGTAACGTGCTGAAAAGAATCATAACCATCCACCTCCTTCATATCCTCAAAGCAAAATATGTATATCCAAACATAAAAAGGGCTTACTGTCAAACCAACCACATTGTTTATAAGATAGGGTATGAAAGTGTACATTCATAAACTCTTCTTGCACGCAGTACATCACAGTGAATCACTGCTGTAAGAAACAACATATTTCAACCTCTTACTTATCTAGGAATACCTGTCTATGAGCATCTAACAAAACATTTAAAGGAATCAAGAATGTGAATTTAAATTTGCACCCATCAAAAAGAAAGCCTTCATGGAGCACTTCAACATTTGGCCGTACATTCAATAATCCTTCAAACAGGGGATCTGGACATGTGCTTGTTATGTAACAGTTTCCCAGGTGGCTACAGGACATACAGTAATGGAAACAATGACTTGAAGTAAAAAAACAACGTTAAATTCCACTGGCTACACGGACTCAGTCATACAAGTCTGTGCTTTTCAGAGTCCAGGAATGTGAGAGGAAACAGATCCAACAAAGTGTTAGATCCTACTGACCTTGTTCAATTACTGAATACTAAGAAGGTGATATACAGATGACTACAGAACAACAAAAGCAATAGTAGGAAAATGAATATTACCACAAACTGTATAAGATGAGTGTGAAGTAACAGTTCCCAGAGCCATAGGAGTTAAAGTCTACATCCACAGCAACATTTAAATCTTTCAATGTTTTGGCCCACTGTCCACACTGAGCTGGTGTTTGCCTGCAGATTCAATTCTCTGCAGGTTTGTCAATACAAGCTACTTCTTTTATATCTCAATATAACAAATACCATGTCCGTACGCATTAACCTGTTTTTTGATGTATACAACTCACAGTACAAAGCAGGAGTTTAACCAACTGAGGTTCTGCAGTGTGATGCAGTTTCCTTGTGCTGACCGTTTTCCTAATCAGGAGGTTTTGAGTTGAGATCTTTGCTGGGGCTGCAGAATTAGCCGGTATACTGTGGACTTTCTCCAAACTAAACCTCTCAGTTATTCCACAGCTGCATACATTTGCATCATGCTGTTATCTATTCATGCCATAAACAATCCCATGCTTGGAGCTTTACATTTATAAATGAAAACCCTGAACATGCACCCAAATGCATTTTATATCTGATGGGCAATGCATAGCTTCCTCCTTTTTACCAAAACAGTCTCTCCTTTAACTCACAGAAGTTATTAAGTTGTTTCTTAAGTTTCATATCATGATGCTATTCCAATCTGTTTAACAGCCAGGGAAATACCAACAACTTACTATAATCTTGGCACAAAGACTTGTTGACATATTTATATTGGCTGGTTTTACAAGTGTAGGAAGTTTGTCTAAAATATCAGCACACTGCCAGGAGTTTTGTAGTGACAACAGTATTGCCAGCTGTATTTAGCAGCAGTGTGTGAACACAGTTTCCCTCCTGACAGACAGCAGGGAGACATCACCGGCGCCATGTGTTGTTATAACGTGTGAATCAGCAGCAGTTTCAGTAGGGCAGTGGATGACATCACTTCAAACTGCTTGTGGCAAGCTACGATTGTCATATGTGAGGACAGAAACATCTACCATGTGTTTTTTAATTTCCTCTCAACAGCATGGATATTCAGTTGGTTAAATAGGAATTATAAATGAAAGTCTTACAAAAAGAGAAACAGAAACAGTTTAGAAATTACAGCTTGTGCTTACATATTCCAATTTCTGAAATTTCCAATGACGAATGAACTTAAAGGCCTATGCTTTAAGGGTGAAATCGTGTACCCAAGTCTGTGGTGGAAATCTGGTGGAAAATCACACTGGATGTTAGGGAATAAATTAGCCCCTATGTGCTCCGCATTGATTACATCAGTAGAACTTACTTTTGGCAGTGATCTCATACCAAGAAATCAAAAAATCTGCACCCAATTCTTACAATAATTAAAGCTGCTATCTTGCATTAAGTAGCCAGGTTTAGGTTGAAGGAATGAATTTGAACTTCTCAGTACTGTTCAATTCCGTACTGAGGTTCAAAATATCAGCACTTGTTGTAAGTGTATTTGAGATTCTTGTTTTAAGGATGTGTAAATGAGACAAACATTGGGCCACCACAATAGGAGAGCTGTGATTGGCTGTCTGGTCGTCATGGCAGTCAAACGAACAAAACATTGAGTGGTTACTGCTAGAAAATTAGCAAGCAACACGTCCACAGATGCAGGGACAAATATTGGTTTCTCACGCTCTTTAAAGACAGAAATGGGTGGTTTTGTGCTGCTATTTTGTAGGGCTCAACTAATGAGGAGTCACTTTCTCCTGGGGGCCAAAGAAGTGGCGAATCTGACAGGCCCATGGTCACTTTGTCCTGCTTTCGTTCTCCTTTTCCTGGTGATTTGTGCATTTTTCAGGATTTGGCCAGCTCACATTCCTGCTCCGTGGACAGGTGTACTTCAGACATGCCTATTTCCAAGCCTGTCGTGAAAGACGAGTCTGAGTCACTGCTGGTAGAAGGCTGGTGCCCACCTGAGGGGGGAGAGATGGAGAAAATTCATTAACATATCCTTAGGAAAATAAGGATAGAAAGTGGAATTCTTGGGTCGACACAGATTTTTCCCCATGTTGCAGCTGTAAATCAGGTCTCTTAATGGGACTCTGATGGCAGCACACGCCCAGTAAGTGGCTGACTTTGGAAAGAATGATGGCTGCAATACCTTTGACGACAGCGCTCATTATTCAGGGTAAGGACGCAACACAATCTGCCCTCCATCACTGCCATCACGCCACCGCATAAATCCTGACAGATCGGCTTGTTCATCTCATGCTAACTGCCTGTCAGTGACATTGTGACAAATTGCATTTGATTTACATACTAAATAGGAAAAGTTGCCTTAGGTAAGCTGATCTATTGCTCGTCAAGCATGAAGGTAAACATTACTCTTTGTGTTACCACCTTCCTCTGAGTCTTGACCAACTAACAGTCGAAATCCAACAATGTATTGAGCTAAAATTTCACTGACATAACAGACTGAGAAAAGTCTAAACTACCTTCAGGTTTTACTGTTCACCCATAAAAGCAGGAACACTGTCGGATACAAGTTTTGTTTTTTGTGTACAATAACTTAAGAAGGCATGAAAAGGAAAGAAAACACAGGAGAAAATTAAATAATAATGTGTGTCAGTTTATCAATACTGGTTTTCCAGGATTAAGTCCCCAAACATAAAAGCTGTTTGTGTTTATTTTGGTTGTGCCTGGAAGTGTAAAAGTGTTGGAGCTACACTGATGTGTTATGTAGCAGGACTTTTGGCACAAGTTCCTCAGACACTTCATCTACGGTTCCACTCTGCTCCTCCAGGTCTTTAAACACTGTATAAAGGTAAACCTGTTCAAAACAAACCCTAAGCTGACAGTCACCAGACTTCTGAGTTGTAAAAAAACAGCAGCATAACAGTCATGCAGCTCCATACATTGCTGGTTTCATAGATTTACTGTTTCGGCATAACAATTTGAAATATATCTTCTAGAGATAAATGTTTTTGTCTACTGCTCCCTTTTTTGTACTTTTTATATGACAATAAACTAATAATTAAAAACCTTTAAAGGGGTCCTTTTATGCTTTTTGAGGTTTTCCCTTTCCTGTAGTGTGTTCTGCATGTAAATTGTCAGCATAGGCTTGAATCCCCCCCTGGATCACCTTCATTTCACTGCTTTGTTTACTTCAAGAACATAATGATATCATAATGTCCTGCTCACGCTTCTAATGGTTAGCGCACCAACACATTGAACATGATAGGCTAAGGGTTTGGACATCTCTAACAGTTGACAAATTACAACAGAGCTGGTGAAACGAAGTGCAAAATATGTAAACAGGTCACAGTACAGACAAAAAAGACAAATATGAATCATGAAAATGAGCATAATAGGGCCCCTTAAAAAAAACCATGTTGTTTATCGAGCAATAAACCAGGTGTTTTAAAAATAAGTACGACGTATTAGTATTTGCATGTGCATGTAGTGCCTACAAAGCGCTGATAGCTCACACATGTTTAACAGTCAGTTTAAATGAACAGCACTAAGGCGTTGGCATGAGGTGCTATAATACACAACATATGTTAACATGACGTATATTTGAGGGCAAGTAGGGTAGACTGTGGCTTTCTGGGGTGGGAAAACTATTCTTACCCTCCTTTGTTTCCCAGGAGGATGTAAAACTGGGAACACTGACCAGGTGGCTGCTGGCCTGATTTATGCTCAGAAAAAAATGTATTCAACCCCCCAATTACAAATGTGGGATAAAACCAGATCCACCTCACTGTAGGAAAGATACTCTCCTCCGGGATGAAGATAGAAACTCAAAGAAAGCAAGAAACCTGCAGCTACCTTTGCAAATAAGTCATATCATTGTGAGTACTGGTGTATTAGTTTCAATTGAGCTCAATCATTAAAGTACTCCTGATGGCTAAAGTGCATAATGGAGAGACAAAGAAATAGACAGACCTGTAGAGCATGTGGTGAAAGCTTTATCTACATTTAAAAATGTCAAAAATCCCTTTTCCCTGACTGTCAGGTCATTACCTCCACGTTAAAAATGTGAGATGTCTTTACTTACCGGCGTAGATGATGTGGCTTTCCGCTGCCTGAGGCTCTGTGTCTTCATCAGGGTGGAACTGCTGAAGGTCGATCCCTCTGTCGGCTGGATCCAGAACCACCGAGCTCTCGTTAATCGTGATCTCACTCTCCCCGCTGATGGCGTTGGTGGGTGGACCCCCGACAGATGTCTCATAGTCTGGAGGAACGTCATCTGTGCAGTCTGCGTTGAGCTGGAACGTGTAAAAAACTCTTTAGAGGCTATGTGGGTTCATCTCTTTTTTAATGTTTTGCACTTTAGAGTTAGATGAGTCTTGATATAAGAAATGAGAGCAGTTAAAATATATGAGAGAAACACACAAAAAAGGACCTTACCAGGATTCCCAAGGCTTTAAGGATGTTCATTTTACACATGGGACACGTCCGGTGGTCTTGCAGCCAAGGGTCTACACAGTGCTTATGGAAGACATGCCTGGACAAACCAGAGGGCAGTGCACAATGAAAAGAATTATAAAAAAACGATTATAATTACAATAAATATACTTTGTTTTTTAAAATTAGAGGATGTAGGACAAGTATGGATCATACAAAGATTACCTGCATGGTAATACCCGCACAACATCGTTAGGCTTATAACCTTCAATGCAAACTGCACAGTTGTCGAAGTCTGACTCAGTCTCCTAAAACACAGAACAAAGAAATAGGAATGCCTATAATTACTATATGTATAACAGTATAATAACAATTACAATACGTTTATTCAAACAGCCTCTTGAAAAGCCATGCTAGCAAGTGCTTTACAATAAAGACAAAAAATAAAAGGGGACAAAATGTATTAGACAAAAAACAAGATTAAGATCAATTAAAGAAAAAGTGTGTTTTAATAAGAGATCTAAAAGTCACAGTACACTGCCCATATTACATATCTATATACCTGGGTAACCACACTTTGGTAACTGTTTAAAATAAATGCTGGCTGACTTTTAGACTCACTATATAGTAAAAAATGCTTTGATTTGTTTGTGAGACGTACGGTTGGAAGCGTAGGATCATCGCTTTACCTTGTCTCCTTTCTTTATGGTGCGTACTTGCAGCTTACTGATGGCCTTTTTGGCAGCATCTCCCAAACGTCTCTGTCGAGATAACAAATATTATTACTGACACGACAACACAATATCGACAGTGACTCTGCAGTAAAAAGTAAATACTGCAACCACAGGAGAACCACAGGAGAATGTGCACCAACATGTGTCACGTGTAACTTGCTATGGATTACATTTCACCTCTTCACATTATTTTATTGGTAGCACATTAATTAACATTAACATCTTCTACTGTGTGATGGTCAAATAAATCCAAGTGAAAAATACCACCACTGCAGTACATTTAAAAAACCTGTGTGGGCCACAAAGACGACAAATGGGGATCGCAGCAACAGAAAAAAAATCTGTTAAATCAAAACAATATCCTTGTAAAACAAAAATGTATATAATTCAAAGTGAAAACACAAACAGTGGTTGTCCCCAACACGCGCACTGTTAGTTATTCTAACAGACGTCACAAGAACGTCAAAGGCGGCCATTCATAATAAAGGGAAGGCAATAGAAAGTATTTGCACTGTTGGTTGATGGTTCACTGGTTTGCTGCGCCTCTGTTCAGCCAGCTGTCAAGCTAATTTTGGCTTCTCCTTAAAGCCTCACAGAGCCGAAACCAGATGGAAAATTGCATGGGTCAGTGTCAAGAGTAAAACCACAGCACCGTCAGTATCCCGTCACTGAAATAACATCTGCATGTACATTTTAAACATTTGTATTGCTTTTTTATTTTTATTGAGCTGCTGCAATGCAAACATTTCCAAAATTGGGATCAATAAAGTACTTATCTATCTATCAGCTCATACAGCCTAACATACCTGGTTGCGGTCTCGTGCGTTAGCGTAGCGGAACCTCTGGATGTAGTAGAAGACGAGCCAGGCGAGAGAGATGATCATGAGCACGATGAAGGAGATGGAGACAAACACGACCGACGTTCTGCTCACATACTTGTGCAGGTTGCGGGTTCCTATGGAGATGGACAGTGTGACCCTGATTTGCTGCTCCAGCAAGGCCGCAATCTCACGGCCTTTAGGCTCTGGGATCATGATGGCCACAACTTCACCTGTACCTGCAATCACACAAACACACACACACACACACACACACACACACACACACACACACACACACACACACACACACACACACACACACACACACACACACACACACACACACACACACACACACACACACACACACACACACACACACACACACACACACACACACACACACACACACACAGGAAGTGATGGTTTAGATTGTGAGAAGATTATTGGGTCTACAGCTACTAAAAAATACAGTCATTTCTAAACTCATGTAATCAGATGAAAAACAAAACAAGACACCAGCTTGGAGTCTCAATAACTTTCAACAAACATGGTTCAGTTGTTTTTACATTTTACTGGCAACATCCATTATCAATGTTAAATGGAAAAGACTGAAATTACAAAAGGAGCAGTTTTACCTTTATCTGACTTAGAGAGGAGTGTTTTAGCGGCCCAGATTTTCTAGCTCTCAAATTACAATATCTATGCCTGTCTGAAATCCAGTATTGCTCAGGATATATTCTGTTTACATGAAGTTGTCTGTAATGAGGGAATAACCCATGGGACAGAACTGAGTATCTTCTTAGACACAATAAGGTAATAAAAAGGCTTTACTCTCTGCAACCTGCCGCTTCACAGTTGCAGATGCATCAACAGAGTAAGTACTGTTACATCATATTCCTTCTGCCGCCTGTTTATGAGTCCCAGTGGCTCCCTGTGGTGCCTCAGTCCCTCTACGAGTCACCACGAACAGTGGCTTTATTCAACCTGCCATCAGCTACACCACCTTCTGTGCAGCCTGCCACAGATACACCAACAAATCTCCATGCACTGTAACAGAGATCTGCACAGAGCTAAAATTATATTCTGGTACCAAGACAGATAATAATATGATGTGGCTTATTGCTTTGATACACATAAATCCTTTTATGTAACAGATTCGTTGTGAAATCTGCTCGGCGGCTAGATTTTATATGACCAGGTTTGAGAAGTCAGACCAGTATCATGTTGTTTTACCTGTTGTATTGTTTAATGCATGTTCAAGAATCAGCATACTTGACTAAAGAAATTAATTATTGAATTGTTGTTTCACTTTTGAACACACACATCAAGAAAATATGTTAAGGCAAAAGCAGCTTTCTTTAAATTACACAAATGCTTCAATTAACAATTTGTTATAGGTAATTGTAGAAATGGTTAAAAGCGCCTTCTGTGTCCTATCCTCTGCAAAAACAGCCGGATTAGTAATCAATCTGGCTGTGTCTCCACTGATTAAACAAAGGTTGATCCCTGTATTATGGTGACTGCTCCCTCAAAATGAGTTTATGTATGTCAGAGCGTCTAAAGCAAATGCTGTTGGAAAACGAAGACAGAGAAAACAAAAGCTAATGTTTGGACAGCAAACAGACGGCTATTCGCTGCTGATCGTCGCTGTGTTTTCAGACCATCAGGCCACAATCTGTCACACCCCGACTAAAAGGTTGGCTTATTTATTTTACCCAATTACATATACATTTGAATAAGGTACGATTTTAAGATCATTTATTAAATGAAAGTTCAACAATTGATGGATACACACACACACACACACACACACACACACACACACACACACACACACCTGATCTGTAGATTTATGATTTTGTTAAGCAGAACCATATGGTGCAGAGAGAAAACCACTGATTTAACAATTGCCTTTGTAAGCAGAAGATAAACCCAAATGATCTCATGTCAACAGACAAATGATTTCAGGATAAAACTGTTGCTTCCAGACTAAAGTCGCCCGTGTATGGCCATCTTTCAGCTTCACAGCCAGCAGAAATAGGGAAAGGCATAACAAGTCATGTAAGATTTCACTAAGCCTCGACTCTTATCTCTTCTGTTAACTGTGACGCAGCCAGAGCGGATAAAAATAGCTGATACTAAAACAGGAGAGCAATGTCTGAGACTGAGCTGAACTTGTGAAAAGATCTGTGTTTCCAGAACCACCTCGCCCCCATTTGTGGAAGCAAAGTAGGAATAAATAGTGAATGGGTTAATTCAGTGGACACCAACCTATGCAGGGCATTTCATTTGTGTAACAGGCTTATGGACTGCTGCAGAGAGGTTAATACTGAGGCAGAGATTACTACAGAATTAACTGGTAAACGCCTTATTTACAACCAAAATCTTAACCCGACAGATACACAGTAAGCTGTGACTTAATCATGCAAGATCATCGAAAAAACGTCTGTGTGTCTGAAGGAAAACATGTGGGAAATATGCTTATTTGTTTTCTTTCAAGTGTAATTAAAAGGTAAACATGAAACTGAAGCCAGCAGGTGGTTAGCTTAGTATAAAGTCTGGGAAGAGGAAAAATTGATCCTGGCTTTGTACAACATTAAAACTGTATTTTGATAATAGAAAAATATGACGTACATTAAAAAAAACTAGCTGTTTTTTTTGTCTTTTGTGTGTACCTTGGTTTATTGTGAAATATCTGAAAGTCACGTTGTTTTTTACAGGAAGAACAAAACAAACAACAAACCATTAGCTTCTCTTAAAGGTAATTAATACCACAAAAATACAGGTGATAAATAAAAAATAGCTTTGGTTTCATGGGGATTTAGGTCCCAGACTATTACAGGCAACCAGTGGAGAATCCAGGAAGTTACTTGTCTTAGGTAACGATAGTCTTAGACAAGAAAGGAGACATAGTTTCCCATAAAACAAAACTAAAGTGTGTACCCATCTTTCTTAAATCTTTATGCTAATGCACTGCTACATTAAGCTACAATTTACTATACATCATATTAAATTAGTCTTCTTAATCTTCTTATCTAATATGTAAGAAAGAAAATAGGTGCATTTCCTTTGATTTTATACAACTTTGACAGGAAAATGGTTTAAACCCAACGGATAATGATAAAGCCACATTTTCTGACCTGGCAGTCTCTTGACTTCGACTCCACTCAGCGTTGGGTCGGAGGGTTGAATAAAGCCAGGCCTTGAGAGGTTTATGCCTCTAACAACTGTGGATTTTACAGCCCAGCTGTGTTGGCTCTGGACAGGAAAGTGCTCCATTCTTTCTTTGGCAGCCTCAAACTCAGTACTCATTAACATCGGTTTCTTTGTCACTATATTATCTTCCTCTCCACTAAAGGCTTTGTCATCACACTTCTCCTGGCTGCTGTTACCATCTCTTAAAGTATCTCAGTTTATAATTGAATCAAAACTTGAAACAGTGAATTCCTGGTTTTCAATCTGATGTGAAATGTAGGACTTTTCCACCTGGTGAATCCAACCATACTCTCTTTATAACTTTTCTTTGGTTGCCACTGACTTCAGAGACAAGTCTTTAGTGGTTTTACATAACATTTAAATGATCTGCTTATTATGACAAGCACCTGAGACACCCCTGTACAAAAGGATCTTTTAGTTAAACATCTCGTAAGCAATTGGTCCATTATGTTGACAAGTGTCGTGCACTTTTCGTTTAAACATGTGTTTCTTCACAAACCCTTTTGTCCATCAGGTCTTCGTGCATTGTGCTGTTGTCTGGTACAATCGTAGCAATCTAAGTAGACACACCTTTATGAAAACCTAGCAACAAGCCGAGAGCCCATTTCCATTGGAAATAAACGCAAGTGCAAAATAATTCTCCACTCACAGATACTATTGAAGGCTTTAAACTCAACTTGTGTTCTTACCAATAATACATCCATTCAGTTGGTGGTGGCACTGAGGGGTAAAACTAAGATATATATATATTTAAACTGTTCAGCAAGCTTGGAAAAACGTTGTTTTCCAACTCTTGGGCAGCCGTAGAGTTAGTACTAAACAATAAATACTGAAAACTGAATCTTTGGATGATAGCCTGTTCTATTCGGAGAAACAACTAAATATTAAAGAGGCCCTATTATCCTTTTTTGGATGTAAATGGTCTGCAAAGGATACAATCCCAAAGTTCCCTCCAGAGGGAGTTTCTCTCCCACACACTCCCCTCCTTGCCTAAAATGTATCGATTGTAGTTTCCGTTACATAGTGACATCATTATGTAACATGTGCACTTCTATTGGGTAGCACTCCAATACATAAGCAGTTGATGAATCACAACAGAGCCGGCCAGCTCACCAATCAGAGCAGACTGGGCTCTGGTTTCAGACAGAGGGTGAAAAGAGGTGCTGCAGCACAGGAGGTATGAGAACAATAAAGAGCTTTTTGAACATTGAAGCATGGAGACATGTCACAGTAGAGGCATGAAATACAAATATGAACCTGAAAATTAGCTTAATATGTCCTCTTTAAAAGAACTAGAGGAGAGAAGAGAAGGCAGACCACTTTACAAGCACAACTGGCATCTGAGCCCCCGTGTCAGCAGAATAGTGTGCTGATGACAACGTGTGAGCAAAATACTCACAGATTCATTGAATTTACATCTATCATCTTACAGTGGTTTCATGGGAATGGGCAAATGTTTTGTTTCAGAGTTGGGGTTCTATATAGGCACCATAATTACTCATTCCTCTGTGTTGTTTATGGAGTCGTTGCACTAAAACACATTTGTGTGTCCTTTAAATATACCTGATACTTTGTGCCAGATAATATGAAACGGCTCTTTACAATTCTATTTTTGACTTTTTTAATGAAATAATTGGCTTCAAGCAATACCTAAACAACAAAACGCCCAACCCCTGTTGTTTGCAGGTATTCCCTCCTTCAGGGTAACACAGACACTGTTTTACCAACAAACCAAAACTAGCCACTCCACTCCCTGATTCACTTTAAGCTCATTGCTGTGAGCATGCAGTAATAACGAAAGGAGACTCAGATGAGCATATAAACATTTGTATGACTCAGATATTCTCTCAGCTGGACTATGCTGCGAGCACCAAAAAAAAGACACGCATGCTCTACATCCTTTTATCTCAACAGCGCCGCTTTTGAAGAGGAATCTCCCCGGTGATACACATGAAAGTCTTTTCATGAGCCTTCTAGTTAAATTATCTGGGTTCTTTGATACATTTTAAATTAGAATTCTATATTCAGCACATGAAAACCTGACAACAGTTTTGTTTATGGGCTGCATTATTTATTTGTAGCGAACACATTATTCGCCTTTGAGCTGTTTAAAAAAGCCATGAGTTTGTCCAATTATTTGCCTTCAGAAAACAAGGGAAAACAAATGTGACTCTCCTTTGAAGAACCTGAACTGAGGACATCTTGCATGGATCATTTCAAAAAGTGTTGTTGTTTGTGTGTGGTATCACAAGGCTTATTTACACATTTTATTTCTGAAATGTTTGCTTTGATGGCATATTAGCTGAGCTTAATATGTGTCTATGATGTTCTTCATCTTTGTCCAAATGACTGATAGATCTGCAGCCCGCATGCATACATTCACATTTCTGGGACGTTGTGAAGACGAGACTATGTCAACATAACATGTTTGCTAACTGTGGGCTTCTTGGCACATATCGAGACCAGCCTTTTCCTATTTGTTGTGAACATAACAATATAATTATTGCCTAGAAATAAATCAGGAGCACTTATGGAACAATGTTTTGCGAAAAGCCACTGCCTCTGCACAGTTATTTGCACATAAGGAAAACAAAAGACGTGATAGTTGTGAAATACAAATACATATTGTCTTATTTTGTTGTGCACATCTCTCAGCAATAGTGTGGGCATTACAACTAAACCCTTTGAAAGAAATAAAAATGTATCTGGAAGTTGTGTTCAAGTAGTTTTAAGTGACTGTTACATACCCTCTGGTATAAATGTGGGTATTGTTGACCCTCGATACAGTTTTGGTCAACTGAATATTGAGCACTGTCAAGGAGCAGAACTGGCATCAGATATTTAGTTGGATTTGGAATATTGTTCTCTTCTTCTTTCATCAGATAGTTCCTAAACTTCTTCAATATTTTAGAATGTCCAGCTGGTTATGTTCAGGCAACCTCCAAAATGTGGGAACCAGGACCAGAAAGTGAATGTATGTTCCTGTCTCATTAGGTATCACATCATTTTTATTGTTTTGATATTTTAGGTATAAGAGGCTTTAATAGAGATGGGAGGATGAAGGAGTGAGTTCAAAAAAGCTGTCTAGCTTGCTATAATGGTAGATAAGTAAAGACGTTGAGTACTAAAGTATAAAAGGAATTATTACGGTCCAAAGAATTACATCAAAGTTGCTTTAAAGCAAATACATATTATGACTTGCTAGGGATATTTTATAACGGTAATAAAGATTGTGAATCTTTTTCATTGTCCTATTTCTAAGAATATCAAACAAAGGATGTACGTATATCATGTTAATGTCTTCAATGGTTGCATCCATTGGAGGAAAACTTCAGGAGGACTTACAGAGACAGTTAGAAAAATCAGCAGACCAATGGCCGTTGTTTATAAGTCAATTTGTTAGGGGATCCAGTCCACTTTTCTACTTCACCGGAAACTAATTGATTATTGAGCTAAATACACAGAGACAGAAGCTGCTCAGGGATTTAAGCAGGGGGAATGAAAACCATTAATCTAGCCTAACACCCAAAGAGCAACTGATTAATAACATTGAACCTTTAGGCCTCCATCAGCTGACTGGAAAGGAAGCATGATGGATAGAAATGTGACAGGTGGTCTCTTACCTGGATGGGGCATTGTTATGGTGTCGTTGGCATTGCTGGAGCCCACATTGTAAATGACAACTGCAGAGGCGTTGTAGTTTGCAACGTTACGGATCTTCTCTCGGTATGAACAGTTCCCAGCAGACACCAGAGCCACCCAGGCGGTGTTTGCGGGGATAGGTGGGAACCTGAGGTTGGGGTCGCACGCCTGCCTGTCCTGCAGGCTGTACGGCACCAGGACCAGACCTCTGGCTTCTTTCTTGGGCGACTGCTCACCATACCTTCCGCACTCGGTTTTCTCCGTCTTGACCTCCGAAGTGACGGGGTCCAAATAGGTAATGTTTACAAAAGCGGTGTACCATTCCTCTTTCTCTGCAACCGTAAAGTCCAAGCACAGCAAATGAACGAAGCAAAACGACAGCAGCCACGTCGAGAGAGCCAGACTGCGGCAACATTGTATGAGGGACGGTGCCATTGTGCGGCTGCTTTTGGGCTGGAAGTTCCGGGTTTCCTCCTCACTGCAAAGCTCGCACCCCGTCCCTCCTTTTACCAAAAAACATTAACTTTGCATAAGAGCCAGTGCCGGACACCAGCTCTTATGGAAGCTGTCCTACAATAGTTTGGGAGCTACGTGGAAGAGTCTGCTACACACCACCACCTGCAGGAAAAGGCGGCTTGGTGTGTGTGTTGTTGTTCTCCGTCAGCTGTTTCGCTTCCTCGTTCAGGATTGGCTCATCGCTCATCATCATGTGACCTGGGCGTGGACACGGTGGCCTCTGACGACCCATGGCATGTGGAGAAACTACACAGATAAATCATATAATCCACTGCCAAATTAATGCATTCATATGAACACGAGAGTTCAAGCTATGAATTGCTTTCCATTATTGTGTTTTGCATTAGGTATTGGGTTTGATGTGTTCGGAAAATAAATATTGTTGTGTTGTTTTTTGTTGTTGTTGTTGTTGTTGTTGTTGTGTATGTTATTATCTAACAATATGTATTATAAAAAACATTATTGAAACTTAGCACAGCCACACATCAATATATCAGGTGTACATTGGTATAATTTATTTGATAGTGACAATGGATATTCTAAAGTTTAAAAGAGAGCGCTTTATTAAAATAGTATTGCTGACCTATAAATTATTTAATTGATTTCAATTATATTCATATCCTCGCATATCCGTTTAATGTGTATATAATTTCTACCATTTTCAGTACGTGTAGCCAATTGAAATATATATATATGCCTACTTTAACTGACACTTATATTCATACAGTATATTGTATTCATACATACCTATTTTTGGGTGGATATACATATTCAATTTAGGGTTTATACATTTACGTGCTTTTTTCAACTCTGGTAGATCATAGTCGCTTTATTTAAAGCCAAGGAAACACGGAACCAAAAGAAGGAACAAAACCCTCAGAGGTCTGTTTCAGACCGGACACATTTTCCAAACGGACCTACAAGAAGTTGGGAGCGCCGGTGATTTCGGTAAAAAATGCAAAAACTCAGACACTTATATTTACAATGACACCTAGTTTTGACATTCAGGACCATTGATGTAACTGCTGGACAACCTAAATAGGACATGTAAACATCTATAATCAAAGCTCATGTAAAATATGTACCATGTGATTATACGTGTCCTGTCTGCTGGCTGCAACAGCTAGCCAACATTAACAGATATAAACTGATAATGTGATCGTAAGTGTGTTAGCGGTCTACCATTACTTTAACTTTACGAATATGACTCCGCGTGTGTTTATAGACAGTAAACTTCCACACAATCACTTGACTTGGGATTTATGATTTTCATTGCCATTTCTACACTGTAGCTACTTTGCATATGACAATAAAGCCTTTGAATCTCATGTTCCGTGTTCCCAGATTACCAGCCTTATCCCCGTGGAAACCAACCGTTGAACCAGTCCTTAGCTTGACTGAAACGATCCAGAGATGCCCAAAAAGAAAACCGGTGCCCGGAAAAAGGCCGAGAGCCGAAAAGAGCGAGAGAAACAATCCCGAGCCAACCGGGATGTCATCGACGTGGCCAAACATCCCTGCAACTTCACCATGGTGTGTTTAAAACATGTCATCACTCAAAGTATTGTTTGTTAATTGAACAATTTTGAATATAGTATTTGTCATATTTGATATATTCTGTACACCCTCACATCTTTTTATTTTGTGTAAATATTGCCTTTATTTGTAATTGGTTACAAGAGTCCTTAAATCTTTTTTTAAAAAGCCTTTATAATAGTACTAATATTTGCTCCTTTCAAATAACATAGAACTTTTTCTGTGTCTGTATGTACCCTTTACCCCATGGCAAATATATCGTATGTGTAAACCTACTTGTTAATATAACTGATTCTGATTATTTAGTAACTTTAGTACAACTTTCTGTTTTTGCAGGAATGCGACAAATGTCAGAGGTAGGTGACTGAATTGTATTATAAACTTTCATTCAGGTATATCAGGTGAACTCGTTAACTTTCATTTTGTTGTCCTTGTTGTGTCACCTGGTAGAAAACAGAAGAACAGAGCTTTCTGCTACTTCTGTAATTCAGTGCAGAAGCTTCCTACCTGCGCTCAGTGTGGTGAGTAAACTGCACAGATGTGTGGTATGTTTACATGTTTGTTATAATATTTATATGAAATTTCTGTCATGTAAATAATTTCACTAGTTAGGTCGTCTCTGAATTCTACAATCTATACGTGTTTGTGTGTGTCTGTGTGTGTGTGTGTGTGTGTGTGTGTGTGTGTGTGTGTGTGTGGCTTTCAGACCCAATGTCATTCACCTCTACACATACTATATATCTTCAGAAATAGATATAAATGAACAATCATTATTCAAACATTTGTACATGATTCATGGGTGGGGTACTGCTTTTAATTTGATGATTGACTGACACTTTACAGAAATAGGTCAGGATGATGTATATGGGCTTAGGTCACTATGAAGGAATATTCACATTTGGGGTTAGGGGAAATGCTGATCCTGCTCTTTCAATAGTGCATCCTACTAGCCTAACATGATACCCTCCCTAACAGGCACACTACATATCCATGTCTTTCAATTCCCAGGATCTGGAAGTGTGCCAGTTCCTCAAATACCATTTAACCACCATGTGTACAGGTTGAAGATATTCTACTTGGGCGACCCCAAGTGGTTGGATCAATACACGTTTCTAGACAGCAGAGCATTTCAACTATGTAATGCAAAAACCTTCACCATAATAATCAGTGTTGGCCAAGTTACTTCCAAAATGCAATAAAGTACATATTACTTATTACTGTCTTTTTAAAGTAATAAGTTACATTACATTATTACTGTCTCTGAACTGTTACTTTGACTTTCTTTCACCAAAATAACTGCAAAAGTTTGGCTTTAAATGCTAAAATGTAGTTTATTGCAGCTCATTAATTAAAGCTATTTATCTATCTGGCAGTACATGCTGAACATTAGGAAAAGAACTAGAAATGAAATTCATGCTCCGTTTAACTGGGCTAATTAATATTTGATACCAGTAACATGACGTCTCTGTGTGTTATTAATAACATGTTAGTGGAGTCTCTGCTCGGCCCTGTAACCTGCTGTATATGATCTGGTCTCTATGGCAATGTTAGCTCACCTTGTCATTGGTGTGTTAACGGGGATTTGGCTGACAAGCTTTCTAAAAGCCGGCGATTCCACAGAGGACAGAGGCTGCAGATCTTCAACACTCTGCTACGAGTCTCTGAACGTCTCGGGGTTCAACCAGCATAGCAGACCGAGAGAAAGTGACCTTCTGTTTCTTTGGCCTGAGCTCACTCCTGTCTTTTTCTTTTCTTTTATCCGAGCCTGCAGCTCTGCATCGCGAATCTGTTTGTGCAGCCGTCTTAACCAATAGTAAACAGGCCTACTGGTTTACTATTCTACCTGCACAATTATTTGTCTGGTGTCGGAATGTCTCGCGATGTTGGTGAATTCTTAAAAACTAAACACCACATCATTTCGGGTTAAAATGTGTTGTAACTGCGTTACCGAGAATTGTAACGGGTATTTTATAACCCAAAATTCAGAAGTAATGCGTTATATTACTGCGTTACAGAAAAAAGTAATACATTACTGTAACACGTTACACCCAACACTGTTAATAATACACTTTAAGAGGCTATAAACACATCGGAAATATCCAAAAGCGGTGTTTGAATGGATTGTTACTCATTATTACATTATGTAATGCTTAATGCTGTTTTTCCCAGGCAAAACCAAGTGCATGAAGTCTTCAGATTGTGTCGTCAAACATCCTGGGATCCACACCACTGGAATGGCCATGGTGGTAAGTTATCAAGATTTCTGAAAAGATATAAACTCTTGGCAAATATGCCTTTTCTGCATTGACCAATCTGCACCTATCCATCCTTTTGGGAAAATGTGGTATTGCAGTGATGTAAGTAAGTATGTAAGAGTACAGTACTTTTTTCCTTTGCCCCAAGAGGCTTAATTACTGCCACACAAATGCCAATTAGTTGTGAGATTTATAGTGGCACCTAAACGATAAATCATTGCAAAGTCTTTCTTTTTCTCTCATTGCACTTCTGTTCTTTACCACAAGGGGGCAGTATGTGACTTCTGTGAAGCTTGGGTGTGCCACGGTAGGAAATGTCTGAGCACTCACTCCTGTGTGTGTCCGCTCACTGATGCAGACTGCATCGAGTGTGATCGTGCCGTCTGGGATCATGGTAAGAACCCCCCCATTTGAAATTCACACAGCCACATCAGTGTCAAACTCAGATTTACTCTGGCTGTTTTAACTTTCTGAATAGGAGGGCGTATCTTCCGCTGTAGCTTCTGTCACAACTTCTTGTGTGAGGATGATCAGTTTGAGCATCAGGCAAGCTGCCAAGTCCTCCAGGCAGAAACATACAAATGTGAGTCACTTTGTTCCGCTATCCCAACGTAATTCATTAGGGCTGGGTGGTTAATGTGGAATGTGAAGTTTATCTTATCCGTGGTAGAATAGAATGTCTAGAGCGAAAGTAGTTTTACACTTTCTTTTGCCTTGTCTCATGTCCTATTTCAGGTGTTTCCTGTAACAGACTGGGACAACACTCCTGTCTGCGCTGTAAGGTGAGAGGAAATGAAGAGATGTCCCTGTTTTAATGGAACTCCTTGTAGCTACTGAGGTTGCTGTAAACATTTTAATGTAGAACTACACCCATCCTATAAGCTCACATCACAAAGTGTTTACACAACAAATAGGTTTCAAGGTTTCAAGGTTTTATTTGTCATATGCACAGCAGATACAGCGTATATGTTGGCAATGAAAATCTTATGTCGCGTGCTCCTCCAACAACTCAACATACATGGTACAAATAACATAAATAAAATAGTGCAAAAAGAGAGAAGAATATTTACAGTAACAACAATAAAGATTTGAGGATGTGAAATATATACATATGTGGAATACATTGAGAGTATTTAAATACTTGTGGAATGAGGAGGTATGGGCAGATGCATATATTATGTATAGCAGATGTATATGGCAGATATGTATAATATATAGATATGTGTACTATAAACAGATATGTATGGCAGATGTGTATAATATATATATATATATATATATATGTATGTGTGTAAAAAGATGTGAGTAGACATTCACAGAGGTCAGGAGTTCAGCAGTCTTATAGCCCACACCTTATAACTGAAGACAAGTTCAAATATATTGTTACCATTTCCATAGATTTACATTTTAGTTGACCCAACAAAAGGTCATGTTCCAGACATGAAGGGAACATGTAAGCAACACTTAAGATTCAAATAAGAAATGCAGCAAGAGAGCGCTTCAATCAGATTAAACGGAAATCCCTCAATTGTTGCTGAAACTGCTGGCAGGAGTTTATTTCCCCTCTCTTGAAGCAGTACGCATAATATTGAGGGTTATGTAACTGGGATGTAATGGGAGCTAATTATACCACTTGGCAAAGACTTCTTACTGATGTTGCCATTTTCACTATCAGCTTGATTTATTTAGAGAAATAGTTAGCAGCTGTAAAGGAACCAAGCAATACAGCGTCTCTCCACTTCATTTATTCAGCTGTATACACAAACTTGGATACATTTGACTGAATAATTGAGTCAACCAAAACACTGTTCCTTCGTTCTAGAGATCCTATGCACTAGGATGCAATATTCACTGATGAAAACATAGCTATTATACCATCAACACTGATTGAACATCCACATAAATGGTGGCAAACCTTTCTGGAGAGGTTAACATTTTAGCGAGTCAGTCTTAAAGCAATACTTGTATGCTCATATGGAGATTTAAAAGGGTAGTTTGGGTTAACTCACTACTCCTTTTCATACTAGAAGAGAAGGATCCTTTCTAATCACAACTTCATTGTCAGTCTAGTTTGCATCTCTGTCCTACATAACCCTAGCTTTAAAAGATAAGTAGCAATTGTTAACTAAATTCAGTCCGTTTATAATAATTCAGCCTTTTATAAGAACATAAGTTTGGTCACTTTTGTTTTCATCACAGACAATAATGCAAACATGATTGGTCAGCTTTATTACAGTGAACGGCAGGAAACAGCTGGTGCAGTGTATCCCTTGGCAGGTGATAAGCACTATACTTGAATTGTAGCCAGACAAAAGGAGGAATTGACTGATCTGCTTAAAATAGATGTTGGTCAAAGGACTCGAACCGTCATTGGATTTCCATCTCAAATTCCAACTGAGAATATACCTCGTACATCGATATACTGTGTGTGCTGTGAAGTTTTCCATGTGATGATTTAAACCTAATTGCTACTATCTCCACTCAGGCATGTTACTGTGACGACCACGCCAAGAGTAAGGTCTTCAAACAGGAGAAAGGCAAAAACCCTCCCTGCCCCAAGTGTGGTCACGAGACCCAAGAGACCAAAGACCTCAGCATGTCAAGTGAGTCCTAGTTCTTTCCGGTAGAGGAAGTGACAGCTCCCTTCCTTGCTGCATTGTGATCTCAGAAACATAATATTGTGTGGTACGAAACACCAAGGGAAAGTGTCTATTCCCCCAAGCTAAATCAGAAACAGAGCTGTTATTTAGTTTTGGCTCAGTAAAGAGACTATTTTACTGATCCCTTAGTCTTTCAGTAAGCTGTTTCTTTAAAGTATCAGAAGGTATTTACTTTTTAGGAAAACAGATGCTTGGTTGGTTTTGGTTTTGGGACACATTAGGAACCAATCCTAAAAGTAACTTCTTCCATACTGCAATTAATCTGTAATGCATGCACATGGTTTTCTTAAATCTTACTGACTTTTTTGCCAACTTACCATCCAGTAGTAGTAACTAGATCCAATGTCTCCTCTGTTTTCTCTGCAGCTCGCACTATGAAATATGGCCGGCAGGCTGGAGCTGATGATGATGACGACGAATACGGAGCGTCAGGGTACGACTCCTACTGGAAGAACCTGGCCTCTGGAGGAGGACAACAGCAGGAATATGGAGACGACGATGAGGACGAAGAAGATGACGACGATGATGACGACGAAGACGACGATGAGGAGGAAGATGATGATGAAGAAGATGAAGTGGAAGAGGAAAAAGCTGCAGGTGCCGTGGCTGGTCTTAAACTGGACTGAGCTGAGAGAAAGCCTGCAGAGCACAGTCCCATAGATCCAAAAGATCCTCTGCAGATGTTCACTTGTTACAGCACAGGAAAGCATAGAGATATCATTCAACTTTTTTGTTTGGTTTATATTTTCATTCTAATTTGGTATATTCGCTACACACACACACAAATTCTGTGTTTGGTTGGTTTTTAAACCCTGTTACAGCAGGGAACTAAATGTACATCATGTTATATTCACAATGTCTTTACTGTGTAATACATGTTGATCTGCGGAGTAAATAATGTGTCATATTGTGGTAATCTGATCGGGGTTCCCCTGCTTCAATGCAACACAAAGGTTGTTCAAACAGCATGACATACGTACCCTGATCCCTTTAATGCATTTGAGAAGACATGTTGGTGTTAAACATGCCATTAAATAATGAAATAATACTATTGGAGTGATCATTTCCAAATGGCAGGGATTGGTTGTCATGTCTTGAGTAGCGATTGACTGAACTTTTATTATGACATGCACTGGAGATGACCAAGTGCTGGTGAGCAGTTGGGGAATACGTACTCTGATCCTTTACTTCACTTTACCTAAGTAGAAATACTTTGGTCTGAAAGTCCGGAAATCAAAATTTAGCTTGAGTAGACATTACAGAAGTATGATCAGCAAAATGCACAAAAAATATCAAAAGGAGAAGTACTCGTTAAGCTCTCTCTCTTAACATCTTTATTATATATTGGAGCAGATTCAACCAAAAAAAAAATTCCATCCAACCAGAAAGTGCAAAGGGTAAAAAAGCACATTTGTTTTCAATTAATGAACAGAACAAATATAAGGTGCAGGGTTTACAGATAAATACAGATGTTATAAATAGTAAATAAAGACATTGTTAATGAGTGTGATGTCCCTGAGTGTGATGTGCCGTGGGTTTGAGCTTCATGAAATTCAAAGGGGAGTGTGGTGGGGGGCTAGTTCTGAGTGTGAGAGTTCAGGAAGGTTAAACTATTAACGATGATTGAAACTGTGCCTACATCGTGTATAGCGCCCATAAACTATGGTCCACGATTAGCTCTTTTGTTGTTATTATTATTATTATAGAATACTATTATCTCTTTTTATCATTGCCACATACATTTAGACACATTTTAATTGAGTCCATAAGCCCATTTTAAATACTTGGCTATTACTACTGGGTAATTTAGTTGTACAGTACTGAAACATATAACCTTAAGCAGTTTTTACCCCAAAAATGACCTATTAAAAGTGAAGTAAACAGAGATAAGTAAAAAGTATTTATAGCCTAAAAAGAAATACTAAAGTCAAAGTACAGCACTTTAGGCTACTGTCCACTGCTGGTGAGTAACACAGTGACGAATGGGAGGAGTAAACTTTAACAGCATGACGCGCAGCAGCGGCGGCAACGGCGTTGGTAGGGCGTGAGAGTCGGTCTCTGGAGCAACAAATGGACTGGAGTCCTACTCCTCTCAAACGCTAATAACACGACCGATGAGACAACAGAGCTTTCTAGAAACAATTGAAATGCAAAAATGTGATCTCAGCTTGTTGCTCCGCCGGGTAGGAGAGAGACCTCTGCACAGATGATAGACTTCATGACGGCTTTCCCGGTAATCCTCGTGCAGCCAACATGCCCCAGAGACCTGCGAGCGGTGAGCTAACTCTCTTTGGTTGTGTGTGAAACAAATGAACCCAGGTCTGACTCAACCACACCTCAGGTTAAGATTTCATACAGATAAATATTTTGTTAAGCTGGACTGAAAAGTGTCTAAATTCACAACGGTGGGAAACAACTGGTGCGTAATAATCGGGGGTGTGTCAATTTGGTGATCCACGTGCATCCACGCTGGATATATTTCACCTGCTGTCCGTGAATTGGGCGCCACTGTGATTATTTAGTTGTAACCAAACTAATCACCAGTAGGGTCCATGGTTTAGTTTCAGTTTCATTTGGTGCAGGGATCTGGTTCAACCAAGCTCCTCCTTCCTTCTGGAGGTTATCGTAGCTCTCCGACAAACACACGTCTGCGCGGCTGTCAAAAAGTGTGTGAGGAATGAACGAGGAACGCGTGCACGTTTATGTTTTTATTTATGCGTAGGCCTATGACTACAAGTCCTTGGGAGGGTAGGGTACTTATACTGTAACTTCAATCCACTCATAAATCACCAATTTACTAAATATTGTTGTATGTTTAATGAAAGTAACAGTAAGTGCTGCATTTTAAAATGAGCAACAGGAACAACAAGAACAGAGCAAGATTTTGCTGCTTACCTTATGTGAGAACCTTGGTTCTATTTATTATCAAAAACTGGGTATGTTTTGATTATTATTTTTACAATTCTCTGACAATTTACTTTTCAAATAATTACTTGAAAACTGAAAATAAAGTCAGCTCATTTAGCAATGGTGTGAAATGGTGTAATGTTGGTTGTTCTTGTGCTGCTTCAGTAACACATACATTCCAATAGAATGAGTGCTGTATTGTGCAACTTACCGAACACACACTTTTTTTTAAAGTTTTTTTTTTTTTACCAGAGCAGGTCACACCTACCCTTTATCTTCAGTGACGCAGAGGTAGACTGTTCATTCAGATTTCATTTTTATTAAGTATTCTCTTGCTCAATGTCATAAATTAAACTACTAAAAACAATGCAACAAAAGGTATCCAGATCAAAAACTCTTAATAAACATTAATCTGTGCTGTACATTTCTCAAACTTGGTCCAAGACATTAACTCACATTTCTTTCTTTTTTTAAATACTGCAAAGACTGGCAAAGAACCCCGGAAAGATGCAAAGTGCTCCTAGAAATGGGACTATATCAAATTTCCAAATTTTGTAGACAGGAATTCACAATACAGGGTCTGACTCACAGACAAAGTCACGCTTTCCGTTGTTTCCTGCTCACCATCTCTATTTTTCTCAACAGTCTTATTAACCTGAAGGATGACATACTCACATTTCTTGTTTTATTTTTAGAAAGGCATCCAGTTCCAGTCGACCTGTAACCTGTGCAGAGAGAGCCACAAAACTCAGGTCTGGCTCAGGTGTTTCTTAGTTCTGAGGTAGGCATACAGTGTGTGAACTGTTTTCTAAGTAATGTATTGCTTATTAAATATAAAAAAATACACTTACCAAAGACAACACAACATAGGTCAGATCCTCGACATTATTCAAAAGAGAAAATATGAACAACAAAAGATCCTTTGTTTATTCATCACAACATTATATAGTAGAGAAATTGGAGATAAACAACTTCTATCTTTGACAACACAATGTGTGTGTCGTTTAATTCATGGAAACAGTTACTCTCAACATTTTATAGTAACACACAGTGTAATTGTGAAGGTGAAAGAGCAAAGAGAATCATTTGATCGCTAGTTGTTAATTATTATGTTTATTGTTATTTTGTTTTGCAATCAGTGTCTCTTCTTTCTCTCGAAGCTTTCTGAGCACATCTCCGTGCTCGTGTGCCATCCTTTTGAATGATACATTTGAGTTACAGACAACCTTTGAAGGTCTGAGAGAAGCCCTTAAGGTGAGAGAAGGTATTAAATTAAAAAAATATATATCTATTTCTATGTTTGATTATTACATTTATGATAAAGTAATGTGTTTGATATATAAACCATCGTGTTTTTATGCTTACTCATACTTTGTTGGCATCCTATTAAGCCTCTGAGTCATTTCTTCGGCCGTCATCCCATTAGTGTGAACATCATATCTCGGAAAAACCTCGAGGGAATTTCTTTAAATTTGATTTTTTTTTTATGTTTGTCTAGTTTGACTCTTTCTTATTCATTTTCAGAAATCTGACGCTATGCTGTATGCTCCTAATGAAGTAACTAATGAAGTTGAAGTAAGTTGTAAAACTTCATGATAAAATTATTGTTTTAAGATGACAAACACATTTCAAATGTAAACAATAAAAACTAATAAGATACGTTTATTGATATACAATTTATTAATCATCAAAAAAGTACGTATAAAGTATCAAGCCGACAATATTCTGTAGTCTGTGAAGTGCACACCATTGACTTTGCCTTTTTCAGCTATGCAAAGAACAAATACACTGCCCGGCCAAAAAAAAGGATACACTGCCCGGCCAAAAAAAACGTCTCAAGCCTGTGGGGGCAGTGCTATGATCTGGGGTTGCTGCAGTTGGTCTGGTCTAGGTTCAGCAACGTTTTGTGCCCAAAGAATGAGGTCAGCTGACTACCTGAATATACTGAAGGACCAGGTTATTCCATCAATGGATCTTTTCTTCCCTGATGGCACGGGCATGTTCCAAGATGACAATGCCAGGATCCATCGGGCTCAAATGGTGAAAGAGTGGTTCAGGGAGCATGAGACTTCATTTTCACACATGGATTGGCCCCCACAGAGTCCAGACCTGAACCCGATTGAGAATCTTTGGGGTGTGCTGGAGAAGACTTTGCGCAGTGGTCTGAATCTCCCGTCATCGACACAAGATCTTGGCGAGAAATGAATGCAAGACAGAAATAAATGTTGTGACGTTGCAGAAGCTTGTGGAAACGATGCCACAGCGAATGCGTGCCGTAATCAAAGCTAAAGGCGGTCCAACAAATATTAGAGTGCTTGACCTTTTTTTAGGCCAGGCAGTGTATATAGCCCTCCAATTCTTGAGATTAGCAACATAGCCATGAGCTAGAAGAAAGGTTTGGCCTCCTCGCTACGTCAGTTTGTGCATATGCAGCCGTGATACTGCTGCCACACTGCCATTCAGTCAGCTGTTCTTTCTTGCAAAAAGATGATCTGTAGTTTCTGAAGTTTCTGAAGCCCTATTGAGCCTCATCAAAGTTGTAAGAGGTGGGATTGCGGGCCTGGTATAAATGGCAGAATACTGGGCTATTGATGACAGTGGTTTGACACAAATGGCTCCATCCTTATGTTTAAATCAAGACTTTTGTGTACTTTAAATATTTGTTTTAGATGTCCTTGCTTCCCTTTGCATTTGGACTTTGCGTTCTGAAAAAACTAACAACCTCAAAAGCCAAATGGCATTCCCCGAAAATAATGAAACTTCAGGCCTTAAAAAAACACATAGCTTAAAACAGAATTCATGTTACGTCTTGATTTGTGAGCCTGATCAAGTTTCAGCTAAAAGCTGTTCAAACCTGCATGATGTGCACAAAGATCTGACACAAATAAAGAAAAATGTGAACACTTGTTTGTAACTGTTCATGTAATAATCCTAATGTGTCCATAATGAGGCTTTTCTCTCTCTCCTAGGAGAGCTGTAAAAAGATGATTCTCAAATGTTACATGTTGGAGTTGATGATGGTCATAAATGAAGAAGACATTTTGGATGACAACTTAGACGTCTTCTATGAATTCTATGAACATCATCTGAAAGAGCCTAAATCTGTAAGTCACCTTAACACCACACAAAGCTTCTGTGCTATATCACAGTTTTTGTTTTTAAAGATTAATCTGTTCTATGTTTGAAAAAATACTGATTGTGTCCTTCTCAATTTAAGGATGGCTGTCGACAATGTGAAACGTACCCCCTTGTAAATATTACAACATTCTCAGACAGACTAAATTCTCTGTTTCAAGAAATTCAAAGTGATAATTCGTCCTAAATGTGAGCCACACATGTTCATTTGTAAATATCTGTAAAGAATGTTGTTTTTATTTTGTAAATATCACGCTGTAACTATGTCAACATGTGATAATGCTTGCTGTCCGATATTTTATATTAAAGTGA